>NC_053390.1:462743753-463057704 GCF_905171765.1 Bufo bufo
TCCTCAGCACCCTGATCCTCCTCCCAGGTCCTGTCCAGCACACAATCATCATTGGAGTCCTCACCCTCTCTGCTGCTTTTATCAGACTGTGAGATATCATGGTGAGCTCCTGGGCCCCCTTTCCCTGCTCTGTATTTTCCCTGACTTCCACTGTCGCTACCCCCACCTCCAATGCCATGGCTACAGGTGCCACTATTACCACCACCAACACAGCTATGCATGGGGTCCCCAGCCTCCTTTCAAACCTTCTCCTCAGCGCAGCCCACATGGTGACGACTCTCATACAAATTTCAAACAGGGAAACTCTCTCGACTACCTGCTGTAAGGCATGGTGGGGTTTTCTAAAAATCTGAATGAGAGGGTTGATAACCCATAGATAGTCCCTGTACAGGGTCACCTTTATTGACATAAAACATAACTTTTATTATTTATGCTAAAAGAAAAGTGATCCATTAAAACTATCAGGGTACCCCTGTCATTCTATTTTGTTATGGCGTACAAATCACGTCTTGGGATGAGCGAATCGACTTCGGATGAAACCACTTGGAACCGAACCGGAGTTCGGGAAATGTTTTTTTTTTACAGTAGAAACTCGAGACTTCACGAAGTAATAACTTCGGCTCATCTGAGCCAATACATTCTAATACTGTACGGAGTGCTCGCTCCATACAGTATTCAAATGAAGTATTATGCAAATCAACTTCGGATGTTTCATCCAAAGTCGATTCGTTCATCCCTAATCACGTCTGTCATCTGATAGGATATTGGAGTGAGGTGTTGGATCAAAGTGCACAAGAAATTATGGTGGGAGAGTGATCCACCGGTATTTTAGGGTAAATCTATAGGTACCTAGATTACCCAATACATCCCAGGTCTAGTGGTCTCTGTGTGGTCTGCCTACAGACTACTTACTGGATTCTTCCAAATTTACAGAGGAGTACTTGATTTTATGAATACTCCCTTTTATGAGCAGTCATACATAGGTGTATAGAGAAACCTCTTTCACTCCTAGGGTCTTCCTTTGCTCCTTTCTTACACCCCTAGGCGGGGGAAGGAGAGGGGAGGAGGGGCGGATTAAGTGCATGATAGGCCCGGGGCTGTCTACCCAACTTGGGCCCCTCCCTCCATTTTAGTTTATTTATTTTTTTTGTATGAAGAGGCTGCGGTGCTTCATGAGTGCCACAGTCTCTTCCTAGGCCATATGACATCTTCAGACTAAAAAAAATACCCCAAATTACCCCAAATTGGGTCCTAAACTTAAAAATTTGGTCGCCAAATTTAAAATACATATAATTATAATAAAAAAGACATGGAGGAGA
Source organism: Bufo bufo (assembly GCF_905171765.1). Taxonomy (NCBI): domain Eukaryota; kingdom Metazoa; phylum Chordata; class Amphibia; order Anura; family Bufonidae; genus Bufo; species Bufo bufo. The sequence goes on from NC_053390.1 coordinate 462,745,073, forward strand.
ATACAGCAACACATACCTCTTACATCCAGTGACATCAGTCATGTAGACCTTCTCTTTCATCTTCTCCTCCATTTGACCCAGACCACCATGGCAAATTCTTTCAGCCACATCTCATCTCTACAGTTTGTAACACAGACACGTTAGATTTCTAAATTTTTCCATCAACCTCCCCATCCTGGTGTCCCCACAGTGTCATCCTGCTGCCACTCCCAATACTGTGCCCGTTGTGCTCCCCAATGCCCTAGGTACTATACTGCTGAAAAAATAGACATAATTGGAATCATTTATCAAACTGGTGTAAAGTAGAACTGGATTTCCAAAAGAGCTGTCAAAAATGAATGGTGGAACCTGATTGGCTTCTATGGGCAACTAAGCCAGTTCTGCTTTACACCAGTTTGATAAATTACCCCAAATGTTCCTATAGTGTCCACAGCAGCTATAATGTCCCCTAGAGTGCCCCAAGTAATAATAACACCCTCTATTGTGCTCCAGGCAATAATCCCTGTATAGTGTCCCCAAAAATAACAGAATTGCCCCTACAGTGCCTCCCCAATAGCAACACCCCCATATAGTAATTTCCATCACACTACCCCCACATAGTAATCCCCCCATAGTAATTTGCCCCCACACATTAATTTCCCCCAAACAGCCCCCATATAGTAGTTTGCCCCCACACAGTAATTTCCCCTACATAGTAATTTCCACCACATTGCCCCCACATAGTAATTTCCACCACACTGCCCCCACATAGTAATTTCCCCCACGCTGCCCAATATAGTAATTTGCCCCCACATAGCAATTTCCCCACACTGTCCCCACATAGCAATTTCCCCACACTGTCCCCACGTAGCAATTTCCCCACACTGTCCCTTCATAGCAATTTCCCCACACTGTCCCCACATAGCAATTTCCCCACACTGTCCCCACATAGCAATTTCCCCACACTGTCCCCACATAGCAATTTCCCCACACTGTCCCCACATAGCAATTTCCCCACACTGTCCCCACATAGGAATTTCCCCACACTGTCCCTACATAGCAATTTCCCCACACTGTCCCTACATAGCAATTTCCCCACACTGTCCCCACATAGCAATTTCCCCACACTGTCCCCACATAGCAATTTCCCCACACTGTCCCCACATAGCAATTTCCCCACACTGTCCCCACATAGCAATTTCCCCACACTGTCCCCACATAGCAATTTCCCCACACTGTCCCCACATAGCAATTTCCCCACACTGTCCCCACATAGCAATTTCCCCACACTGTCCCCACATAGCAATTTCCCCACACTGTCCCCACATAGCAATTTCCCCCCCACACTGCCCCCCACAATAGTTTTACCCACACTGCCCCACATAGCAATTTCCCCCCACACTGCCCCCACATAGTAATTTGCCCCACACTGCCCCCACATAGTAATTTGCCCCACATAGTAATTTGCCCCCACATAGTAATTTGCCCCCACACTGCCCCATGTAGTAATTTGCCTCGACATAGTAGTCCCTCCCATAATAATTTGCCCCCACACTGCCCCCACATAGTAATTTGCCCCCACACTGCCCCATATAGTAATTTTCCCCCACACAGTAGTCCCTTCCATAATAATTTGCCCCCACATAGTAATTTGCCCCCACACTGCCCCATATAGTAATATGCCCCCACATAGTAGTCCCTCCCATAATAATTTTCCCCCACACTGCCCCATAAAGTAATTTGCCCCCACACTGCCCCATAAAGTAATTTGCTCCCACATAGTAGTCCTTCCCATAATAATTTTCCCCCACACAGCCCCCACATTTCCCCCCCGATGTACTCGATGTCTGTTCACTAATATATCCACCTGTGTGTGTCCCCCCACATGTCCCCCAAAGTAGGCACATGAAATAAAAAAATTAAAAATTAAAAAAAATTAAAAGCTAAATACTCACCTATGTCCAGGGCCAGGCGCTTTTTTGCAGTGAAAGGCGGGATGAGGCAGGCGTGCACACGTCATAGTGCTGCGTCCCGGCACAGGCGCGCAATGACGTCATCACACCCGCCTGCGCCGGGATTTCACTACCGCATAGCCCCTGGTATTGCCCATACGGCTCAGGTAGGTGAGTGTTAGGACCCGAGCTACTTGAGAAACCTTGGCGCGGTGCTCGGGCTCAGACATGTCCTCATAGTAGGACATGTTGGCTAATCTCTCCATTTTAACACCAGTTTGAGGGCTTAGTAAGATCGCAGAGTGCACCTGTCCTTGTTATTAATTATATGTGAGGACCTTCAGATGAGCTGACCATGCAAAACATTATATGTGAGGGCATGCAGGTGAGCTGACCCTCTAAAAAATTCAATGCGAGGACCTTCAGATGAGCTGACCCTGTAAAAGATTTGAGGGGCGGGCCTGCTGGTGAGCTGACCCTGTAAAAGATTTTATGCGCGGGCCTGCTGGTAATCTAAGCCAGTAAAAGATTGTAGGTGAAGGCCTGCTGGTGAGCTGACCCTCTAAAAAATTATATGCGAGGACCTGCAGCTGAGCTAACCCTCTAAAAAATGATATGCAAGGGCCTGCAGCTGAGCTGACCCTCTAAAAAATTATATGCAAGGGCCTGCATGTGAGCTGACCCTGCTAAACATTAGATGCAAAGGGCATATATGCGAGGGAATTATATGTGACGAATAAGCATGTTAATATGATGGAAGAGGAGATGGAGGATGGGAAAAAAAAAGATTTAACCATATACCCTTGTTTGTGGTGGAAGGGGTGCATGGGAATACAGGGTATTCAGTACATTATAAAGAACACATTTAAAGTGCATTTATGTTCAGCAGCTTTCCTATGGTGGAGTCGAGAAGTCATGGTCAATCCAGGCCTTGTTCATTTTTATAAGAGTCAACCTGTCAGCATATTCAGTTGACAGGTGGATACGCTTATCTGTTATAATGCCACCAGCAGCACTAAATACCCGCTCAGAAAAAATGCTGGCGGAAGGGCAGGCCAGCACCTCCAAGGCGTAAGAGTGCCAGTTCGTGCCACGTGTCCAGCTTGGACACTGTAATGACCGGCATCACGCAAAGGGAGGGAAATGGGAAGGCCCTGTCCAAGGGAGAGGGAAAGATGGTGACCCCTGACTCACCTTGCGGCTGGCACCTGACTGCCCTGACGTCCCAAGACGGGTTCCTCACCTGTACGCCGATCACGTGCCTAAACCCTGGATTTCCCTAAGATGAGCCCTATGTAGTAAACGGGGCGGTGGGATCACTAGTCCGCACCACTGACACTAAGAGGAAAACACCAAGGAGAGGACAGACAATACAGACAAACATATAATCCCAGGGGGGCGACAACAGCAGACCACCAAGGCCCAACAGGGATCCGGAGGGTAACGTTCTGGAACAACAACCAGGGATCACAGCTACACAGCTCCAGTGGGTCAGTATAGAAGTCCAGGCAGGAAGCTCTATATCTGGCAACCAGAGAAGTGAGAGATGGGAATATAAGGAGGTTGGGATTGCTGGACAAGAAACAGCTGAGGAGGAGAAGCTACGGATCCCTGAGTGAGCCAAAAAGGATTGCAAGGCAAACCCAGAAAGCTACCATTAATAAACAGCACTGTCTTTAGACATAGAGCGCGCAGCCATCCGCTGCGACTTCTTGACCCCGGGTATAACGGAGTCAGGCGTGGCTCTTGATACCCTCGTGACAGTACCCCCCTCTCTATGAGGGGCCTCCGGACACTCAGGACTAGGTCTCTCAGGATAAGAGGCATGAAAAGCCCGAACTAACCTGTCGGCGTTTACCTCAGACGCTGGAACCCACATTCTTTCCTCAGGACCGTAACCCCTCCAATGCACCAGATATTGAAGAGAGCGGCGGACCCGACGAGAATCAACAATTTTGGATATTTGAAACTCTAGATTACCATCCACATCAACAGGAGGAGGTGGCCGCGGTGACGGTTCTAGAGGTGGAACATACTTCTTGAGTAACGACTTATGGAAGACGTTATGGATTTTAAAAGTCTGAGGTAGCTTCAGGCGAAAAGCCACGGGGTTAATGATGGCTACTATTTTGTAAGGGCCAATGAACCTAGAACCCAGTTTCCAAGAGGGAACCTTTAATTTAATATTCCTAGTAGACAACCACACATAGTCATTCACTCCTAGGTCCGGACCTGGCGACCGTCTCTTATCAGCCATGCATTTATATTTACCTCCCATATTTTTCAAATTAGCTTGCACTTTCTGCCATAAAGAAGAAAGAGATGACGAAAACCGTTCCTCTTCGGGAACCCCAGAAGACCCCCCCTCTTTGAAAGTACAGAATTGGGGATGAAAACCATATGCACCAAGAAATGGTGACTTGCCAGTAGATTTCTGACGGCGATTATTTATGGCAAACTCGGCTAACGGTAAATATGATGACCACACCTCTTGGTTTTCAGACACAAAACATCTTAGATATGTCTCATGGTTTTGGTTGGTACGCTCAGTCTGTCCATTCGACTGAGGATGGAAAGCTGAGGAAAAGGACAAGTGTACCCCCAAACGGGAACAAAAAGCTTTCCAAAATTTAGAAATAAACTGGGTTCCCCTATCCGAAACAACATCGGAAGGGACCCAGTGAAGCTTCACGATTTCACTGATGAATACCTGAGCAAGAGTCTTAGCATTAGGTAGTGCGGGTAACGCAATGAAGTGTACCATTTTGCTAAACCTGTCCACTACTACCAAGATAACTGTTTTACCCGCAGACAAAGGTAAGTCAGTGATAAAATCCATTGACAGATGTGTCCATGGCCTATTGGGAATGACAAGTGGCAATAAAGACCCTGCAGGACGTGTATGAGAGACTTTCGCGCGCGCACAAGTAGAACAGGAAGGCACAAAATCCATTACATCCTGACGCAACCTTGGCCACCAAAAACGACGAGACAATAGCTCCAAGGTTGCTTTACTACCCGGGTGCCCAGCAAGTGCCGAATTATGATGTTCCTTTAATAATTTGAGACGCAGGTTTAACGGTACAAACAATTTCTCTGAGGGGCAAGAGACCGGGGCATCCCCCTGGGCCTCTAACACCTTCCCCTCCAGAACAGAGTGTACCGCAGAGACAACCACTCCTCTTTGTAGAATGGGTACCGGATCACTCACATTACCCCCTCCAGGGAAACAACGAGATAGTGCATCTGCCTTGGTATTTTTTGCCCCAGGACGATAGGTAATAACAAAGTTAAACCTGGTAAAAAATAGCGACCACCTAGCTTGTCTAGGGGTGAGACGCTTAGCTGATTCGAGGTACAGAAGGTTTTTGTGGTCCGTAATCACAGTGACGGGGTGGATTGCCCCCTCTAAAAAGTGACGCCATTCTTCAAACGCTAGTTTAATAGCTAATAGTTCCCTATTGCCAATATCATAGTTCTTCTCTGCTGCAGATAGTTTTTTAGAAAAGAACGCACAAGGACACCATTTGCCAGGAGACGGACCCTGAGACAGCACAGCCCCCACTCCCACCTCTGACGCATCTACTTCAACAATAAAAGGCTGGGAGACATCAGGTTGGATTAGTACAGGTGCCGAGGTAAACCTCTCTTTTAGAGAGGAAAAAGCAATTTTAGCGGCGTCAGACCAGTAAAAAAATTAGTCCCCTTCCTAGTCATGTTAGTAAGGGGTTTTACAATCACCGAATAATTTTTAATGAACTTTCTATAGAGATTTGCGAAGCCCAAGAACCGTTGCAGTGCTTTGAGGTTATCAGTAAGATCCCAATCTAAACCTGAAGCAGATAATAAATAACCTAGGAACTGTATTTCCTGAACGGCGAAGACACACTTTTCAATTTTAGCATATAATTTATTCGTCCGTAGGACCTGCAGTACCTGTCTGACATGCACCTCATGTGTTTTCAGATCAGACGAATAAATTAAAATATCATCTAGGTATATCACCACAAACCTGCCGATAAGATGACTAAAAATGTCATTAACGAAATGTTGGAAGACAGCAGGAGCATTGGTCAGACCGAAAGGCATGACTAGATTTTCGTAATGCCCCTCAGGGGTGTTAAAAGCTGTCTTCCACTCATCCCCTTCCTTGATACGAATCAGATTGTAGGCCCCCCTAAGATCAAGTTTGGAGAACCACCTAGCACCTGCAATCTGATTAAACAGGTCAGGAATGAGAGGAAGAGGATATGGGTCTCGAATGGTTATCCGGTTTAATTCGTGAAAATCTAGGCAAGGACGCAGGCCCCCATCTTTCTTTTTAACAAAGAAAAACCCTGCAGCCACGGGTGAAGAAGTGGGTCTGATGTGTCCCTTAGCCAATCTCTCGGAGATATAATCTTTCATGGCTTGTCTCTCCGGACCCGAAAGATTATATAACCTGGTCTTGGGTAATTTTGCACCGGGAATCAGGTTAACCGGGCAATCATAAGGACGGTGAGGTGGTAACTTCTGGCAACCCTTTTCAGAAAAAACGTCCTCAAAGTCCGAAACAAATGTAGGTAGGGTAGCTATGGAGGCGATTAAGCAATTGCTATTTAAGCAATTTTCTCTGCAATGCTCACTCCACTCCAATATCTCCCTGGCCTGCCAATCCACCACTGGATTGTGCGCTACCAACCAGGGAAGACCCAACACCACAGGAGTGGGAAGCCCCTCCAGAACATAACATGAAAGCCACTCGTTATGGTGGTCCCCTACCCGAAGGTGTAAGTTATGGACAATGTGAGTGAGGTTTCTCTGAGACAGAGGAGCAGAATCAATAGCGAATATGGGAATAGGTCTCTGTAGCGTACAGAGAGACAAACCCATAGTGTGGGCAAAATGGGCATCTATCAAATTTACGTACAGACTAACTGCTGCTTGGGAGGGGTTACCAGTTGCTCCGGATTTTTCAATCTGTCCCTAAGACGTCTATCTATCCTGATAGAAAGGGACATAACCGCATCAAGGGAAAAGGGAGTCTCATACAGCGCAAGCGCATCCTTAATCCTTTCGGATAACCCAGAGCAGAACTGACTCCTGAGAGTCGGGTCGTTCCACTGGGTATCCGTAGCCCACCTACGGAACTCTGAGCAATACTCCTGTTACTGGCCGCTCTCCCTGTAGGAGTCTCCGTAACTTTGATTCAGCCAGTGCGATTCGGTCAGGGTCATCATATATGAGACCCAAGGCCCCAAAAAATCCATCCACTGACCGGAGAGCCTGGGAATCAGTGGGTAAAGAGAACGCCCAGGATTGCGGGTCCCCCTGAAGCAGGGAAATAACAACCCCCACCCACTGTTCTTCATTACCAGAGGAGTAAGGGCGCAGTTTAAAATATAATTTACAGGCCTCACGGAACGTCACAAATTTGTCCCTTCCCCCAGAAAATCTGTCAGGAAGAGCAACCTTGGGTTCCGCAACAACCTGGTTACCTGTAGCAACCGCTGGGCTTGCGGTCTGTAGCAATTGCTGCTGTTGCTGGAGGACCGACGCCTTCAATCCTGCCACCTCCAAAGACAGGCCTTGAAGTTGCTTTGACAAAGCAGCAATTGGATCCATACTGGATTCTAAGTAGGTAGAAAGAAAAAAAAATTTTTTTTTTTTTACCTACACAAAATAAGGGCCAGATATAATGTAATGACCGGCGTCCCGCAAAGAGAGGGAAATGGGAAGGCCCTGTCCAAGGGAGAGGGAAAGATGGTGACCCCTGACTCACCTTGCGGCTGGCACCTGACTGCCCTGACGTCCCTAGACCGGTTCCTCACCCGTACGCCGATCACGTGCCTAAACCCTGGATTTCCCTAAGATGAGCCCTATGTAGTGAACGGGGCGGTAGGATCACTAGTCCGCACCACTGACACTAAGAGGAAAACACCAAGGAGAGGACAGACAATACAGACAAACATATAATCCCAGGTGGGCGACAACAGCAGACCACCAAGGCCCAACAGGGATCCGGAGGGTAACGTTCTGGAACAACAACCAGGGATCACAGCTACACAGCTCCAGTGGGTCAGTATAGAAGTCCAGGCAGGAAGCTCTATATCTGGCAACCAGAGAAGTGAGAGATGGGAATATAAGGAGGTTGGGATTGCTGGACAAGAAACAGCTGAGGAGGAGAAGCTACGGATCCCTGAGTTAGCCAAAAAGGATTGCAAGGCAAACCCAGAAAGCTACCATTAATAAACAGCACTGTCTTTAGACATAGAGCGCGCAGCCACCCGCTGCGACTTCCTGACCCCGGGTATAACGGAGTCAGGCGTGGCTCTTGATACCCTCGTGACAGACATCCAGTAGTTGTAAGGCACTGAGGGATCATTTAGGATGCTGACACGGTCTGCTATGTACTCCTTCACCATCTTCCAAAAATTTTCCCTCCCTGTGACACTAGGCCGTGCATCAGGGTGCATCATGAAACTGTCCCAGGCTTTGGAGAGTGCTGCTCTACCTCTGTTGGTACTGTTGTGTGTTCCCCTTGTCTCCCCTCCTCGGTTGGCCAAGGAACTACGGAATCTGTCGCCAGCGTTGTCAGATGGAAATTTTTGGAGCAATTTTTCAACAAGGATCTTCTGGTATTGTACCGTTTTGCTTGTCCTCTCCACCAGAGGAATTAGAGATGAGAAGTTCTCTTCGTAGCGGGGGTCGAGAAGGGTGAACAACCAGTAATCCGTGTTGTCTAAAATGCGTATAACGCGCGGGTCGCGGGAAAGGCAGCCTAACATGAAGTCAGCCATGTGTGCCAGAGTACCAACAGGCAAGACTTCACTGTCATCATCAGAAGGATCACTCTCAATCTCCTCATCCTCTTCCTCCTCTTCTGCCCACCCACTCAGAACAGATGATGGAATTAAACTTCCATGGGTACTACCCTCTGTAGCGGAGGCAACCGTCTCCTGCTCCTCCTCTTCATCGTCCAATTTGCGCTGAGAAGACCTGGCTATCACCCTGTGTAATGTCTTCCACCATTTCCACATGCACAGCGTCGTCCTTAATTGTGAGCAGCGAGCGTTTGAGTAGTCACAGAAGTGGGATAGTTACCCTGATAATAGCGTTATCGCCACTCACCATCTGTGTTGATTCCTCAAAGTTTCTTAAAACCTCACAGAGGTCAGACATCCATGCCCACTCCTCGCTTGTAAATAGCGGAAGCTGACTGGAAAGGCGACGACCATGTTGCAGCTGGTATTCCACTACTGCCCTCTGCTGCTCACAAAGCCTGGCCAACATTTGGAATGTGGAGTTCCAGCGCGTGCCCACGTCGCACAACAGCCGGTAAGCTGGCAATTTCAAGCGCTGCTGCAGCGTTGACATTTATGACCGTAAACCGGGGAGGGACCCCTAGGATACAGCGAAGTCACAGACGAGGAAAGCTACAACACACAGATTTGTGCAAAAACAGAAACTTTACTAAAAGAGTAATATAAACACAACAATGTGAAGGTGCACCAAAGATCTTATAGACCAATCGCGGTGGCGCACATAGCAGAGCCTGCAAGTCGATGCTGTGCTGAAAAAAAGAACAAACCTATCAGAACAATTCTGTAAAGCCTGCCAAACATGAAAGTCCTAACTAACTAGATATCTAACTGCAGGCCTAGACTTAGTCTCTGATGCTTCAGGCGCCACTAATATAATGCGATGAGTAAACGGATTTACTGACCTGCATCCGTTCTGTGTCAGAGGATGCCTCTTAACCGAGATGGCCACCAGTCCCTTATCACACATGCATCCTTGCTTGGTAGTTAGACTTGTGTCCAAACACTGTAGCAGTCCTCCTGGAACAATCCCTTTTTCTAAGGGCCAGATCTAGGTAAGGGACAATGAGTAGTCCACCTCCACTGCGTGCCAGATCACTCCAGGACACTCAGCAACCAAGATGGAACCGGATTCAGTCTCATACAAACAGTCCTTCCACGATGTTAGCTCTCACTTCCTGGTTCTTCTCTCAGCAATAGCAGCATGAGTCATCCTCTACTTTGCATATTTTAATCCAGCAGTCACTTAGCTGTAACAAAGAACCAGCGGCCTCCTGTGGCTGAAATGCAAAATGACAATCTCAAAGTTTAACTATGCACCAGCATTATACAAGAAGAGCTGTTCCACAATCTCACATGCCACCCCACTACAGGTTGTCATCCTCGGCAACCACCCCCATACAAACTCCTCCTGTGCATAGCGCTGGGGAGGCACACCAGCATTGGGTCTCGCTGACAGTCTCAGAGTGAGGGGCTCAAAAGTACTAGGGACATCAGTAATATCTGTCAGGGGAGGAGCTACTACTTGTTCAGCACTCTCTCTGGGTGGCAAACTTGCCACAGCCGGGGTCTCTGTGGGTACATGGGCAGGGACATCCCACCATTCCTCCTTCTCCTCTGAGGGGCTTTCCTCTGTACTCTGAGCGTGAGGAGGCATCTCCTCCACGCACATTGGTTCGTCAAAACTACAACGTCTCAGCATATTACCATGCAATTTTCTTGAGGGTCCCCCAGTCCCTACTGGCTTTACCTCATAGCCTGGAATGGCAGGGCCTACTCTCCTTTTCACCGTCTATGGGACCGCCTCCCTCCGCCCATCCAACTTCCCAGACGGCCGTTTGGCTTTGACCATCACCCGGGGCGTACCCATCCCTCTGTCTCGGGTTGGGGTGTACCACTTGCCGCAAGCGCTCCCCCACAACCTTGTGGATAGTTCTCAGCCGGCGGCGGTGCTTTTGAACCCAGGCGGTGGCACTTTTCGGTGGTAGCTCCATCGGGTCAGGCATGTGGAGGTCTTCAATCTCCCGTCCGGCTCTCCCAAACATGAGCATATGTGGAGAGTATCCGGTGGTACTGTGTACCCTGTTGTTATAGGCCCACATTAGTTCAGGTAGGTATTCGGGCCACCAAGCTTTTTGGCTATCCTCGAGAGTCCTCAGCATCTGGAGCAAGGTGCGGTTAAAGCGTTTGCATGCCCCGTTTCCTTGGGGGTGATACGGGGTGGTGCGGGAGCGTTCGATCCCATACAGCTGGTACAGTTCGTTCATTAGAGTAACCTGGAAACATGCCCTCTGGTCCGAATGTATTCCCCGTGGACACCGGAACACCTATATAAAATTTTTGCAGACCGCTTCAGCGGCCGACTCTGCTGTCTTGTTTCTTTTTTTTATCATATCTTTATTTTATTATTGCCAGCAAATTGAGATGCAACAATAACAGAAGGGCAACATGCCCATAAATCGAGGAAGCGTACAAATTACAACACATACATGAAAAGTGAGTCTGTTGGACAACATACATAGGAACAGGCTTTCTGATAGGCCATATGTCAGGAGAGGCAGAATAACATCTACTAGGTAAGGCTCAAGGACCTTAAGGCACTGAGTACATACAATGGAAAAAGCAAGCTCGTTGGAGGCATAAATAACGGCAAACATTGTTGGCTCCTAAATATGGAAATAAAAAGTACGGAGGTAAACCACATGTAGAAGGCATTTATACAAGGTGATATCAACCAGACCTCGACCGACACCAGTCCATCCAGGGGCCCCATGTCACCAGGAATTTATCATGCGAGAGAGTCTCCCAGCTTGATAATTCTTCAAACCTGCAGATCTCGTTTGCTCTAAGCATCCATTCAGCAATGGAAGGGGCTCTATCGGACAGCCAATTCAAAGGAACCAGTAATTTGGCCGCAGCCAGTAAATGGGCTAATAAAGAGCGCTTGTAGAGAGAAGAATCTGATGAGGGAACATTAAGGAGAACCAGAGAAGGAGAGAGCTTGGGACCTGGAGGAATGATCTGTTGGAGTAGTCCACCAAGCTCGGACCAGAAAGGAGCAATGCCTTCGCACGACCACCATATATGAGATAGCATGCCGACTGCCTTGTGACATCTCCAACAAATCGGGGGAATACTCATATCAATTTTATGAATCACATCTGGAGAACGGTACCATTTTGTAAACAATTTGAAGGAGTTCTCCTGGATTCGGATGCACCTAGAGAATCCATGAGAATTCCTCAGGACCAATGACACCTCCCCATCTGAAAGGGAAATCCCAAGCTCCTTCTCCCACTGCCCAATAAGGGGGGGTCTAGATTGTATGCCCTCCAGTAGTAACTTATTGTAAAGCAAAGAGACTAATTTCTTTGTCGGACTCGGGGAGACTACAAGTATATCATACCACGAGGGGACGAAGTGCTTATCAGCAGATCCCAAATATTGCTTGCATATGAAAGAGAAGTGAGCGTAATGTAAGGGGGTCCATCTCTTGAACTGTGTCGAGGTCTGAAGGTCGGATAAGGTGGGAATCCTCCTCCCTGCGAGTATATCACCCAAAGGAGTGTTTCCGAAGGAATCCCAAATACCCAAATCGTCACAATACCTCGGGTCAAGACAGTACGGCAGCAGGTGCAAAGGCATGACAGGGGAAGGGCTAGAAGCAAATTTGAATTTGGAGGCTAGCATGCGCCAAGAATGGAGTTGACCCTTAATTAAGGGGGAAGAATCTACATCCTGTGCACGATCCGACTTAACCGACCATAGCCGAGCTAACTCAGATGGTTTGAGTAAGAAACGAGCTATCTGGCAAGCTAATTTCGAGACATTGGGGTTTTTCAATTATATCAACAAACGCAATTGGATTGCCTGATAATAAAGTTTTACGTCAGGTAGACCGAGATTCCATTATGTTTAGGAAGTATCAGCTGGGCATGTGATAGTCTCGGACGAGCTTGCTTCCAAACGAAGCCTGATATAATCCTACGAAGGGACAAAAAGAAAGAATCCGGTAAGAAAATGGGTAGTGTTTGGAGAAGGAATAGTACTTTGGGTAAGATATACGTCTTGACGATGTTCTTACGTCCCATCCAAGAAACAAAGGGAATGTCTAAGTTTTTTAATTGGTCTTTAATGTTGGTGAGTAGGGGGGAGTAGTTCAGAGAATAGGCCTGGTCGATATGGCCAGATATTTTCACTCCTAAATAAGAGATGTGTGAAGACGCCCCCAGAAATGGAAAAGCACGGGACAGGGAGGAAATAGTAGAATCGGGGGCACCAATTCCCAGGGCTGTACATTTAGAAAGGTTTATTTTGAAGTTGGAGATTTGTCCAAATGATTCAAATAGGCTAAGCACAATAGGGAACGCTTTAGTAGGGTCAGGCAGAAGAAGTAACATGTCATCGGCAAATGCCGCAACTTTATGGGTCAGAGGTCCCACTTTTAGACCCGCAATGTCATCTTTTTGCCTAATCGCCTGAAGTAATGTCTCCAAACACAAAATAAATAGAGAGGGGGAGAGGGGGCACCCCTGCCTAGTGCCATTGGTAATGGAAAAGGAGGAGGATAGGGTCCCATTGATCCTGACCCGCGCACGAGGCGAGGAGTAGAGGGACAGCACCGCATGGACAAAGGAGGGAGGAAAGCCAAATTTAAGCAAAGAGGCCTCCATAAACTTCCAATCCACTCGATCAAACGCGTTCTCAGCATCAGTGCTGAGAATGGTGAGTTGTGTGTTGTTAGCTAGAGCGTATTCGATGGCATGTAATACCCTAACGGTGCCGTCCCTGCACTCCCGGCCCCCAACAAAACCCGCCTGGTCCAAGTGTATTAATCTTTGAAGGAGGGGGTTAATTCTATGAGCAAGAATCTTTGCCCATAATTTTGTGTCTGCATTAAGCAGCGAGATAGGGCGATAACTGGAAGGAAGGGACGGGTCCTTCCCCTCCTTAAGGAGCACCACAATATGAGCCTCCAAGGACTGAGCAGACATAGGGGATCCAGAGAGAAGAGCGTTGAAATAAAGGACCAGTTGAGGACCTAGAACCAGGAGGAACTTTTTAAAATATGAAATCGGGAACCCATCTGGGCCAGGGCTCTTGCCCGGGGGAATAGAGGATAAGACCCCCTTCACTTCCTCCAAGGTGATAGGTGAAGTAAGTGAAACCCTATCATCGTCAGACAGAACCGGTAGCTTGAGGGAGGACAAAAATTCAGAGGTCTGCCACATGCGATCCACCAAATCTGCTGAGGTTTCGCCTTGACGTATATTATAAAGGGAATGATAATATGTGGTGAAGACACTAGCAATATCCCCCGTGGCAGACACCGCATTACCGCCAATCGAGTGCATAGACTTAATATGGGCTTGCTCAGATCTTTTCTTGATCATGGCGGACATGATTTTGTTGCCCTTATCGCCATGAGCATACTGCCTATGTCTCAGTCTAACGAAGGCATTTGCGGCTTTTGCATTAAGGGGTGATTTCAGGTCATTCCTAAGGGACACTAATTGGTCATGATCTCTAAGGACCAGGGATTTCTTATGTGTGCATTCTAAGATCGCTATCTTGGACAGAAGGGCATTAATGTCAGCTACTTGCTTCTTCTTAACAAATGAGCCCAGCGAAATCAGTTCCACCCGGATTACAGTTTTATGCGCCTCCCAGATTGAAGCCGGAGAGGCCTCAGAGGAGGAATTGGTGCGGAAGTAATCAGTTATAAGTTTTGAAAAAGAACTAATTTGAGAGGGGCTACTCAAAAGGGTGGGGATAAATCGCCAAGACCATTCTCTTGAGTTAACCCCGGGCAAGGACACGGATAAAAAGAGCGGGGCATGATCCGAGACCGTGATATTGTGGATATCAACCCTTTGCACCTGCTGCAGATACCTATCCTGTAAAAAGAGATAGTCTAACCTCTGGTAAGATCTGTGAGGATTGGAGTAGAACATGAAATCCTTAGAATCAGCATGCATGGACCTCCAGACATCACACAGATTGAGATTTCTCAGATAGCCCTGCAGTCTCCCCAAAGCGCCAAAAGAAACAGCAGATTTACCCGATGAGGCATCTAGAATAGGATTTAAAGTCAGGTTAAAATCACCTCCAACCAACAAGAAACCAGATTGAACTGCAGCTATATCACTTAGTATTTTCTTTAGCCAAGACACCGTACGTTTGTTAGGAGCATATATATTGCAAATGGTGACCGCTACAGTGACCGCTACCAGAGAGAAATAAAAAGCGACCCTCAGGGTCAGTCACTATGGAAGGTTCAGAAAAAGGTACATTTTTGTGGAATCCAATGCTTACCCCTCTAGATGAACTGGTGTGGCATGAGTGGAACCATTTATTATACCCAGAGCGAGATAAGTTGGGGGCATGGCCTTCCCGAAAATGAGTCTCCTGGAGCAACACTATGTCTGCCTTCACTCTCCTTAATATTTGAAATACGCGGCTGCGTTTAACGGGATTATTGCATCCATTAACATTAAATGAGGCCACATTAATCATCAAAGCCGCCATATTAAGAAACAATAAGGAGAGCTCCTATATAAAAGCCATATTTCCTCGATTAAAGAAAAAACAAAGAACAAAGGTAAATTAAAAACAAAAAAGAACATATCCCTATCAAGGGATAACAGTAGCAATGAAAACACATTAATATGTATGGTAGATAAACAACAAGGTAGAGCTCCGTGACGAGCCGGGAGTGGGGGGGGGGGGGGGGGGTGAGGTGTATATAACCTAACATCCTAATCTGCCCAAGCCGCCAATGCCACAGGAAGGAGGGAAAAAATATAAAAAGAAAAGAAGAAAAAAGAAAGAAAAAACAAAGGAAATTTTTTTCCCTATTTGTCTAACCCCGCGCCAGAGGTAGGTTGAAAGAGGGGGATGGGGGGGGGGGAAACGAGTGGGAGAGGGAGGAAGAAGAGACAGGGAGGGAGGGGGAGGAAGGGGAGGGGGTGGGGGAAATAGGAGCATAATGGAATAAGAAAAGAAAAGTATTAAAGAAAATGACAACCAGGTCAATATGCTGGGGAGATGACCACTTCTATCCCATCTGAATAAGTGGGATAATCACCCAGCTAATTTATATACGATACCCATTAACCCCTTATGCTGATCAATCATTTGAGTCCATCCGGGATGATCTTGGCTTCTTGGGTCTGGAATTACCCACGGTGGACCAAGGAGATGGAAGAGGAGGAGGATCGCCAACAGGGGGAACAGGTAGCCACGACGGGATATTCATAGGGGGTATCTGCAGAACGTCCCATAGCTCCGTCAGGTCCTCCGGGTCACGAACCGAAAGGCGCTTGTTGCCAGCAGAAATTAGGATCCCAAAGGGAAATAACCATCGGTAGGGGATCTTAGCAGAACGCAGAGCATCTGTGAGAGGCCTCAATAGGCGCCGTTTCTGAAGGGTGGAAGAGGCCACATCCTGATAGAGGTGGACTATGGAGTCCTCAATTTTCACTACTTCCAGGCTTCTGGCTTTGTGCAAGATGGCTTCAGTGTCGCGGTAACTCAGAATGCCACAAATGATATCCCGCGGATTCTCCGAGGTAGCCGGCTTAGGACGAAGGGCTCTATGAACCCTCTCAACCACCACAGACTTAGCACGCTCCGCGCCCAGCAGGTAGGTGAACAAGGACTGCATGGCGGCAAACAAATTCTCCTTGTCCGCCGCCTCAGGCAGGCCCCGGATCCTAATGTTCTTGCGGCGACTTCGGTTTTCCTGATCTTCTATAGATAACAGGGCGGAGTTGATGGCCGCCCTGTGCGAATCTAAGCTTCGGGCTGTGGAGGCCGCATATGAATGGAGCACATCCTGCGACTGTTCAAGGGCCTCAACCCTATTACCAACATGACGAATATCAATCTTGATCGAGGATAAATCCTCTGCTATCCGGGTCAATGCTTTTTGCAGGGCCTTGTCCAGATAGTCCCTGGATAGCGAGATAGGATCGCTCTCCCTCTGGGAGAATTGAGAATCCTCCTCTGCATGCGAGGGACACTCGCTTGAGCCGACATCAGGCTTATGAGAAGCAGATTTCCCGCTGGGCGCCATCTTATCAAACCTGGCATGTGGCTGCGCCTCTCAATTATGGATGAATTTCTCCATCCTGGGTCCTGCAGAATGAATCGGAGGGTCCCTGGCAGTGTCAACAGCTACAGGTTTTGGCTGAATCTTAACCATGGCACGGAGGAAGAGTGCTTTAGTAGCTTTAGGCAGCTTGTTGGCGGGAGCGCTTCACTCAAGCAGCCGCCATGTAGCGCGGTCAGGCTCCGCCCCCTCTGCTGTCTTGTTTCTGGTGGGTACAGCCACTGCATACTTTGTGAAGTGATCTGTCATGACTAGACAGTACGAGTGTCCCGAGGTAGAGTATCCAATCTGCAAATAATCAATCATCAGAAGCTCCAGGGGCGCTGAGGTCGGGATGGCCTGGACAGGAGCCTGCTGTTCAGTACTCTTACTCAGCCCGCAGGGTCGACACTTAAGACATGCCTCGGCCACCATGTCGGCCAGATCTCGACAGTATACCAGCCGTTGGAGCCACTTGAACGTTTTGTTGCTCCCGAAATGGGCTCCCCTTTCATGGGCTTCCCTGGCGGCTTCCGGTCCCAATGACATGGGGATGACAATCTGTTGTTGGTACTGTAGCTCCGACTGTAAGTATATGGTCTGGCACAGGAGGCCCTGGGTAACGGTCAACTTATCCCACTTCCTCAACAACTTTTGCCCCTTTGGGGTCAGTCGGGCTCACTCTTCTGTCCGTGGCCAGATCTTAGCCCGAACCCATTCCTTCACTTTCCACAAGTCCGGGCAGCCTTTCTGGGTTCTCTCCCAATCGGCCAATGTCTTTCCCAGCACCAGTGAGATCTTGGACGCCACCCCACTTGAATGTGCCACGTCCTGGAACACAGGTAATCGACCAAGGTCAGGCATTTCAGTGTCCTCCAGCTCCTCGTCGGTACTCTGAGCCGACAACCCTACAGGGACTCGGGGGAGTGCGTCGGAGTTGCTATTCTCCCTACCTGACCGAAACTTGATTCGGTATTGGTACTTAGAAAGGCAAGCCAACCACCTCTGCTCAAGCACACCGAGTTTGGCATTCTCCAGATGTGCTAATGGGTTGTTGTCCGTCATCACGGTCACCTCCGCACCTGTCAGGTACTCCGCAAACCTTTTGGTCATGGCCCACACCAGCGCCAGTAGTTCCAATTTAAATAAGCTGTAGTTGTTAGGGTTGCATTCTGATTCCCTCAGAGACCGGCTTCCATAGGCAATGACTCTCTCACGTCCATCCTGGACTTGGGATAAAACGGCCCCCAGACCATGTAGACTTCCGTCAGTGTAAAACAGGAATGAGGTTTCGAACCGTGCATAAGCTAGAATCGGGGCACTGATCAGTGCCTTCTTCACTGCTTCAAAGGCCTCTTGGGGGCGATTCTTTGGGCCCCCCGCAGTGCCCCTTCATAATTCGTTAAACGGGCCCACCAAATGAGCAAATTTGGGTATGAACCTCCAGTAGTAGCCGGCCAGTCCCACGAATGCCGGCACCTCTCTCAGTGTACGCGGTTGGGGCCACTTCTGGATGGCCTCCACCTTGCTGGGGGCTGGCTTTACCCCCTCCTGGGTGACCACGTGTCCCAAATACTTGATCTGTTGCCAAAACAATTGGCACTTCTTGAGCTTGATCTTGAGCCCATGGTCTCGTAGCCATCCTAGAACGTGTCGCAGCTTCTGGAGGTGATCTTCGAAGGAGGCCTCAAACACTACTATGTCGTCCAGGTATATCAATACTGACTCGAAGTTGAGATCCCCCAGGCAGTGTTCCATCAGCCGCTGGAATGTTCCCGAGGAATTGGACAGGCCGAATGGCATCCGGTTGAACTCGTAGAGTCCCGTAGGTAGAATGAAAGCCATCTTCGCTTTGTCCTTCTTGGCCAAAGCCACCGGTACCTGCCAGGTCAAGAGTTAAGAAGAACTTCGCGTGGCTCAGGGCTGACAACGACTCCTCAATCCGCGGAAGTGGGTAAGTATCCCGGACGGTCTGAGCATTCAGCTTCCGATAATCCACGCAGAACCGGAGGCTCCCATCTTTCTTCCGCACCAAGACTATGTCACGGAACCATGAACCAGACGTACAACAAGAGATAAGTGAAAATAAGAAGGCTTTATTGAAAATAAAGCTGTAAAGCAAAGTCCAAACGGATGGTGAAACCGAGCAGAGTCTTTGCGAAGCCAGAGGTCAGGAACCAGAAGGGTAGTCAGACGAAGCCAGGATCAGGAACCAGCAGGGTAGTCAGACGAAGCCAGGATCAGGAACCAGCAGGGTAGTCAGACGAAGCCAGGATCAGGAACCAGAAGCAGCAGCAGTCTTAGAAGCATGTGAACACAAGAGGACCAAGCAAGGAACTGAAGCCACAGACCTCCTATATATATGAGCTAGGCATCCAGCTCCTCCCAGTGGGAAGGAGGAGCCGCAGGGTGGAAGGCTACAAGAAACCCAGAAACCAAGATGGCCGCCAGCACATGTCAAACGAAGGAGAACAGCAAGAAGGTAAGACCATGACAGTACCTCCCCCTCAAGGGCCCCTCCTCCGCGGAGCACAAAACGGTTTCTGAGGGAAGCGTGCGTGGAAGGCTCGGAGCAAGGCAGGAGCATGGACATCTGCGGAGGGAACCCAGGAACGCTCCTCTGGACCATAACCACGCCAATGGACCAAAAACTGCAACCGACCGCGGACCAGGCGTGAGTCCAGGATATTGCTCACCTCATATTCCTCACGATTGCCCACTTGGACCGGACGAGGCCGAGGAACCGAGGAAGTGAAACGATTACACACCAGTGGCTTCAACAGGGAGACATGAAACACGTTGGAGATCCGCATGCCAGGAGGAAGCGCAAGGGCATAGGCTACCGGGTTTACCCTGCAAAGCACTCGGAAGGGACCAACAAAGCGAGGCGCCAGCTTGGGAGTGGGCACTCGAAGGTTGAGGTTGCGGGTGGACAACCATACACGGTCTCCGACCTGGTAGGAAGGAGCAGGCGCTCGTCTGCGATCAGCCTGGAGTCTCTGGCGCTGCGCAGAGACCTCAAGGGACTTCTGGATCTGTACCCAAGAAGCACGTAGGACGGAAAGGTGATCCTCCACAGCCGGAATATCCTGGGGAGAGAATACCTCCGGTAACACGGCAGGTTGGAACCCATAATTGGCCATGAAGGGAGACGTCCCAGAGGAAGAGTTCACCGCCGTGTTCCTGGCAAACTCAGCCCAAGGCAGGAGGTCAACCCAATTGTCTTGGTGATCGGAGACATAGCAATGAAGGAATTGCTCCAAGGCCTGATTGGATCGTTCTGCGGCCCCATTGGACTGAGGGTGGTAGGCCGAGGAGAAGGAGAGATGAATCCCCAACTGGGAGCAAAAGGCGCGCCAGAACCTGGACACAAACTGACTCCCCCGATCCGACACAATCTCCTTGGGCAAACCGTGCAACCGGAAGACCTCCCTGGCAAAAATCGTGGCCAACTCTTGTGCAGAGGGTAACTTCTTGAGAGGAACACAGTGGCACATTTTGGAAAACCGATCCACAATCATGAGAATGACCGTATGGCCTCGGGATGCAGGGAGGTCCACAATGAAATCCATCCCCAGGTGTGACCATGGGCGCTCCCCGGTGGCTATGGGTTGCAGAAGGCCCAACGGAAGGTGCCGAGGGGACTTACTCTGGGCACAAACGGAGCATGCCGCTACATATGCGGCGATGTCGGAACGTAGGGAAGGCCACCAGAACAGACGTGAAACAGCCCAGGACAGCTGATTCTTTCCAGGATGCCCCGCGGTCTTGGAGTTATGGTAGGTTCGCAACAACCGAGTGCGCAACTCCTCAGGCACAAAACATCTGCCGTTGGGTCTCCCAGAGGGAGCACCAGATTGAGCCGCCAAAATCTGCTCACCCAGGGGAGAGGTCAGGCTGGTGCGAATGGCGGCCAGGATCTGATTCGGAGGTGTGACCGAAGTCGGAATCGACTCCTCCCTGGACAGCTCGGAGTACTGCCGTGATAAGGCATCCGCCCTGATGTTCTTGGAACCGGGTAGGTAGGAGACCACGTAATTAAAACGTGACAAGAACAGAGCCCATCTGGCCTGACGTGGTGTCAATCTCTTGGCCTCAGAAAGGTAGGTCAGATTCTTGTGGTCCGTCAGGATGAGAACCGGAACCACCGAACCCTCGAGCAAGTGCCTCCATTCTTTAAGGGCCTGCACGATGGCCAATAACTCCCTGTCACCAATCTGATAGTTGCACTCCGCGGAAGACAGTTTCCGGGAGTAAAACCCACAAGGAAGCAGAGGACCCTCTGGTGTTCTACGCTGAGACAGAAGGGCGCCTACTCCCGTCTCAGACGCGTCCACCTCGAGGACAAAGGGCAACCCAGGGTTGGGATGCGACAGAATCGGAGCCGACACAAAGGCGGACTTTAGGGCCTCAAAAGCTCGGATGGCCTCGAGCGGCCAGACCTGGGAATTACTGCCCTTCCTGGTCAGATCCGTGAGAGGCTTGGCCAGCATGGAAAAGTCCCTGATGAACTTCCGATAATAATTGGCGAAGCCCAAAAAGCGCTGCAGGGAACGAAGACCACTGGGCTGGGGCCACTGTAAGACAGCCGAAACCTTCTCAGGATCCATGGAGAACCCCTCAGCGGAAATGATGTAACCTAAGAAGGTTACCTGGGATTGGTGAAATTCGCATTTCTCAAGCTTACCGAACAGCTTGTTCTCTCGAAACCGTTGCAACACTCGTCTGACATCCAGAATGTGGGCCTCCATGGATTCAGAATATACCAAGATGTCATCCAAATAGACCACCACACACTGCTGCAACAGGTCACGGAAAACATCGTTGATGAATTCCTGAAAGACTGCGGGCGCATTGCACAACCCAAAGGGCATAACCAAGGATTCGTAATGACCGGTCCTGGTGTTAAACGCGGTCTTCCACTCATCGCCCGCCTTGATCCTTACCAGGTTATATGCCGCCCTCAGGTCGAGTTTGGTAAAGACCGTGGCCCCTTTAAGGCGATCGAACAGCTCGGAAATCAAGGGTATCGGGTAAGCGTTCTTGATCGTGATGCGATTGAGACCCCTGTAATCGATGCAAGGCCTCAACTCACCGCCCTTCTTTTTCACAAAGAAAAATCCAGCCCCTGCCGGGGACGAAGATTTGCGAATGTGTCCGCGTGAAAGCGCCTCCCTCACGTACTCCTCCATGGCCTCATTCTCCGCTACCGACAGTGGATAGACTTTGCCACGAGGAGGAACGGCACCAGATTGTAACTCTATGGCACAATCGTATGGGCGGTGCGGAGGTAGGGCAACCGCGCGCACCTTATCGAATACATCCCGGTACTCCTCGTATTCAGGAGGCAACAGAGAGTCCGAGGAAGTACACAGCAACTTGACAGACCCATGGATGCAACTAGCCCCACACTGCGGTGACCACGAGAGGATCTCGACCGATCTCCAATCGAAAGTCGGATTATGCTTCTGGAGCCAGGGGTACCCCAAGACCACCGAGTAGTGTGGAGACGAAATAACCTGGAGGCAGACCGACTCTCTGTGAACGGCACCAATGGCTATCCCCACTGGAAGGGTCTCATGAGTCACGTGTGGCGGCAGAAGGGGTCTGCCGTCTATCGCCTCAAGAGCCAGTGGGGAACCTCGAGCCTGCAGAGGAATGGAATTGGCGGCAGCGAACACACTATCAATGAACAAACCACCAGCACCAGAGTCCACCAACGCCTGGGTCGTCACCGAGCCCCCGACCCAGGAGAGGACAACAGTGATCAGTGGTTTGTCAACACGGGAAACCGGGGACGAGGAGACTCCACCCAAGATCTGCCCCCGACAGGATCTCAGGTACGAGCGTTTTCCCGGACGGTTCGGACATGCCAACCGAAAATGCCCACCGAGACCACAGTACATGCATCGGCCCTCGCGTCTCCGGAGTGCCCTCTCCCCCTCGGACAGGCGAGCAAACCCCAGCTGCATGGGTTCACCCCCAGACAAGTCATCCCCAGGAGGCGTGGGAGGAGAGGGAGGCACGGGTGGGACAGCAAACGTAGGCACCAATCTGTTAGAAGACCTCCGCAGGTTCTCCTTAAAGGAAGGTCTCTCCCTGAGTCTGGTGTCAATCAAAATCAGGAAAGAAATAAGAGACTCGAGCTCAACTGGTAGGTCCTTAGCTGCAACCTCATCCTTCAAGGCATCCGAGAGACCATGAGAGAAAGCAGCGACCAGAGCCTCATTATTCCAGCCCACCTCTGCTGCCAGGGTACGAAACTCAATGGCGTATTCAGCTACGGATCGTGAACCCTGTCTGATGGACATAAGGAGCTTCGCAGCAGAGGCAGCACGAGCCGGCACATCGAATACCTTCCGAAGAGAAGCAACAAAACCGGAAAACTCGGCAACCACCGGATTGTTGTTCTCCCATAAAGGGCTGGCCCAGGCCAAGGCCTTGTCCGAGAGCAGCGAGATCAAGAAGCCCACCTTTGATCTCTCAGTGGGAAAGGCATGTGGCAGCAACTCGAAATAAATGCCCACCTGGTTAAGGAAACCTCGGCACTGAGTTGGCTCTCCCCCAAAGCGCTGTGGAAGAGGGGCAGAACCGGTCATACCCCGAAACACCGCAGGCGCAACAACAGGTGTCGGGGTAGACTCTGGCGCAACAACCGGAGCGGCAGTAGGAGCGAGCCCAGGAGCGACAACCGACCCATCGGCAACGGGAGCGAAATGAGCCGTGCGTTCAAGCAGGGTTTGCAACGCCACAGCGAACCGACCCAACAGGTGATCCTGCTGATCAAGTCTGGCAACCAGCGTGGGTAGCAAGGATGGCCCTGTACCGTCAGAATTCATGGCTTGGTCCTAATGTCACGGAACCATGAACCAGACGTACAACAAGAGATAAGTGAAAATAAGAAGGCTTTATTGAAAATAAAGCTGTAAAGCAAAGTCCAAACGGATGGTGAAACCGAGCAGAGTCTTTGCGAAGCCAGAGGTCAGGAACCAGAAGGGTAGTCAGACGAAGCCAGGATCAGGAACCAGCAGGGTAGTCAGACGAAGCCAGGATCAGGAACCAGCAGGGTAGTCAGACGAAGCCAGGATCAGGAACCAGAAGCAGCAGCAGTCTTAGAAGCATGTGAACACAAGAGGACCAAGCAAGGAACTGAAGCCACAGACCTCCTATATATATGAGCTAGGCATCCAGCTCCTCCCAGTGGGAAGGAGGAGCCGCAGGGTGGAAGGCTACAAGAAACCCAGAAACCAAGATGGCCGCCAGCACATGTCAAACGAAGGAGAACAGCAAGAAGGTAAGACCATGACAGACTACTGGAGCAGCCCAAGGACTTTGACTCTCTTGGATCACACGATTTTCCAACATTTTGGCTACCATATCCTTCACCTCCTGGTACATTTCCCTTATTGGTGCCGCATCGCCAGTAGGGATTTCGTGTTCAATGGCGAAAGCACAACCGAAGTCCTCATCATGTCGCGACAATGCCTCTTGAAATTCCCAGAGGGTGTCTTCCAGCAACTTCTGTTGTCCGGGAGTCAGAGTCTTGCAGTCCACCCCTATCCGGGCCATGATCACTCCACTGTTGGGGTCTCCCTTTGATGAACCTCTACAGCATAGGTCCAGGCTGATCTCCTATCAGGCTGTAGCATGAAACTCCGTCGTCAAGAGATATCCCCTTCGGACACATAGACTTTGGCCAGCAAGGTGTTTCTGGGAATGGTCAGCTCACAGTCTTCAACATTGAGGCAGCGTACAGGAACACACCTGTCCTTCACAATGGCGAGTGCCGAGATACCAGTGGGCGAGTATGTGTTTCCTCTTGATAACCGGGCTCGATCAGGACCTCCAGTCCATTCAGTCATCATCCAGCCCCCACCGGCAGCATCAATATTTGTTCTTGTCGAGGTGGGATCTTCACTGGGGTCCTCTGCGGCACCTTCACGTCTCCAATGGGCCGGCCAGACATGTTACTCTTTTGCAGACTATGGCTCCTCACCATCTGTTGTAAAATCTTCTGGGTCGGCCGGTGTGTGGTGGCCCGTTGCCAATACTTCTGCCCTTCTTTGGCACAGAGTTGATGGTCTAGGTCCCTCAGTACATTCATACCTAGGGTCACGTCCATTCCTTTCCGGGACGGATGGTCCACCAGCACGATCTCCTTCTTGCCAACGTCTTGCCCAAACAGTTGGACCTGCATCCAGACTATCCCTCGGACGTCCATCTCTCTGTTATCGGCAGCCGGCAGCCTGATGACGCTCCCGTCTTCGGGCTCCATCCTTTCGAAGATCTCCAGGGGCATAGGGGGGCACTCTGACCCTGTATCAACTAGACAGCGTACCTTCTGGCCTTTCAACTCGGCTTCCATAACGAGGCTGCTGGCATACAGGTCATGTTCCTCACGCATAGGGCTTAGCTTCTGGTGTACCAGCTACTGCGGCGGTCGGAAGTTCTACATCAGCTCGGACTTCATCTGTTCCGGGCACTCTCTGGCCATATGGTCGTACTGTCGACAAGCCCAGCAGATGGGTCCTCTTTTGACGTGCCCCCGCGCCTGAGTTATTCTGGGTTGAGTGGCGTGGGGTTCTGGGGTCATTTCTGGAGGCATGTGCTCTTCTTCTCTCTCCACAGTGGCTTGGTAGACGCTGTAGAATGTCATGTCGGCCGCTGTCCGGGTCATCTCTTGCAGCTTGTCCTGTAAGAACTTGTTGGAGAGCCCCACTATGAACTGATCTCTTAGTAGCCGGTCCACCTCCCGGAAGGCTCCAATGGCCTCTGGGTCCCGCCGCTGTATTTCATTGAGCGTCTCCTGTAGGGCATTGGAGTACTGCATCAGGGTCTCACCCTCTCGCTGTGGTCGGTTGAAGAAGTGGCTCCGCAGCTGCACTACTATAGCATGCCCCCCCCCCCAGTGCTCCCTCCAGCAGAGAGAATATTTTCTCTAGGGTATCCCTCTCTGATTCGGGCCTTACCATCACTGTCCGTCTAACATCACCCTTTAGAGCTCCCAACGCAACCTCTGCCTGCAGCTCGTGGGTCAGGTTACACATTCTAACTGCGCTCCGCACCCTTTCAATCCAATCCTGCAACGTCATGTTTTGGCCATCATATTTTGGCAGATGACGTAGCAGCGCCCCTACGGGAATGTATCCTACTGGGACGGGCATGGCGTTGGGGGCAAGCTGGCCTTGCGCTGGTACACCCTGAGCTGGGTCCTGATCAGGTGCCACTGCCGCTGGAGGAAGGTCTCCCGCCGTGTTGCCATCCATAATGGTCGCTGTATCCTGCCAACTATGCCAATTTGTAAGACCGTGAACCGGGGAAGGGACCCCCAGGATACAGCGAAGTCACAGACGAGGATAGCGACAACACACAGCTTTGTGCAAAAACAGAAACTTTACTAAAACAGTAATATAAACACAACAATGTGAAGGTACACCAAAGATCTGATACCGCAGGCCCACAGTCGCTGTCCCTGTCCGGTTTGACAGACCTATTGCCGTGGCGCACACAGCAGAGCCTGCAAGTCAATACTGTGCCGCAGAACAATTCTGTAAAGCCTTCCAAACATGAAAGTGCTAACTAACTAGATAACTTAACGACAAGAATGACATGGCGGTCTTCTTGTAATGGTACGGTTGCGCCGTCATGCCCCTTCCTGGTTTCTGGTCTTACCATCTTACCCTTGCAAAATTGCGTGTCCCATCCACACCATCCTTCATAATCAATGATATCATCCCTTCTTAAGGCTTTGTGCCCATGTATGTACAAAAAGATTCATGAATTTCCTTTTATTTCTAATATCCTTGGCCTGACCACTGTAATTTGTCGCCCAATTATAGCATGGGTATCTCATTATTGTTTTGTCCTGTATATATTAATCCATTTGTATACTTGAACTATCTACTTGTGTCTCTGTCTGTATACCCTTAAATGCACCTGCACACAGGGGAGGGTCGGGATCACCATGGACACGCCCGGTCTCTCTTCCTCTATATAAGGTCATACGTGCAAATGCACGTCATATCCGGCCAGAAGAAGCGCTACTCCAGCGCGAAACGGCCGTCGCCGCCGACGCACACTGTGGCCATCCCGCCCCCCCTGCTTGCGCATGATGCTCCACCAGAAATAAACAGCTACCAGCACGAAACAGTTCGGTGAGTGCCGCGTCTCTTTCTCAACTTCCGCATATTTACCGCTTTACTACGCTGAGCACCATCCTCTGCTGTGTACCTGATTACGGCTGCCCCCCCCCCCTGGGTTTGACACGGACGCTTTGAGACATAGGTGTTTGCATGTAGTGCCGCTGCATTTTCCTTTCCACGCTCCCCTGCCTAACTAGATAACTAATTGCAGGCCAGTAATTTGGAAAGTTGCGCATTTAGTGCTATGGCCTGTGGGTGGGTGGCTGGGTATTTGCGCTTGCGTTTAAATGCTTGGGGTAAGGACATTTTAATGCTGCGCTGGGACACGGAAGTGGATGTGGTTGCTGATGGTGCTTGTAAAGGTCCAGGTGCAGGGCGGGATGCATCCGGGCCTGCGCCCTCGACAGGGGATTGGCCAGCATGTAACACAGGGGAAGAGGAGGCAGTGGTGTGACCAGCAGATACAGATTGTGGACCCAGGCGTTCGTCCCACTTATTACGGTGCTTGAATGCCATGTGGCGGATAATGCTGGTGGTGGTGAGGTTGCTAGTGTTCACGCCCTGGCTCATTTTCGTATTGCACAGGTTGCAAACTACAGATGTAGCAGAGTTAGCACTCCAGCTCTTAACTCAAATTTCTTAACTCATTGCGTTATCTTGAGACAAAAGCCATTGAAAAGCAATTGAAGGTGTTTGCTTAGATTAGATAACACAACTCAGAAATCTCAGAAAACAGGAGTTTCAACTGTGCTCCAACCGTACTATTCTTTTGTCGTCCGCACTTTTCACAAAAAAGCGCCATACTGCGGAACATCTACCCCTTGGCAAGGGAGATTTCCACAAGGGGTGGCTCCGTGGAACAGTTGCGGGCCTGTGTGGTGTGGCCCGCCTTCTATCTTTTGCCATCCCACTGCCTGTTCCAGCCTGTTGCTGTGCTGCAGATCCCTCCCCCTCTGTACTGCTGTCCTTGCTCGGCTTTCCACCTTCCCAGGTTGGGTGAGTGACCTCATCGTCCACCACCTCCTCTTTCACTTCCTCACTCTGATTTGTTGACCTAAGCACAACCTCAGTGATTGACAACTGTGTCTCATCCTCTTCATCAACCTCCTGAGACAGTAATTGCGGTTGAGTCATTGGCAACTGTGTCTCATCATCATCCACCTCATTAAACACTAATTGCCGTTCCCCACCGTCATGTTCTTGTGACTGTGGATGTTCAAGAGGTTGGGAATCAGGGCACAAGATCTCATGTCCCTCTTCAAGTGTGCTTGGCGAGAGGGCTAAATCAAGTAATGGCGATGAAAAGAGGTCCTTGGAATATCCAAGTGTGATATCAATTGTTTGGCCAGACTGTAAATGGCGGCAGGAAGGAGGATCAGGATGAGGATTGTGTTGACCAGACTCCTGGCTACGGAGACTGGACTTGGTGGAAGACAGGGTGATGCTTAACCGACTGGAAGCATTATCTGCTACAATCCAACCGACCACCTGGTCGCACTGGTCTGACTTCAAGAGTGGTGTCCTGCGCCGCCCTGCAAAGTGGGACATGGAGCTAGGTATCTTGGATGATTGTTTTTCTTGTGCTCTGACAGCAGGCACTGTTTCTCCGCGCTCAAGGCCACGGCCTCTGCGTGCAGCATCACGGCCACTTCCCTGTCCCTTACTGCTCGCCTTTTTCATTTTAAATGTGACATATGCCTGAAAGTATGTCACACGTACAGTAGCGTAAGATTTGGAAGTGTATGTGCAAAAAAATTTACAAAGGTATTTGTGATGATGAAACGTTATACAGGACAGGTAATATCACAGTTCACAGTGTCTACGGAAAAAGTGTACTGGATGTCAATGATATTTTAGGGATGCGCACACTTTAAACAGGAGATGTGGCGCAGATAATTTAACTGTGCACAGGGGATACCGTCTATGGAAAAAGTACTGGATGTCACTGATATTTTAGGGATGCCCACACTTTAAACAGGAGATGTGGCGCGGATAATTTAACTGTCCGCAGCGGACACCGTCTACGGAAAAGGGGACTGGATGTCACTGATATTTTAGGGATGCGCACACTTTAAACAGGAGATGTGGCGCAGATAATTTTACTGTCCGCAGGGGACACCGTCTACGGAAAAAGTGTACTGGATGTCACTGATATTTTAGGGATGCGCACACTTTAAACAGAAGATGTGGCGCAGGTAATTTAACTGTCCGCAGTGGACACCGTCTACGTAAAAAGTGCACTGGATGTCACTGATATTTTAGGGATATGCATAATTTACACAGGAGATGTGGCGCAAATAATTTAACTGTCTGCAGCGGCCTATTACACGGTATATTACACAGGATGCGCTAAAAATATATATTGCTGCTGTCACACACAATAGTCCTTAAAAGGACTTTTGGGTCTCCGAAAAGTTTTTTGTATAAAAATCTTCCTATTACACTCCCTACACTATCTGTCCCTTCCTATGCACAGCTCTCCACTGAGCAATTTAGTGCAGGTTGCGCTACAAACATATATTAGTGCTGTCACACACAGGGACTTTTGGGTCTATGAAACGTTTTTGTAGAAAAATTTAAATTTTATTACACTCCCTACACACTCTGTCCCTTCCTATGCTCATATCTCCCTGACTTAGAATGAGCCGAACACGCGGATGGGAGATTTGGATAAAAAACTTCAGCAAGAAGAAACTAGATGGATACATCGTCTCAAAAGTCTAGCAAGAAAAATGATAAGTGGGCGAGACCAGTTAGGCTGTAAACCAGGGTATGTTTTATATAATAAACAAACAAATGATCGGCACCTCCAACCTCCTGCCATTAATCTCTAGTCCAGCAGTATAAAAATAAAAATAAATAAATAAAAATAAAAACAAGTATACTTACCAAAGAGATGTTCGACTGATATTAGTCTTGCAGCAAATGCAAATCAAGGGTTACTGAATGGTTAAAAAATAATAAACAGATTTACTAAACCAATATCACATATATTAAAATGATAAATCACACAATAAAACAATAATAATAAAAATAAAAAATAAAAAACAAAAATTAAAATATATAAAATAATAATAATAATAATAATAATAATAATAAATAAATAAATTATAAAAATTTAATCATGAACAAATAAATAATAAAAACGGTTCTAAAAAATATAAAATATTGAATATAAAAATGAATAAGGTAAAAATTCAGAAAAAGAAAAGAAACCATAATAATTAATGAGTAGGCAAATCAATGAATAGTATAGAAGAAATAGAGAATGTATAGTTAGTAAGTTACTAGGCCCACTATAAGAGCTAATAGTTAGATATATGTCAAAGGTTAGTCAGGCACAACTACCAAACAATAACTATTATTGATCCATAATAAAATCATTAAAGACTCATCTTTTATAAATTGCACCAAGCAGTAACCGTTGAAAATAGGAAAAGTAGAGCACTGGTTGAAATAAAGATAAACATCGCATATACAATACGCAATGTCCACCCATATAGCTGCAGACTAGCTAAAAGGGCTAGCGATGTCTGTAATTCCATATCTAATCATCCATTCTTCCTATAGATCATCTAGTTAGGATCAACTTTACAGTCGAAATGAGCTAGAGAAGCCACGCAAGCGCACAGAGGGATAATAGATCCTCGGTCCGGCTCAGCAATGCGAGCGCATAGTTCTAAGTCCTCGAGCATGCGCATAAGCCTGCTATCGGACACCAGCGCCGGCGTCGTAACAGGCGCATGCGCAAAGAACAAAATGAGACGAAGGAGCCGATTGGACATGTGAGAGAGGCGGAGACGAGGTGACTACATTAGTATATCCCTGATAGGCTCCAGATCATTACGGTATAACGAAATGTATCCTTAGTGGATACAAATGAATTACATCATTGGAGGGAGGTTATAAAAGCTCCAGTCACGCCCACCACAGGAGCAGTCTGCCCGTTCCCCTGAAGACGCCAAGTTATTTGGCGAAACATGTCGGGGGGCAGTGTCCTGTAAATTATCTGTTTTAAACAGCATCGCTTGTAAATCTCCACAACTATGACCACTAGTTAAGCAGGCAGTCAGGGTACAGTGAGGAGGAGAGCACGCCAGCTACCAGTCAGTAATAGACAGAAGGGAGAGTTAGCCAACTCCTGTGACGGACCACAATAGTGGTATAACAGAGCTGGAGCAGCATAGCACGAGCAAGGGCTGCTAAATTTAAAGCAGCCAAAGCAGTGCTTATATATATACTTTTATATTAGACAGCTGGCAGCACCTCCAAGAGGTACCCCAAGACGCAAAAAATCAATAACTGTGAAGTTTACTAAAAATACTAAAAATAAAAAACATCATACAGATTACAAGCTGAGCTGATAATTTTAAAGAGGACCTTTCACCGATTCTTACCCTATGAACTAACTATACAGATATGTAGAGCGGCGCCCGGGGATCTCACTGCACTTACTATTATCCCCGGGCGCCGCTCCGTTCTCCTGCTATGCTCTCCGGTATCTCCGTTCACTAAGTTATAGTAGGCGGAGATACCAGTCCCTAAGTTATGGTAGGCGGAGTCTGCCCTAGCGCTGGCCAATCGCAGCGCAGAGCTCACAGCCTGGGAGGTTATTTTCTCCCAGGCTGTGAGCTCTGCAATGCGATTGGCCAGCGCTAGGGCAGACTCCGCCTACTATAACTTAGGGAACGGAGATACCGGAGGGCATAGCAGGAGAACGGAGCGGCGCCCGGGGATAATAGTAAGTGCAGTGAGATCCCCGGGCGCCGCTCCACATGTCTGTATACTTAGTTCATAGGGTAAGAATCAGTGAAAGGTCCTCTTTAAATTGTGAGAGGTATGTTAAGCATTTTAACAATTGATATAATAAATGTTACGTTTTATTTCAAACATATTATCACACGTGTCAATTTAGAGACAGCCACTGATCCTAGAGATCAATTGAAAAATTCAAAAATTTGTGTCTAAACACGCTGTGAAGGATCACGCAAAAAGTAATAGTATTGTCTGGGGGAAAACCCCAAAGTTTTTGATCCACTCTGATGGGTATCCCAATTTAGAGAGAGAGGTAAATCAACCATTACCAAAGTATGGCAAGTTTTTTGTCTAATCAGCCTACTACACAACAATATCTGGCAGAAGCCAACAAGGTTTTTTCCACTGAAAATCTCCCAGTTAACTCCCTGGATATAAATTTGGCCTTTAAAGGACTAAATAAAACCTATAAACAATATATCAGATCCATATGGGAAGTAACGAGTTTAGAAAATATACCTGCAGCAGAAAATTGTGTATAGAGGCATCAGAATACACATTACACCAAATTCTCATCAGGAAGATCCGGAATTTTTGAAGGGTTGGGAAGCACTTCTCACTGAAAGTTCCCTGCGCATGCAGGCTTACCTATTAGAATATGAAAAAAGAGTATTACATCAAGTAGCAGTGCAATTGGAAAAATAAATTAATGAAATTCAAACATTCCGTTCCCATATAGATTTTTCTAATCAGGAGAGTAAATTGCAGAAAAATATAGAATATTTACAGAGTGAAGTAAAAGAAAGGAAACATCGTAAATATAACAGAGATAAGAGAGATTTTGAAACCGGGAAAATATATGTTAAAAACACACAAACAGAGTACCGGAGTAACTATATCAGTAGCAGATCACAATATACTGATCTGTCAGAATCGGAGACATCAGAATCAGAGAGCGTAAATTTCCATCAAAAATCAGGTAATAGACGAAGAGGAGGGAGGAATAGATATCAATATTCCCAAAGAAGACCTAAATACAACTCGAGTGAAAACATAAGATGCACTACAACAACAAATGCGAATCCAGGAGCACCACTAAGTGGGGGGGGGGGGGTGGACAGCCATCATGTCAATTATTGCCATCCTATTCACAACCCTCACAATTACCAACTGGGGGACCCACCGGTACTACAACTCAAACAATAATGCCACATTTTTTAGTCCCGGGCATACAACTAAGAGACAGGGACAAGTGGGGATACCGACAGGGAACCTAACTCTAACCAATGAAAACATGCAAATAATAAATCTTACCACTACAGTATTAACCCATGAACATCTAACCCTTTTAAAAAAGGGATTATCTTTCACACCTACACCATATTATGACTCTTTTAGTTGGATTAAAGATATAAACTTATTTGCTAGGAAACTTGCCCTGCATAAGGAACATCAAAGTATAGAAAGTGATCCCAACAGACAAACGGAAAAATAAATCAGAGCAATATGTATATTGGAAGAATTACAACGGGAACACAGAGGTGAAATCATCTCACCGAGTGCACCATACAGCACGTTGGGTCCCCAATCGAAATACACACCACCTTTTACAAAGTATGGCAAGATACAATCATTTGTAGATGTAGTAACGAGAGACATACAAAAAATAAAAACCAGGAAAGAGGATGTGGGAACAAATCTCACTAGATCTCACTTATGAATGCAAAAAATCTAGAAATAAAACCCTCAGATAAGGGTGGAAATATCGTACTCCTTACAAAAGAATATTATCATAAGATGGTAATGACCCTCTTAAATGACAAAGAGACATACAAACTACTGAAAGAAAACCCCACAGAATCCTTTAAGAGAGAGCTGAAAAATATCTTGGAAGTAGCAAAGGGAAGAGATCTGATTACAAAAGATCAATTTCAAGTTCTATTTCACCCCAGACCCACTATAGCAACATTTTATGCAATCCCCAAAATACACAAAAATCGTGACCCTATACCGGGGAGACCTATAGTGTCAGGAAACCAGAACCTTTGTGAGGGAATTAGTAAGTATATAGATCAGATGATCTCCCCTTTTGTGACAAGCCTCTCTTCTTATCTGAAGGATACCAAAGATGTATTAACTAAACTCCAAGATATTCAAGTAAGCAGTGCAACCATGATTGCCAGCCTTGATGTAGAGGCACTGTATACGAGTATCAAGCATGACCTGGGGCTTGAGGCCATTAAATATTATTTACAGAGTAAAGGAACACAATACCACGAGCACAACAAATTTGTTTTATCCATACTTCACTTTCTCCTAACACACAATTATTTAATTTTTGATAATAAATATTATTTACAGACCACTGGGACGGCAATGGGGACGATTTGTGCCCCAAATTTCGCAAACTTATTTTTAGGGTGGTGGGAAGAAAGGATAGTCTTCACAGATGATTATAATGATTTCACAAAGCACATTTTATTTTGGGGTCGCTTTATAGACGACGTCTTAATTTTATGGGAAGGCACAGAAGCACAATTCAATAATTTTGTTATGAAACTTAATGACAACATAGTAGGCCTTAAGTTCACAGCGGAAATAGACAGTAACAGACTAAACTTTTTAGATCTTACGATTGTCTTGGGCAATAGTGGAAGTATTGATACAATGATACATAGGAAACCTACCTCTACAAATAATTTGCTCTATTGGGACAGTCACCATCCAACCTCCCTTAAAAAAGGCATTCCAGTTGGACAGTACCTCCGTGCCCGGAGAAACTGTTCCACTGATGAAGCATTTGAAGATGAGTGTAAACTACTATATGACAGATTCACAGAGAGAGGGTACCCCAAAAAAAACACTACATAGAGCATACAATAAAGCCAAAAAAAGCAATAGGACTGCATTGCTCTCTGAGGTAAAAAATCAACGACAAAATCAAAAAATTGTACGATGCATAGGTAATTTTGATAGCCAATATAATAAAATCCGAAATATATTGAGTAAACATTGGCACATATTGCTTGCAGATGAGGAAATTAAAGGAATTCTTCCCCTCCACCCTGCCATCACATTCAGAAGGGGACCCAACTTAAGAGAAAAACTAGTGCACAGCCATTACACTTCAGAAAAAACATCAGTCAAACAAACTTGGCTCAGCACCACAGGTTCCTACCCGTGTGGTGGGTGCACTTTCTGTGCTAAAATGCCCCCAAAAAAAGAATTCACTAACCCAGTGGATAATAAAAAATATACAATTAGGGAATACATCAATTGCAAATCCACTGGAGTCATTTACGCAATACAATGTGGGTGTCCTAAGTTATATATAGGTAAAACTATACAAGAATTAAGAAGACGTATATCAAAACATCTAAGTACCATAAATACGGAATCTGATACATCCTTATCAAGACATGTGAAAACAGTTCACCAAGGTAATATCGACACTCTGACAGTATGGGGAATTCAAAAATTAAAGATGGGCCAGCGGATGGGAGATTTGGATAAAAAACTTCAGCAAGAAGAAACGAGATGGATACATCGTCTCAAAAGTCTACCCCCTCAGGGGCTTAATGAGGGATTCACATTTGTATCCTTTCTCTGAATTGGGAATCCATAGAGGTATATTATATCCTACTAAATAAATATACTAATGTATTTGTAAAGCAAGTGCTTACACAAAATATAAGTTTATGAATACAAGAGAAATGATAAGTGGGCGAGACCAGTTAGGCTGTAAACCAGGGTATGTTTTATATAATAAACAAACAAATGATCGGCACCTCCAACCTCCTGCCATTAATCTCTAGTCCAGCAGTATAAAAATAAAAATAAATAAATAAAAATAAAAACAAGTATACTTACCAAAGAGATGTTCGACTGATAGAGGGGACGGACGTCTTGCATTGAATGGTTAAAAAATAATAAACAGATTTACTAAACCAATATCACATATATTAAAATGATAAATCACACAATAAAACAATAATAATAAAAATAAAAAATAAAAAACAAAAATTAAAATATATATAAAAAAAAAAAAAATAATAAATAAATAAATTCTAAAAATTAAATCATGAACAAATAAATAATAAAAACGGTTCTAAAAAATATAAAATATTGAATATAAAAATTAATAAGGTAAAAATTCTGAAAAAGAAAAGAAACCATAATAATTAATGAGTAGGCAAATCAATGAATAGTATAGAAGAAATAGAGAATGTATAGTTAGTAAGTTACTAGGCCCACTATAAGAGCTAATAGTTAGATATATGTCAAAGGTTAGTCAGGCACAACTACCAAACAATAACTATTATTGATCCATAATAAAATCATTAAAGACTCATCTTTTATAAATTGCACCAAGCAGTAACCGTTGAAAATAGGAAAAGTAGAGCACTGGTTGAAATAAAGATAAACATCGCATATACAATACGCAATGTCCACCCATATAGCTGCAGACTAGCTAAAAGGGCTAGCGATGTCTGTAATTCCATATCTAATCATCCATTCTTCCTATAGATCATCTAGTTAGGATCAACTTTACAGTCGAAATGAGCTAGAGAAGCCACGCAAGCGCACAGAGGGATAATAGATCCTCGGTCCGGCTCAGCAATGCGAGCGCATAGTTCTAAGTCCTCGAGCATGCGCATAAGCCTGCTATCGGACACCAGCGCCGGCGTCGTAACAGGCGCATGCGCAAAGAACAAAATGAGACGAAGGAGCCGATTGGACATGTGAGAGAGGCGGAGACGAGGTGACTACATTAGTATATCCCTGATAGGCTCCAGATCATTACGGTATAACGAAATGTATCCTTAGTGGATACAAATGAATTACATCATTGGAGGGAGGTTATAAAAGCTCCAGTCACGCCCACCACAGGAGCAGTCTGCCCGTTCCCCTGAAGACGCCAAGTTATTTGGCGAAACATGTCGGGGGGCAGTGTCCTGTAAATTATTTGTTTTAAACAGCATCGCTTGTAAATCTCCACAACTATGACCACTAGTTAAGCAGGCAGTCAGGGTACAGTGAGGAGGAGAGCACGCCAGCTACCAGTCAGTAATAGACAGAAGGGAGAGTTAGCCAACTCCTGTGACGGACCACAATAGTGGTATAACAGAGCTGGAGCAGCATAGCACGAGCAAGGGCTGCTAAATTTAAAGCAGCCAAAGCAGTGCTTATATATATACTTTTATATTAGACAGCTGGCAGCACCTCCAAGAGGTACCCCAAGACGCAAAAAATCAATAACTGTGAAGTTTACTAAAAATACTAAAAATAAAATACATCATACAGATTACAAGCTGAGCTGATAATTTTAAATTGTGAGTGGTATGTTAAGCATTTTAACAATTGATATAATAAATGTTACGTTTTATTTCAAACATATTATCACACGTGTCAATTTAGAGACAGCCACTGATCCTAGAGATCAATTGAAAAATTCAAAAATTTGTGTCTCAACACGCTGTGAAGGATCACGCAAAAAGTAACTATATAGCACCCAATGACGCGTTCCAGCCAGATAATCGTTGTAATGGCAGTAGCCAACATGGCTACTGGCATTACAGTGAGGGCAGTACTTACCTGCACGTTTATTGGCTGCTTAGCAGCCGCGAAACGCCCGGGGAGGAGACTCGAGCATTGCGCTTGAGCACATGCGGTACTCAGTCGAGTACCGCCATGTACCGAGCATAGCGATGCTCGAGCTGAACTGGTATTCGGCCGAGCATGCTCGCTCAATACTAACAGTTTTCACTTATTCCACATCCCTCTTAAAAAAGGGTAATTTCTGTGAAAATGGGGGAAAAAATGAAAGGTGGACTGTGCGGGTCAGTACAAACTGGTTCGCTCATCTTTAATTATGGCTCCATTTAGTCTGTCAAATAGTTTGGGAATTAGGGTCAGAGAGTACTTATTCTTCAGTGTGACCTTATTCAGGCCACAGGAAGAGGGGAGAGGCCTTGCCGGCAAGAAACAGGCTATGGCTTGTAAGGGAGAAGAAACAGGCATCTTTGGTGGCTGGGCCTGTCGCAAGGGAGAAGAGGAAGGCAAGTGGGTCCGGGCCACCAAACCAAGAGGAGGGTGAGTGGAGCAGCACCCATACTGCCCAGGAGAGGGGAGCGGTGGAGGGTACAGGCTGCTGTTATAACAAATTTGCTTTTGTAAATTCATCTTATGAACTGAAATTGATGTTGTCGGGTTGTCTAGCAGAAAAAAAAAAATCAGAAAAGGCGCAGAATTGGGCACATTTACTCAGTCCCCGATGATCTCCGCTTTCTGGTCTCATCTTAACACACAGGAAATAGCTACAAATGCTCACTCAGTCTATTACAATCATACAAATCCTGATATTCCTAGAAATGTAGTACTCAAGCTCCACTATCATGAGGAACAGGATCAACTGCTGTCAGTAGCCAACAATCAACCATCACTCCCTGTTGCAACTGGAAATGTTCTACGTTGAGCAAGCCCCCTCTGTGTTGGCTTGAAGGAGAGAACCGAGACCTCTCACTCTAGTTCTACAAACAGTTCAAATTAGATGTAAGATTAGATTACATATACAGTAAATGGGGCTTCCAATTTCAATTCTCTTTTTTTCAGATACACTCCAGTCCTCTGTGGTGAAAACTGTAGCTACAATGTATTCAATGGTTGTCCAGCATAGGAACTGACAAACCCAATGGTTGTAACCTGTGCCATGTTTTTAAAAAAACCTTACCTGTCTGAAGTCCCACTTTTCCGCGCTGCTGCCCCATTTCTGGCCACTTGCATCCATGCTGGACTGCAAGTAGCTCGGTCCCATGACTGCTGTGGCCAATCATTGGCCTCAATTGTCACATGTGCTAAAACAGTTTGTCACAGCTTGTGCTTGCCATCCACAAGACAAATAGACTCATTAGCCTATTTGTAATATTTGGTCTAAGATGTTAGCTCAAAAACTAAAAGATATACCAGTATAAATCAGATTTTTTTAAAAAAGTAGTGGTAAACTATTGGAAGCCATTCCCAGCTTTCATGAGTCAGTCCTATCTTAAAAATCTCTACATTCTTGACCTACCCCAAAAGCTAATACATTTCTACTGTGAATTCTCTTGGTCAGTACAGATGGCTGTAGTTACCTGAGTATCTGTCCTTCTAATCCAGCCTATATTGATATCATCTCTGTGTATAGATAAGACAGGATCCTCTATTAACATAGGTGATTGTACAATGACCTCTGTACAGGTCACAGAGCATGCCTGGAAAACCCTCCTATTGAAGTTAATAAGGTCCCCTCCTGACCATTGTGCCTATGGCCCATGTGGCTGCCATAAAGCAATTATCTTAAAGGGGTTGTCCAGGCTTTTACTACTGATGACTTATCCTCAGGATCGGCGGGAGTGCAACACCCGGCATCCCCGCAGATCAGCTGTATGAGGAGACCACTCGTGCAGTGCGCACATGCCGTTTCCCATCTCTCTTCCTGTTCACCGCTGTTATCTTTGGCAAAGACCATAGACTGCAGCAGCAGACAGGAAGAGAAAAGGGAGACAGCATGTGTGCACTGCCGTCGCCTAATACTGCTGATTGGCAGGGGTGCCAGGTGTCGGATCCCTGCCGATCTGATATCGATGACCTATCCTGAGGATAGGTCATCAGTAGTATAGTGGGACATCTCTCGTCAAACTCAAAGTGACAGGTGCCCCGCCCCTTTTTCACACCATAACCTCTCCCAGAAACGCCCTAACCCCGTCCAGATCAGCCCATTTCTCTCCCCTCGCCGCCCCAAACCACGCCTAAATGCCTCCCACTTTGATATGATTTTCCTATCATTTTATATGGTTTAATATAAATACAATCAAATAATAAGCTTTTTATATCACTTTATAAGTCCTTATCAAATGATAAGCTTTTATTAACACTTTATATCCCATTTATAACATTTTGATACAGTTTTATACCACTTTTATGTCATTTTGTGATTTGATATCACTTTGATATCATTTTGATATGCCTTTTATATATTGGCATGCCCCTTTGATACAGTTTTATACCACTTTTATGTCATTTTGTGATTTGATATCACTTTGATATAATTTTGATATGCCTTTTATATATTGGCATGCCCGGTCATGTCCAAAAGACGTATACTACACGGCCGGGCGTCTTTTAATTATAATAGCAATGATAAAAAATCAAGGATGAAAAAATGTAAATCATTTAAAAAAGTTTTATTAATTTTTCTTTATTTACAACGTCAACATTTACATTTTTAACAACCACTTAGGGGCCGACAAGTTTGTGTGTAATTACAACAGCATATACATAATTGTTTCATGCGCTTCGCTACAAAGGAGCGCACAACAGAATTTTTTCTAAAATCACTCGGAAACATTTTTAATACACTTTCAAAAGGTATTCCTTTAGCTATACAATGTAAGATATAGATGCAGTAATGGCAGCAGACCGAACTAGCGACGTCCTGGATTTGTCTGTTTAGATACCTTATAGTCTTAGAATTTTTGTATAAAAATTTTATAAATTCAGCAAGAAATAGCTCACTCGACGGCGATAATCCATAACTATCAAAAAATATAGATACGTCGTCAGGCTGTAATATAATTAAAATCCAGTGTCGCCCCCGCTTATACGAATTTTCCGTATTTACAATGTAGGCTGCCGGGCGGTCGATGATTTTATTTTTAGGTAATAAATCGCACGGAAATACACCTTTAAATATGCGACAGGCGTAAAAGTCGGTTTTAATAACACGTGTAATTTCATAATTATTCATTTTTACTGAGAAGCATATAAAACTTCCCTTCTATTATTTATTTCAATAATGTTTTCATGAACTGAATACACAATCGTGTTAATAGTGTTTACAATTCAGCTCTGAGATTTCTGCTTTTTACTAGCGAGAAATGACCGCTGGGTTCTTGATCCGGCGATAAATAAAAAGCGAACAATGTGTAGCCGTTCAAAAATTCGGACCAGTCTGCGGATAAAGCGTTGTCAGCCTTATGCTTTCGTGAAAATATGCACGAGCGACATATATTCTCGAACCGCTGATTCGTCTTGGAGATTAGGTTGAAACGGTTTTGCGGGTATCTGTTGGGCCCGTCCAAATATAAGGCCGCATAATTCGCATTATAACGGTTGAAGCACAAGAATTTCTTTGGTAATGACCTGAAAATGACTCGTTGTCCACAAACGTTAGTATTACTGTTCTCGGCATGTTCCCTAGAAAAAGATTCTCGTGGTTAAATATGCGAACAAATTTTCGTACTTCTCTGAATAAGGGCTCTACACCGCCATAAGAGCCGACAGCTTTCGGCGTGTAGTACTGTTTTCGCAATATCTCGGCAATACCCGTCATTTTAGCAACATTTTTAAGCAGCGTCTATCAAACAATGCGACCCAACTGTTTACGCAATTTTAACTAATCAAGATAGTGGATTTATTGTAAAAAGAAAAAAGCGGGCTATATTTTATTTAAAAACAGTTTATGTAAAACTAATAAAAACATTACAAGACGTTGCGTACAAACACATTTTATATACATTCAAAGTAAAAAAAATTATGTAAAACAAATAAAAGCATTATAATGCGTTACATACAAATACATTTTATATACATTCAAAAGTGTAGCATCTTCAAAAGCTTCTAAAAAGAAACGTGTTTTACTTTTGCCGCGCCAACGTAATAATAATCTGTAATTTATCACGAGGGTTCTTAAAAAGGACCATGTATTCAGTGTTTAAATTTATGGTTCGGCTTTTCCTACCCTGACAAAATATTTTTTGAACGAGATACATAATGCTCAAGTTTCTGTCGTGTACGTATTTGGTGAATGCGTTTTGCATTTCAAGATTTTCACAAGCCGCCTCCATTAAATTATCAACGACTGACAAATTTACCTTGTCCAGCGGGAATAGATCAGCGGCTGTAAAATTTTGCGGTATTCCCTTGACAAACCTGATATTTGTAAACAAACGGGTTAGTTCATCGTGCAATTTCTGCCAACAAGCGTAAAACCAAATGACGTTATCAGATTTGTGCGCCATTAACGTATCCGCTTGTATTAACAAACGTTTAACAAAAAACTATTTCCGGGATTTGAGGGGCCTGCTAAAATACATGAAAATGGGTGTTGAAATTGAACCGCCATGTTTAATTGCCAAAAGGTAGCGTTGTAAAGTCGTCAGTCAGACGTCTCTTTGTGTAGACACACTTTTGCGTTTTACGTAATGGTCTTGTCTCTACGGTCAAACGTTTTCTGTTTCTGAAAATTCAGTTTTGCTCGATACCTATTGTTTTCTGCGTCTCGGGATCAGAGTTGTGTGAGTAGTCCAGTACAAGGTGTTTTAAACTGTCAAAATTAACAAGTCGGGC
The DNA here is from genome assembly GCF_905171765.1 of Bufo bufo. NCBI lineage: Eukaryota > Metazoa > Chordata > Amphibia > Anura > Bufonidae > Bufo > Bufo bufo. The sequence continues at coordinate 462,787,179 of NC_053390.1, forward strand.
GTTAACGACGTCGAGCGTTATACCCTTAACCTTTAATACAGTTTTACAGTTGTTGAGTTTGTAACCGTACGTCAACGTTAGAACCGTTTATCTAGAAGGTGTATTCCATCAACAGTGCGACTTAGTGAATTTTAACAGTACCATGTACACAGAACATTTTAGATTCGCTAACCTCGAAGCCATTCGTTCATTTGTCGACGCTCTTGATGCTATACACGCAGCTATACAATCTTTGTTAGATAGAATTTTACAGGCCGCTGAGCCGTGTGATTATAACCAACTGCGCTTAGACGATGGCGAGACGTTTGACTCCGTTTTTTCAAATAGATATTCTAGAGATGAATTTACCGCCGAAACATTTTTGAACAATATCGCTAACGCTTTACAGAGCAACGCGGAGTGCATAGCCGGTAATTCACTTAAACTAGTCGTCATCATTGTCAGGGACCGTCGCGGTGGTGCCCGAAGTCGTTTGGGCGTGTATCGTATAGCCGTATTATTGAATGCAAAAAAACAACATTTATACGACTTTAACAATTACGATAATAACGTTTGCCTGGCCGCTAGTGTTTACGCTATTTTGGAGGGGGACCGCTTTGAGCGACGCCGTGTTGTTAGCGAAAGCCCAACAACTGCATCGCGATTTACAAATACCCGAAGGGCGTTTGGTATCTTTTAGCGAAATTTTTGAGTTTGAAAAATATTTAAACATAACAATTAAAGTTTTGTATCACAATAGGGGCCAGCGGCATTATTATCATACAGGCAATACCGCTAAAGAAAATACGGTTTATATAATGCATCATGAAAATCATTATTACGGCAATAAAAAATCTAAAAGCTTTTAACGGAGCCAAATATTTATGCGTCCAGTGCTGCTCTGTATACAACAATAAACACCGACACGGATGTATACAGTTTTGCAAAGCGTGTCAGCGGTCGGATTGCGTTGATCAGGACGATAATGTACGGTGCCCGAGTTTATCAGGACGATAATGTAAGGTGCCCGATATGCCTGGTGCTTTGTCGTTCAGGGACGTGCTTTGAAAGGCATAGAAACCATCACTTAGTGATAACGCGTTTTGTAAGAAAAAAACTTTTTGTGTTTTTTGTTATAGATATATAGACTGGGGCGCTGAGCACAAGTATAGCGGTCTAAAATTTTGTACGCTTTTTTTTTCGACTGAAAGTTTTCCAGCTACACGTTCATAACAAAGAATGCCGGTCGTTACGACGCTTATTTTGTTATACAGGAGCTGATCAACGAAAAATAAAAAATTTACATTATAAACCAAGGCGGATGGTTAATGTGCGTTACCCTGACTGATTTAAAAAATTAGATTCATAGATTCGTTGAATTTCATACCAATGAAGCTCAGTAAGATGCCCGAAGCTATGGGCTTTTCAGGCGCCAAGGGTCACTTCCCGCATTTTTTCAATACGGAAGAAAATCAAAATTATATAGGCATCGTCCCGGATGCGCGGTATTACGGCTGAGATTACATGATGCCCGGCGAGAAAAAAGAATTCATGGTGTGGTACGAAGAACATAAAAATTCGTTTTTTCATTCCACAGTGTAATGGCTGCAAAGCGGGTGCTATGAAAGCACTGGCTTTCTCCTATTATAACGTCCACAATTGAAGTCCTATCACAACTAAAGCAATATATGTATTTGGAAAGGTTAGAGGCGGAAGGCAAGAAACATACCCTGATGAAAAGACCTGTACATGAAGTGCCACAGGTACATAGATAAAATAGCAGAAAGGTGGCGGGGAAAAGAAGCGCTTTTATGGCCAAGGTCAAACTTATTAATGCATCGGTGTAGCTAATATTTTTGTTCATGCCAAAAAAAATGCTCCATCCAGACATACCCATCTCCAGCCAGAGATAAGGACTACTGAATGAAATCTCTCTATACAGAATGTTATAGGGAATCTGTGAACATTACAGGGAAAAGCTATAAGAGGAGAGAACTGCAATTCCTAGCATGTCCAGACTGTTATTATAGGACACCAGTGAACATTACAGGGAGAGGGGTATAAGGTGAAAGAACTATAATGTCCAGCATGTCCAGACTGTTATTATAGGGCATTAGTGGACATTACATGGTGAGGAATATAATAAGAGAGAACGGATGAATAGAGAGAGACGCGGCACTCACCGGTGGTTATGCTGGTTGCTTTTATTGCAATTCAAGCGGCATGCTGCGCAGGCAGGGGAGCGGGATGGCCACGATGTGCATCGGCGACGGCCGTTTCGCGCGGAAGTCGCGCTTCTTCAGACCGGATATATCCTTCGACAGATGTAAGACATATACAGGTGAACCTACGTAGTGCCACTGATTTTCCTTTTTCCTCTATACCCTTGCCTAATAAGAGAGAACTACAGCTACCAGCATTTCTAGGATGTTATTATAGGCTATCACAGAACCAGGGCTGGACTTTGGTTTCATGTGTGACCACCCCTCCAGCATATAAGTACAGCACGAGAACCAAGCTCAGTACATAAATACAGTACCATCTCCAAAACAGCTCATTACAGATATCGTTTGCATAGTCAGTTTAGACTTTAACATATAATGTACAGTTGTAAGAGTTTTCTTTATTTTCATGACTATGAAAATTGTAGATTCACACTGAAGGCATCAAAACTATGAATTAACACATGTGGAATTATATACATAACAAACAAGTGTGAAACAACTGAAAATATGTCATATTCTAGGTTCTTCAAAGTAGCCACCTTTTGCTTTGATTACTGCTTTGCACACTCTTGGCATTTTCTTGATGAGCTTCAAGAGGTAGTCCCCTGAAATGGTTTTCACTTCACAGGTGTGCCCTGTCAGGTTTAATAAGTGGGATTTCTTGCCTTATAAATGGGGTTGGGACCATCAGTGGCGTTGAGGAGAAGTCAGGTGGATACACAGCTGATATTCCTACTGAATAGACTGTTAGAATTTGTATTATGGCAAGAAAAAAGCAGCTAAGTAAAGAAAATCGAGTGGCCATCATTACTTTAAGAAATTAAGGTCAGACAGTCAGTCGAAAAATTGGGAAAACTTTGAAAGTAAGGGCTATTTGACCATGAAGGAGAGTGATGGGGTGCTGCGCCAGATGACCTGGCCTCCACAGTCACCGGACCTGAACCCAATCGAGATGGTTTGGGGTGAGCTGGACCGCAGAGTGAAGGCAAAAGGGCCAACAAGTGCTAAGCATTTCTGGGAACTCCTTCAAGACTGTTGGAAGACCATTTCAGGGGACTACCTCTTGAAGCTCATCAAGAGAATGCCAAGAGTGTGCAAAGCAGTAATCAAAGCAAAAGGTGGCTACTTTGAAGAACCTAGAATATTACATATTTTCAGTTGTTTCACACTTGTTTGTTATGTATATAATTCTACATGTGTTAATTCATAGTTTTGATGCCTTCATAGTCATGAAAATAAAGAAAACTCTTTGAATAAGAAGGTGTGTCCAAACTTTTGGTCTGTACTGTATATGTAAATTGTGAAACTACAGGTCCTAGCATGGCCTGAACAGGTATAATGGTATGCTGAGAGTGGTAGTTTCACAAAAGAGAATTCTACCACCCATCATCACGCTGTAGACCATACAAGTGACTACATCACTTATTAGATATGGTGTCACGGTGGGGAGTGGGGGGGGAAACTCTCCACCAAACACCGATGGGAAGCAGAAATAGAATAGAAAACACCAGCGGCTCAACCTCTCACCTTGGATGGATAAGGTGCTCACCTAAAATGACCCACCCTCAGGCCCAAATTAGAACGTGAACAATAGTGAATGTATAGGGGCACACTCAAGCTCAAATGGAGGCACTAAATCCACCGGATGAATGTAATTTATTAAAACACACACATATAAAATGTTATAAAATGGCAACAATGCATAAATCACATGGGCCCTAACAAACAAGACCCCTATATATCTTATGTTGGCTGTATATCACTATGAAGCAAGTGTTCCGTCTCTTGCACCAGTATATAACTGCTCCTCAGATCGTCCAGCATAAAGTGAATATCAGCCTAATGGTTACTTCCACATGCCAATCCACTATATGTAGATAGCTGTTGCGCTGTAGAAGAACATATCACAATTCATCCACTGATATCAGTAGCTGGCCCGCTGCATAGGTTCAAACTCCAGACATAGTCCAGTATGCACTTATATTATATTTATAAGCAGTCACTTGTAGCAGCTCAGAATTGGCCTCAGCAAAAGTGCTCAGTGCGTGCACAACTATCGAACAAATTGACAGGAGCCGGGTCTTACCCTTCTTCACTGCGACTCTACAGCGCTGGTTCCAGGCGGCCGCACACCAGCGGCATCCCACGTGGTGTGCTGAACCTCTGCGTGGCGTCCCACGTGACCTGGTTACTCTGGAAACCGGATGAGGCTAAAGTGACGTCACTGGTGAGGGACGACTTCCACCGGATCCAAATGTTCCCGATTCTTTCTTTATATGTGAAGATATTGTCTCTACTGGATTAATGAGACACACGCTCACTCCTTACGCCAGACGCGTTTCGAGGTACTGTACCTCTTCCTCAGTGGCCAACTGAGTGAGCGTTTCCACACTCTTATAAAGGGGCTAATATTACCACAATGCTTCACTTCATTCTGCATTACAAAAACTCCGGAATGGAGTAGGATCTCCACATTGACATACATATTCAAGCCCTAAAATATAGTGGGCCTATATATTAAAACTGCCCAATTAAATAAAACACCACATGTCATTTACAATGTATAGTATATAATAAAATCAATAAAAGGATAAAACTCATAATGGGAATTGAAGAAGATAGTGCAAATATGCAACAATATGTGGCACAAGTCATACCGCAATGCAGCATAAACATATGAAAAAATATGAAAAACGCATGCGGTACCGCTATCAATAAGTTGCACTCACCATCATATATAGGGTATAAATCTTATAGGATGGAGGGGAAGCAACAATGTATACAAGGAGCAAATGTCCTATAATTGTCCTCTATGGTTCCCTCTAACAACATCACTCATATACATTCATTCCTCAAGAACCTCATATGGAATGGAATGTCATGGATCCCGGAGACGGAAGCAGGAATGGAAACTAGGCCAGGACACCTGGATAAGGGAGCAAGTAACCTCCTAAAGCATCCCTAATCCTAGCCCTGACTCCTATCCATATGAGCGGACCCAGATGGTAGGAGGGCTCATACACATGAAACTCAGGCCCTGCTAACCCTAAATATCCCTGGAATAGTGACAGGACTGAGACGACCTGTTCTTCCAAGACACGGATGAACAGGAGTCTCCCACCAGCCTAGATGCAATGAAAGGGGAAGACAAAACAAACTGTCATGTTCCAAGACACGGTTCACCTTACCCGTTGAAAGGAATCCCCATAACATGCACATATAAAGAGAAGACAGGATTGGCAGGTAAAAAAACAGTGGCAAGAATATCCACTGGAACAAGAGCACAGGTATACTTGGTCACATACCTGCCACGGCTGCTGGAAGGAACACCAGCAGTCCACACCACAACTGGAAGCCATTAATATGTACTGGAACCCAAACACCATACAGGACACAGTACAAACAACAAACACAGAATCCAGCACACCAATAGTTGCCGGTACCCATGCGGATCAGATGCATGGCGGCCTCAAGCAGAGCTGCACACTGACTTGTTGTTCCCCCTCCGAGGAACCCAGGAGCCCTCTCACCGAAGGCACAGACAGACAGGGGAGTGTCTAGCATCCATGCAGGACCATACACACCAAAACAAACCAGACATGGAACAACTAGACATACAACACAAACCCTGAACATAAACCACACCATACATAGAAACGGGTAAGGAAGGAAGACATGGTAACAACGGGATGACATTTATGTCTCACTAGGTGGCCCTCAATAACTGGGCAGATGGAATACCCAGGACAGGAGCATAGCTCCAGCACCAACCGAGGCTGGAGGGCAACTACTCTCCAGGCTACCAGCCACAGGCAATATAAGCACCTAGTGACCACACCCAGCCAGGTAGTTAATAGTGATGAGCGGCATAGGCAATATTTGAATTCACAATATTTCTCTAATTTTTTGCCGAATATTCGCATAAGTTTGCAAATTCGAGAATTCATGATCTCCAGTCATTGTTTACTTAATTGTGAAAAATCGGTAATGTAATATATTCGCAATAAACTCGCGATAAATTTGCTATTAGAATATTCAACACTATTCGCGAATACGAATATATAGCACTATAGTCTAAATATTCGCAAATTCTCGAAGTGGCGATATTCGCAATTCGAATATTCATGCTCAACACTAGTAGTTAACCCCACAAGCACCAGACAAGGAAGGGAAACAAACCTTAAAGGAGAAGTGTACACACATGCTACATAAACTACACGTTGCCCCAGGCAACCAGCATGCACAGCAAACAACAAAGAGACCGAGACACAGCCGTGACACACAGTCAGTGGCAGAATAAACATTTAAATTTGGTGACTTAAGCCTCATGCAGACGTCCGTGGAACACGGTCCGTGAGATACAGGACTGGCATTGCAGGAGAGCGCGGCGTCATTGGTTGCTATGACGCCGTGCACTCCTGTAATGCCAGTCCGGTATCTCACGGACCGTGTTCCACGGACGTTTGCATGAGGCTTTACAGGTGGTTTCTCCTCCAGAGTTATTCCCTTTCTTTTCTTCCCATACAGTTCAGACACCCTGATGATTTAGCCTGGCCACGACACGTCTCTGCAGAGCTTGCTGCCCAGATCTTTTAGCTTCTCGCTTTACCAACATGTAGTTACCCCACATACTAACACAAACTCATCTTAGTGCCCCATACTGTGCCCTGAATATAACAGCAGCATACATACTGTACATATATACACAAACTTCTAGTAGAAATAATTGAGGAATGGCACAGCATAGAGCCATACGAATAAATTCTCCAGAATTGTTATTACATGGGGAATGCAAGTAGTTACTACATCAGCCATGTCTGAGACCCTTTACTATAGCAACTTTTGCTCTTTATCCCCTTAATATGGTGTTAGATTCTGTGCTGGTGTCAGATTCAGTGCCCTCTTTATATAATGCCAAGATCTGGGACCCCTTTATATAGTGCCTCTTACTCTGTGGCCCCCTTTAGACCACTTTGGTGAACAAAGACCCTTAATGAGTCATGACCCCTCAGAGTAAAATGCCCCCATTTGTGCCCTCACACAGTAGTTATGTCTCTTAATTGTCTCCAAAGAGTAAAATGCCTCCTTAGTGTCCCAACACAGTAAAAAGCCCCAAACCAGAAGGACTGTCTTCTTAGTGCTTCCATCCAATAGTGCTACCCTCTTAGTGGCACCCAATCAATATCGCTGCCCTCTTAGTGCACCCAATCCAGTAGTGCTGCCCTCTTACTGCCCCCATGCAGTGGTGCCCCCAGGCACAATGTGGTGACAATTCCCGGTCTGTACGCATCTACTACACAGCCCAGCAGGCAAGATGTGTCCCTCCATCGTGTCTGCTGCTGGAGTGCAAGCCGTTTATACTGTAATAGCGAGCTTCACTATGTGGACACAGATACAATTGAGTACAGGGGCACCCGGAAACTGAGTGAATCGTCCCGGTGACCGGATGCCTGGAAATGGGGACCTCCTCTCCGCCATTCACAGCACAGCTCTGCCCTCTCACATCATGACATCACACTGGTCCTTCTCCTCTCCACTGCACTGTCTCTTCCTGCACTAGTCACATGATGATGACATGATGATAACTTTGCACAGTTAGCTTGCAAAGTGTAATTAGGGGCTATTTGTCCAGGGTCCCATATCAGTTGAGTGGTCTGCCTCCATTGAAGATATGCCACTGCAGATAGACGGAGAAGGTTTCCATCAATCATAAAATACATTTTTGCTCACTGATTGTATAACAAAGCAGGGCAAACTGAGCTCCTGCGTAGGGTTGTAGGTTTCAGGGGCAGCACTAAAATAGGTGTCGAGGATTTATTTTCCACTCTTTGTGGATATTTGCACATATTGCACATATAGCATAATGCACTATATATGGGTTTCACAGAGAATGTGGTACTATTGATAGGGGGTACCAAGTATGTGGCACTGTCTATAGAGGGCACTGAGTATGTAGCATTACCATTAGGGGCACTGTGTTTGTGGCGCTTTATTTTTAGAGGTCAGTATATATGACATTATTGTATTCAATGTCACAGTGTTTGTTGCTATTATATTCAGGGCACAGTGTGTGGCTGTGTTAGTGTATGAAGTGCCAATGTGTTGGTAAAGCGAGAAGCTAAAGACATTTGGGCGGCAAACTCTGCAGAGATGTAGCTGGTACAGTCATCATGGTGGTCCGAACCGGATAGAGAATAACTCTGTAGGAGATGTCTCCTGTAATTTATTTTACACTCTTAAATACCCTGCACATGTAGAGGCACTTATAATGTATTTACATTTAGTCAGATGACTACTAGTTGCCTGCTCTTGACATGTACATTGTGATTTTGTTAGTCTTAATTTACTTAAAATTTAACTTTTATTAGTTATTTGTTTAATATATTGTAAACTCTTTATTCTAACCTACTGTGTTAAAACTTTCAACAGTCGACCCTTTGTGTGCTGTACTTCTATTAATTTTCTTATAGTGTTAGCTTGTATTAGATTGGCAGCGTATTGCATGACTATCCATCTTTTTACTATATGCCTCTGTATATGCTCTCTGGGCTGTGGTGATAGCACTATTGCTTCCTATACTGCTTACTAACTAGTCTTTGTCTATGCTTGCTGACACATTATTATTCTACTTTGTAGCTGTGATGGTAGCTACTGAATCGCTACACTTGCTGTGATCTAAATGCCTCCTTTTACTTATTCAAATGATCTGCTTGATCTCTAATGGCGGCGCGTTCACTTGCTGCGCTACCTGTTAGCTACTCAGTAGCTAGCACACTGATTCTGGGTCGGCTGTGATCTAAAACCTAATCACTGCCCCCCGACATGTTTCGCCATATACATGGCGTCTTCAGGGGATCGGGCAGTCTGCACAGAGATTGGCCTCGTTGGATATATTTATTACCTCCGGTTTTTGTGACATCATCATTTGACAGCCAATAGATTTGTTTCTTATTAAATGTGTTGTTGTTACACACAGCTCTATTGGCTGTTTGGTTCGCTCTTGTGATGACGTCAGAGATCGCGGGATCATTCCATTGGTACACAGATATTTCTTCTTTTTCTTTTTCGGGTTATTATCGCTCACATTTTTTCTCTGTTGTTATTTGGATGTGCAGTTTCTCAATATTTAGTTTATATATATTTTATATGCATAGATTTATTTGGAAATTTTTATAGATGGTCTAGCTAGTATTATCCTCTATTCCTAATTGTATGGATTACTTGTTATTGCTCTAATTCTGGTATTTTTTCGCTTTTCTTATCGCTTTTCTTATTTTTCCTGCAGGTTGGTTCATATTGCTGAATCTATTGGGAGGTAATATAATAAATTTATATTTTTTGCTAATTGTTTTTAATTTTCAATATACTAGTTATTTTCCACTTCTCTGTTGTTTTTGTTCAAAGAGGTCAGATAGATTCATTTATTTATTTTGGATTTCTATTTGCTATACTTTACTTTGGTTATCATATTTTACAGGAAAGATGCATAGGTGAAACCTTCATTTAGGCCTTGAGGTAAGAGGCTTTTTAGTCTGTATATCCAGCGGGTTTCTTCCTGCTGCAATTTTTTGTCTATATCACCCTGTCTGGGGCCTGATTTGATTTTTGTTATCCGCCATATTTTTAGATTGTCACTTTTGCCATTGTGTTCTGCTAGTATGTGTCTAGATAAAGTAGTGTCTGTTTTTAAATTAATATCGCTGAGATGTTTTGATATTCGTCTCCGGAGCTCTTGTATAGTTTTGCCTACATAGATTTTTGGGCAGCTGCATTGTATTGCATACACCACTCCAGTCGTTTTACAATTTATTTAATGGGCAATTTTATACTTTTTATGATCTACCGGATTGACAAATTCTTTGCAGGCTTTCATTTTAATGCAGAATTGGCAGTTACCACTGGAGATGGAACCAGGAGATGGAAAAAGATGCTTGGTCGGTCCTCCTACGTCCAATTTGGGGCACTGCGCGTGCAATCTACTGTGCCACCAGATAGGAGCGGTGTGTTAAGTAGTACTATTCTTATCAGTTTTAATCCCTGTTACGTCCCCTATCAGGGGACGTGTATATGGAATCGATTTTAGGAACCAGGAGATGGAAAAAGATGCTTGGTCGGTCCTCCTACGTCCAATTTGGGGCACTGCGTGTGCAATCTACTGTGCCACCAGATAGGAGTGGTGTGTTAAGTAGTACTATTCTTATCAGTTTAATCCCTGTTACATCCACAAGTATTATTATTAATTATTATTATTATAAGGTGTGTTAAGTAGTACTATTCCTATCAGTTTAATCCCTGTTACGTCCTCTATCAGGGGACGTGTATGGAATAGATTTTAGACAACCGCAAAAAGTTGTCAATATAGTTGACACACTCATGACATAAATTTTATACCTCTATGCGTCAATCTTGGTGTAGTGATGACTGTGCTCGTGCGCACGTTTGGGAGATTGCAGGAGATGGGGGTTTTTCAAAGCCTATGGTCGTGCTGAGGTAGTTCAGTGACAGTTAAGTGACCCAGAAAACAATGATTCTGCAGTGTGGGCCCATTGTTGGCCTAGTAGGCTTTAATGATCACCTTAGATGATCACAAAGAAAATTAATGTTTTTTCTATGCAAAATTATCCAGCCGATCGCTTTTGGTCTGTTCACAATGAAGCAACGACCTTATCATCTGGGGTGTGCCAACATTGCCAACACACTCATAGAGGTGATCGCTTCATTGTGATACGCAAGCCCCTTCACCACAACAAGGTAACGATCACCAAGGGGAATTGACACATGTATGTGCCTTTTTTTTTGTTTGGTTTTTGAAGCCACAGTGCAGCACCAGAGGCCAGAAAAATTAGGCATGTGCACATGCCTGAAAAACTAGGTATTGTTGCAGCCGCAGAAAAGTTGATGTTTCCCAGGCAGAAAGTGCCCTAAAACATTGCGGCTTGAACCCTAGTTGGTGGCGGATAAGTCACGTAAGTCACCCGGCATTCAGAGATAACATACAGCAGCGTGTGGACCATTTTTAGCCCAAGGCAGCTCATCTCATCAGGCCTTTTTTAGTCGAATGTATCGCCCACTGTCAGTCCCTTCGGGATCCATCCCTCATTCATCTTAATAAAGGTGAGGTAATCTAGACTTTTTTGACCTAGGCGACTTCTCTTCTCAGTGACAATACCTCCTGATGCACTGAAGGTCCTTTCTGACAGGACACTTGAAGCGGGGCAGGCCAGAAGTTCTATCGCAAATTGGGATAGCTCAGGCCACAGGTCAAGCCTGCACACCCAGTAGGCAAGGGAAGGGGTTCATCGCTCCTCAGAGTGTCGATATCTGCAGTTAAGGCAAGGTAGTCTGCTACCTCTCGGTCGAGTCGTTCTCTGAGGGTGGACCCTGAAGGGCTGTGGCGATGCGTAGGACTTAAAAAGTTCTGCATGTCCTCCATCAACAACACGTCTGTAAAGCGTCCTGTCCTTGCCGGCGTGGTCGTGGTAGGAGGAGGATTACTTTCACCTCTTCCCCTGTTAGATTCCCGTTGTGCTGTGACATCACCCTTATACGCTTTGTAAAGCATACTTTTTAATTTATTTTGGAACTGCTGCATCCTTTCCGACTTGCGGTAATTCGGTAACATTTCAGGCACTTTCTGCTTATACCGGGGGTCTAGTAGCGTGGCCATCCAGTACAGGTCGTTCTCCTTCAGCCTTTTTATACGAGGGCCCCTCAACAGGCACGACAGCATGAAAGACCCCATTTGCACAAGGTTGGATGCCGAGCTACTCATTTCCCGTTCCTCGTCCTCAGTGATCTCACTGAAGGTATGTTCTTCCCTCCAGCCACGTACAACACCACGGGTATCAGGGATGCCTGTTGTGGTTGGTCTTCCTCCTCAAAGCCACATTCCTCCTCTGACTCCTCTTCTTCACACTCCTCTTCCAGCGTTACCGCAGGTCCAGCAAGCGATGCTGATAAGACTGTTTCTGGTGGTGATGGTGACCACAATTCTTCCTCTTCACGGTCATCTACGGCCGGATCCAGCACTCTTCGCAGGGCACGCTCCAGGAAGAAAACAAATGGGATGATGTCGCTGATGGTGCCTTCGGTGCGACTGACTAGGTTTGTCACCTCCTCAAAAGGACGCATGAGCCTACAGGCATTGCGCATGAGCGTCCAGTAATGTGGCAAAAAAATTCCCAGCTCCGCAGAGGCTGTCCTAGCACCCCGGTCATACAAATACTCGTTGACGGCTTTTTATTGTTGGAGCAGGCGGTCGAACATTAGGAGTGTTGAATTCCAACGTGTCGGGCTGTCGCAAATCAAGCGCCTCACTGGCATGTAGTTTCGCCGCTGGATATCTGAAAAGTGCGCCATGGCCGTGTAGGAACGCCTGAAATGGCCACACACCTCCCTGGCCTGCTTGAGGACATCCTGTAAGCCTGGGTACTTATGCACAAAGCGTTGTACAATCAGATTACACACATGTGCCATGCACGGCACATGTGTCAACTTGCCGAAATTCAATGCCGCCAACAAATTGCTTCCGTTGTCACACACCACTTTGCCGATCTCCAGTTGGTGCGGAGTCAGCCACTGATCCACCTGTGCGTTCAGGGCAGACAGGAGTGCTGGTCCGGTGTGACTCTCTGCTTTCAGGCAAGTCAACCCCAAGACGGCGTGACACTGTCGTATCCGGGATGTGGAATAGCCCCTGGGGAGCTGGGGGTGTGCCGTTGATGTGGAGCAAGATGCAGCAGCAGAAGAGGACTCAGCCGAGGAGGTTATGGAAGAGGATGGAGTAGGAGGAGTAGAGGAGGTGGCAGCAGGCCTGCCTGCAGGTCGTGGCAGTGTCACCAACTCCTCTGCAGAGACACGCATTCCATGCTTGGCAGCCGTCAGCAGGTTTACCCAAAGCGCAGTGTAGGTGATATACCTGTCCTGACCAGGTATCAGTGGTCAGATGGACCCTTGCCCCAACACTGTGACCTCCCACCACGAGTGCCTTCGCTTCCGGATTCGGGCGACGACATTTCCGATGAGGTGATTCCATCTGTAGCATGGTTGGACACCTGTGCGTTTCACAGGCCAACTTCCAGTACCCTTGTTCCGGATATGCACTAGGTGGAACGCATACTGCGTTCCACTCAATTCGACTACAGCAACTTCCGGTCGCGGCTTGCCCTGTCCCGGATATGGTCTGGTGGAACGCATGCTGCGTTCCGCCCACTCGACTTCTCGTCGCGCAGTAAGCGACCTTACAATACTAAGAAAACTAACGATCTGAGGGCAGTTTTATATATAGATATTTATCTTTATATTTATTACAAGCCCCATCAATGTATTTTTATTATACAAACAGCTTTTATTTTGATTTCCATAATGATGATGTCATTTTCTGTAACTCCACCCACTGTTTATTGGCGCCAAAACGGCACACCCACATGTATTTAAAGCCCATACATTATGTCTATTCTATATTCTGCTCCTGATGAAGGGGGTATTATGACCCCTAAAACGCGTTGAGCCGTACATTATACCAATAAAGAGGATTGATTACGCACTTTTGGATTTGTCTGCTGCTTTACCAACCAGGCTGTACACCCAGGTCGTAGACGTCAACCTCTAACAACTTATACGCGATCCCGGCTTAGGGGGGCGACTTGCCACAGGTGTCTTGAGTTTATCCTGGTGGCAACCCCCCCTGTGAAGTGAGTGGATTTTTACCAATGATTTTACTTTTATTATTGTCTCTATGTTTTTAACATTCTTGAAGAATTTACTTCATCTTATGTATCTATATCTTATTCAGTTTTAGTGCTGCACGATTTGACCTAATACTATTACAAGTATCACCTGATTCTTGTACCTTTTAAACTACTCTCGACTGTGCTCTACCTATCTGTCTATAGCACCTGAGTTTGGTGATTTTTGATACCGTGAACGATTATCTAACACCATCACTTACTTATACTCTGTTTTTTGGGAGTTTGGCGCTCAACTGCATATATATTTCTTACAGTGACCGGTGTGACACTCGGGGTGTGTGACTACCCCCTGTTCCCTACCCTTCACTGATTTATCTCGACTTCCCTGTGGTGTTTGGTTTTATCCTACACCAGAGCTGCCTCTCCATCCTACTGTTTCCTTTTTTCCAATCCCTCCATCGTACGGTCCTGGTAGCGCCCCTTCTCTATCCTTCTCTTCAGGGACAAAGCACAATCCCTTGTAGCTTTTGGATAACCTCCCCTTTTTTTCTTTTCTCCACTTCTGCCCCAACACTGTGTGCCAGACATGCCATTACTTCCTTTTGCACAATCGAGTACAGGTTGGGGATTGCCTTTTGTGCAAAGAAATTTCGGCCAGGTACCTTCCACTGCGGTGTCCCAATAGCTAAAATTTTTTGGAAGGCCTCAGAATCCACCAGCTTGTATGGTAAAAGCTGGCGGGCTAAGAGTTCAGACAAGCCAGCTGTCAGACGCCGGGCAAGGGGGTTACTTTGTGACATTGTCTTCTTACGCTCAAACTTGACAGACACCTGACTGTGGGCAGATGAGCAGGAACTGCTCAAGGCGAGAGACTGAGTGGCGGATGGTTGAGAGGGGGCAAGGAGGACAGCAGTGGTTGACGTGGCTGAAGATGCTGGATGAATGGCGCTGTCACGGCTGAGGATGGGGAAAACCCTCAGCCGTGCGGTATCAGGAGATGTAAGGTCGCTACTTGGCCAGTAACACAGAATTAGGGAGCAGGTCACCTCCTAGAGCTTCCCTAATATGACCCTGACTCCTAGCTGCATGAGCCGCCCTTGAAGGTAGGAGGGCTAATGCTCAGGAACCTTGGATCCCTTCTGACCCTCCGTCGATCCCTGTACTAGGAGCTGGGTAGACAGCCCGTTCCTCCTGGACACGGAGTAACAGGAGTCTAAAATAGCCAAGCTATAAAGAAAAGGGAACATAAACAGACATATGGCAATGGCAGGTAAGTGAGACTAGTACCACACTTACCTGCCACAGACACACAACCTGGAACCCACGTGCAAGTGCTGCTGTCCACAAACAACACAAAGGACACCGCACACACAGACATCACACGGGAACCCAGGAAACCATATTCTGCAATAAATAAAGACCAAACAAACATCTTCTAAACACCATACATAAACCTATGACCACAAGGGTGGCCCCCACTGGCAGATGGAATACACAGACGGCTGCTCCAGCTAACCATGGCTGAAGTACCCCTCAGACAAGTGATATACACTGAGGCTTTATAGGCCCAAGTGGCCACACCCACAGAGACACACCCAGTGTTCACACACACAGAAGGGATTTAACCCTTCCAACACCAGGCAAGGGAAGATGGACACTTAAAGGGGAATACACACATAAACAAACACACTTCACCTGTTGCCGCGGGCAATGGCATGCATGGCAATCATGTCCTGGGGATCAGCCATAGGGCTGAGACACTGCCACCACATGCACACAACACCACACGTTGCCACGGGCAACCAAGTGAAGGAAAGTGTCACAAAACAAACCACTGGCCGTGACAGGCGCTGAAGTGACACTATGGACTTGCAGCTGGGCCTTAAACACACAAACACGTGTGTGCAACTGACTGCTATTTATTCACAGTCAAAATTGTTGTTTTTCTTTAAATGTAATCGAATGCGACACCAGAAATGAATGGCGCTGAAGTGACACTATGCACTGGCAGCTGGGCCTTAAACACACAAACACGTGTGTGCATCTGACTGCTATTTATTCACAGTCAAAATTCTTGTTTTTCTTTAAATGTAATCGAATGTGACACCAGATATGAATGGCGCTGAAGTGACACTATGGACTTTCAGCTGGGCCTTAAACACACAAACACGTGTATGCAACTGACTGCTATTTATTCACAGTCAAAATTGTTGTTTTTCTTTAAATGTAATCGAATGTGACACCAGAAATGAATGGCGCTGAAGTGACACTATGCACTGGCAGCTGGGCCTTAAACACACAAACACGTGTGTGCAACTGACTGCTATTTATTCACCGTCAAAATTGTTGTTTTTCTTTAAATGTAATTGAATGTGACACCAGAAATGAATGGCGCTGAAGTTACACTATGGACTTGCAGCTGGGCCTTAAACACACAAACACGTGTGTGCAACTGACTGTTATTTATTTACAGTCAAAATTGTTGTTTATCTTTAAATGTAATCGAATGTGACACCAGATATGAATGGCGCTGAAGTGACACTATGGACTTTCAGCTGGGCCTTAAACACACAAACACGTGTGTGCAACTGACTGCTATTTATTCACAATCAAAATTGTTGTTTTTCTTTAAATGTAATCGAAAGTGACACCAGAAATGAATGGCGCTGAAGTGACACTATGGACTTGCAGCTGGGCCTTAAACACACAAACACGTGTGTGCAACTGACTGCTATTTATTCACAGTCAAAATTTTTGTTTTTCTTTAAATGTAATCGAATGTGATACCAGAAATTAATGGCGCTGAAGTGACACTATGGACTTGCAGCTGGGCCTTAAACACACAAACACGTGTGTGCAACTGACTGCTATTTATTCACAGTCAAAATTGTTGTTTTTCTTTAAATGTAATCGAATGTGACACCAGAAATGAATGGCGCTGAAGTGACACTATGGACTTTCAGCTGGGCCTTAAACACACAAACACGTGTGTGCAACTGACTGCTATTTATTCACAGTCAAAATTGTTGTTTTTCTTTAAATGTAATCGAATGTGACACCAGAAATGAATGGCGCTTAAGTGACACTATGGACTTTCAGCTGGGCCTTAAACACACAAACACGTGTGTGCAACTGACTGCTATTTATTCACAGTCAAAATTGTTGTTTTTCTTTAAATGTAATCGAATCTGACACCAGAAATAAATGGCGCTGAAGTGACACTATGCACTGGCAGCTGGGCCTTAAACACACAAACACATGTGTGCAACTGACTGCTATTTATTCACCGTCAAAATTGTTGTTTTTCTTAAATGTAATCGAATGTGACACCAGATATGAATGGCGCTGAAGTGACACTATGGACTTGTAGCTGGGCCTTAAACACACAAACACGTGTGTGCAACTGACTGCTATTTATTCACAGTCAAAATTGTTGTTTTTCTTTAAATGTATTCGAATGTGACACCAGAAATGAATGGCGCTGAAGTGACACTATGCACTGGCAACTGGGCCTTAAACACACAAACACGTGTGTGCAACTGACTGCCATTTATTCACAGTCAAAATTGTTGTTTTTCTTTGAATGTAATCGAATGTGACACCAGAAATGAATGGCGCTTAAGTGACACTATGGACTTTCAGCTGGGCCTTAAACACACAAACACGTGTATGCAACTGACTGCTATTTATTCACAGTCAAAATTGTTGTTTTTCTTTAAATGTAATTGAATGTGACACCAGAAATAAATGGCGCTGAAGTGACACTATGCACTGGCAGCTGGGCCTTAAACACACAAACACATGTGTGCAACTGACTGCTATTTATTCACCGTCAAAATTGTTGTTTTTCTTAAATGTAATCGAATGTGACACCAGATATGAATGGCGCTGAAGTGACACTATGGACTTGTAGCTGGGCCTTAAACACACAAACACGTGTGTGCAACTGACTGCTATTTATTCACAGTCAAAATTGTTGTTTTTCTTTAAATGTATTCGAATGTGACACCAGAAATAAATGGCGCTGAAGTGACACTATGCACTGGCAACTGGGCCTTAAACACACAAACACGTGTGTGCAACTGACTGCTATTTATTCACCGTCAAAATTGTTGTTTTTCTTAAATGTAATCGAATGTGACACCAGATATTAATGGCGCTGAAGTGACACTATGGACTTTCAGCTGGGCCTTAAACACACAAACACGTGTGTGCAACTGACTGCTATTTATTCACAGTCAAAATTGTTGTTTTTCTTTAAATGTAATCGAATGTGACACCAGAAATGAATGGCGCTGAAGTGACACTATGCACTGGCAACTGGGCCTTAAACACACAAACACGTGTGTGCAACTGACTGCTATTTATTCACCGTCAAAATTGTTGTTTTTCTTTAAATGTAATCAAATGTGACACCAGAAATGAATGGCGCTAAAGTGACACTATGCACTAGCAACTGGGCCTTAAACACACAAACACGTGTGTGCAACTGACTGCTATTTATTCACAGTCAAAATAGTTGTTTTTCTTAAATGTAATCGAATGTGACACCAGATATGAATGGCGCTGAAGTGACACTATGGACTTGTAGCTGGGCCTTAAACACACAAACACGTGTGTGCAACTGACTGCTATTTATTCACAGTCAAAATTGGCGTTTTTCTTTAAATGTAATCGAATGTGACACCAGATATGAATGGTGCTGAAGTGACACTATGCACTGGCAGCTGGGCCTTAAACACACAAACACGTGTGTGCAACTGACTGCTATTTATTCACAGTCAAAATTGTTGTTTTTCTTTAAATGTAATCGAATGTGACACCAGATATGAGTTGCGCTGGTGACACTATGCACTTGCAGGGCATGAAACACACGCGCGTGCCGGCAAACTGACTGCTATTATATTACAGTCAAAAAAGTTTTTGTTTTTTTTAAATGCAAGCTACTGTGACACCAGATATGAGTGGTGGCACTGGGCAAGTGGGCACAGTATACGCTGTGAGCCTGACACACACGCGTGTGTGCAACTGACTGCTATTTATTCACAGTCAAAATTGTTATTTTTCTTTAAATGTAATCGAATGTGACACCAGATATGAATGGCGCTGAAGTGACACTATGCATTGGCAACTGGGCCTTAAACACACAAACACGTGTGTGCAACTGACTGCTATTTATTCACAGTCAAAATTGTTGTTTTTCTTTAAATGTAATCGAATGTGACACCAGATATGAATGGCGCTGAAGTGACACTATGCACTGGCAGCTGGGCCTTAAACACACAAACACGTGTGTGCAACTGACTGCTATTTATTCACAGTCAAAATTGGCGTTTTTCTTTAAATGTAATCGAATGTGACACCAGATATGAATGGCGGTGAAGTGACACTATGCACTGGCAGCTGGGCCTTAAACACACAAACACGTGTGTGCAACTGACTGCTATTTATTCACAGTCAAAATTGTTGTTTTTCTTTAAATGTAATCGAATGTGACACCAGATACGAGTTGCGCTGGTGACACTATGCACTTGCAGGGCATGAAACACATGCGCGTGCCGGCAAACTGACTGCTATTATATTACAGTCAAAAAAAGTTTTTGTTTTTTTTAAATGCAAGCTACTGTGACACCAGATATGAGTGGTGGAACTGGGCAAGTGGGCACAGTATACGCTGTGAGCCTGACACACACGCTGGCAGGCAGGCAACTGCAATTAGATTACACAGGGGAAAAAAAGCAGAATGATGTTCTAGCCCTAACAAGGGCTTTTTGGGGTGCTGTCCTTACAGCAGAGATCAGATGAATCTTTCAGGACTGGAGTGGACACTGAATACACTAGCCTAGCTATCGATTTCCCTATTAAATCAGCAGCAGCTACACTGTCCCTCCTCTCACTAAGAATGCAGCTTCGAATGAATCTAAAATGGATGCTGTCCAGGAGGTGGGAGGGTCTGGGAGGGAGGGTCTGCTGCTGATTGGCTGGAATGTGCCTGCCGACTGTGAGGTACAGGGTCAAAGTTTACACAATGATGACGAATAGGGGGCGGACCGAACATCGCATATGTTCGCCCGCCGCGGCGAACGCGAACAAGCTATGTTCGCCGGGAACTATTCGCCGGTGAATAGTTCGGGACATCTCTATTCACCACAAGATGTAAACCATTGGTGAGCCTCAAAAACAGGAAGGCCAGATTAAAGTTTGCCAAACGACATCTAAAAAAGCCTTCACAGTTCTGGAACA
The DNA here is from genome assembly GCF_905171765.1 of Bufo bufo. Taxonomy (NCBI): domain Eukaryota; kingdom Metazoa; phylum Chordata; class Amphibia; order Anura; family Bufonidae; genus Bufo; species Bufo bufo. The sequence goes on from NC_053390.1 coordinate 462,807,316, forward strand.
ACATCCTATATGGACAGATGAGACCAAGATCAACTTGTAACAGAGTAATGGGAAGAGAAGAGTATGGAAAAGGAAAGGAACTTCTCATGATCCTAAGCATACCACCTCATCAGTGAAGCATAGTGGTGGTAGTGTAATGGCGTGAGCATGTATGGCTGCCAATGGAACTGGTTCTCTTGTATTTATTGATGTTGTGACTGCTGACAAAAGCAGAAGGATGAATTCGGAAGTGTTTCGGGCAATATTATCTGCTCATATTCAGCCAAATGCTTGAGAACTCATTGGACGGCGCTTCACAGTGCAGATGGACAATGACCGAAAGCATACTGCAAAAGCAACCAAAGAGTTTTTTAAGGGAAAGAAGTGGAATGTTATGCAATGGCCAAGTCAATCACCTGACCTGACTCCGATTGAGTATGCATTTCACTTGCTGAAGACAAAACTGAAGGGAAAATGCCCCAAGAACAAGCAGGAACTGAAGACAGTTGCAGTAGAGGCCTGGCAGAGCATCACCAGGGATGAAACCCAGCGTCTGGTGATGTCTATGCGTTCCATACTTCAGGCTGTAATTGACTGCAAAGGCTTTGCAACCAAGTATTAAAAAGTGAAAGTTTGATTTATGATTATTATTCTGTCCCATTAACTTTGGTACCTTAACAAATGGGAGGCACATATGCAAACTGTTGTAATTCCTACACCGCTCACCTGATTTGGATGTAAATACCCTCAAATTAAAGCTGACAATCTGCAGTTAAAGCACATCTTGTTTGTTTCATTTCAAATGCATTGTGGTGGTGTATAGAGTCAAAAATGTTAGAATTGTGTCAATGTCCCAATATTTATGGACCTGGCTGTATGTACTGTGCTTGGTTCTGGTGCAGTATTTATTAGATTGGCTGTGGTTCTGTCTTTGTTACTAGGTTGGTTCAGGTGCTGTATATATCAATGATCTTGGTTCTGGTGCTGTATTTGTTATGAGCTTAGTTCTGATGCTGTATTTATATAATGATCTTGGTTCTGGTGCTGTAAATATGTTATTAGATTGGTTCTGGTGCTGTATTTATTTATTTATTTTATGCAATTATATAGCGCTACTATATTCTGCAGCGCTTTACAGACATTAGCATCCAACTGTCCCCAAGGGAGCTCACAATCTAAGGTCCCTATCAGTATGTCCTTGCCTTGTGGGAGAAAACCGGAGTACCCGGAGGAAACACAGGAAGAACATACAAACTCCATGCAGATGTTGTCCTTGGTAGGATTCAAACCTAGGACCCCAGCGCTGCAAGGGTCCAGTGCTAACTACTGCTGCCCTTGGTTGGTTCTGGTGCTACATTTATGTTATTAGCTTGGTTTTGGTGCTGTATTTATGTTATAAGATTGGTTCTGGTGCTGTATATATGTAATAAGATTGGTTCTGGTCCTTTATTTTTTTTATGAGCTTGGTTTTAGTTCTGTATTTACATACTGTGCTTGATCTGGAACTGTATGTAATAAATATAGTTCTGGTGCTGTATTTGTTATCAGCTTGGTTCTGGTGCTATATTTATGTTACAAGCTTGGTTCTAGTGCTGTATATGTAAAAAGGTTGGTTCTGGTATTTTATGTTATGATCTCGGTTTTACCTCCATATTTATGTACCGTACTTGGTTCTGGTGCTGTATATACTGTGCTTGATTCTAGTACTGTTTATAGGTACTGAACTTGGCTCTGGTGCTGTATTTTATCTACTGTGATAACCTTTAGTGATGTATTTATGTAACGAGTTCGGTTCTGGTGCTGAATATATGTGCAGAGTTAGCTTCTAGTGCTTTATATTTGTGCTGAGTGCTGAAGTTGTCCTACTTACCCTGTCTCTTTCTGTATGCTGTGTCGATCCATATGGGCTGCAGCCTGTTTACCATCAAGGCCTCCATTCCTCTGCATATTTGGCATGCACTCTCCCTCCGGCTCTTAAAAAAACAGCACAATCGCACCCTAATCTTCAACCATCTCCTACCATTCACTTTGAGTTATAGGCCCACCAGTTTTCTACAGACCAGTCCAAAATTGCATTTCTGGTCTCCCTCCTGTATAGTGAAGCCTCGCCTGTGCTAATCTTCTCTAGGAATGCAGTGACCTTCTGACCATTATTCCCCAGGAATTCTTGACTACTTTCTAGAAAGTCTTGGCTGTATGTCTTCTGCAGCCTCACTCTTCTGTGCCAGCGTCCTTAGAGTCAGCCATGTCTCTAGCTGTTCGTATTGACAGGCGTCTTAGAGAGAGAGAGGAGACTACTCTTTCCTGTCATATTCAGCCCAAGGACAGTGGGGCTGTCTCATTCAGTGCGCAGGGGTCTGTCTGTCTCAATCCCCTCTGAGGAGGAGGCTTGCTTGCCTCTGATAGTAGAGGATTCAGCTCTCAGAGGAGGGTTTGTTTCTGCTGTGGGGGTATAAATCATTTAGCTAATGTTTGTCCCTCTAGGAGATTCATGAAGTTTTCTGAGGGTAATAAAAACAAAACAAAAAACCCCTCTAAAAACTTTCCATTTGCTACTATTGGCAAGGTTGATGCGGAAATTGAAGGTTTGCCGTTTGCTTGTAGTTCCCGTTTTCTCCTACCTGCCAGGGTGGCGCTAGACAGCAAGAACATTGTGAGATTTTTGTAGATAGTGGAGCAGCTGTCAATCTCATTGATAATCAATTTGCAACAACGCATGGTTTCCAGATATGCACTTTGGAAAAAGATATACCTGTTTTTGCTATCGATTCTGCTCCACTTTCCCAAAGATCGTTAAAGGGCATAGTTCACAATATTCGTTTGACTGTGGGTGACGCTCATGTTGAGGATATGTCATGTTTCGTCTTAAACGGATTACCTACTCCTCTAGTGTTGGGGCTACCCTGGCTCACTAAACATAATCCTACCATTAATTGGCAAGCAAGGCAAATAAATGGTTGGAGTGAGTTTTGCAGAGAGAATTGTCTCACGGCGTCTCTTTCAAAGGTTTCTACCAAGACTGTGCCATCTTTTCTCTCTGAATTTTCTGATGTGTTTTCCGAGAGTGGCGTCCAGGAGTTGCCCCCTCACCGGGAGTACGACTGCCCTATTAATCTCATCTTAGGCGCCAAGCTGGCAAAATCACGTTTATACAATCTCTCCCAACCTGAAAGGGTCGCTATGCGTACTTATATCTCTGAGAGCCTGAGAAAGGGACACATCCGACCCTCGAAGTCACCTGTTGCCGCTGTTTTTTTTTTGTTAAGAAAAAAGATACTTCTTTAAGACCTTGTCTGGATTTCAGGGAGCTGAACCGTATCACGATTCGTGACCCATATCCGCTTCCTCTGATCCCGGACCTGTTTAACCAGATTGTTGGGGCTAAAGTTTTTTCTAAGTTGGATTTAGGAGTGGCATACAACCTAGTCAGGGTCAGGGAAGGGGACGAATGGAAGACGGCCTTTAATACCCCTGAGGGTCATTTCGAAAATTTGGTTATGCCCTTTGGTTTGATGAAAGCTCCGGCCGTCTTCCAACATTTTGTGAACAGCATTTTTTTATCATTTAATAGGAAAATCTGTACTGGTGTATCTAGATGACATTTTGATTTTTTCTCCTGATTTCAAGACCCTAGGGACCACCTACGTCAGGTCTTGCTGATTCTGCGGGAGAATAAATTGTACGCTAAACTGGAAAAATGTGTGTTTGCGGTTCCGGAGATTCAATTTCTTGGTTTTCTTCTCTCCGCTTCTGGTTTTCGGATGGACCCTGAGAAGGTCCGCGCTGTGCTTGATTGGGAGCTTCCTGAGAATCAGAAGGCGCTGATGCGGTTTTTGGGTTTTGCCAATTATTACAGAAAGTTCATTTTGAATTATTCCTCTGTTGTTAAGCCACTCACTGATATGACTAAAAAGGGAGTGGATTTTTCCTCGTGGTCGATAGATGCGCTTAAAGCCTTTTCTAGTATCAAAGAGATTTTGCTTCCGCTCCCATTTTGGTACAACCTAATGTCTCTCTACCTTTTATTGTTGAGGTGGATGCTTCTGAGGTGGGTGTGGGTGCGGTCTTGTCTCAGGGTCCCTCTCCTGCCAAATGGCGACCGTGTGCCTTTTTCTCAAGGAAACTATCATCTGCAGAGAGAAATTACGATGTGGGAGATAGGGAGTTGTTGGCCATCAAATTAGCTTTTGAGGAATGGTGCCATTGGTTAGAGGGAGCCAGACACCCTATTACTGTGTTTACCGACCATAAGAATCTGGCCTACTTGGAATCGGCCAAGCGTCTGAACCCGAGACAGGCCAGATGGTCTTTGTTCTTTTCTAGGTTTCATTTTGTGGTTACGTTCCGCCCTGGGGTTAAAAATGTGAAGACGGATGGCCTGTCACGTTGTTTTCCGAGAGGGGGAAGCTTTGAAGACCCGGTTCCCATTTTGGCTGAAGGGGTGGTCGTCTGTGCTCTTTATCCTGATTTGGAGGCAGAGGTTCAGACAGCCCAGGCAGATGCTTCTGATCTTTGTCCTCCTGGGAGGTTGTTTGTGCCTCTCGCTTTACGACACAAGGTTTTTAAGGAGCACCACGATACTGTCCTTGCTGGGGACCCGGGGAGTAGAGCCACAGTGGATCTCATTGCTCGGAGATTCTGGTGGCCGGCTCTTCGTAAGACGGTTGAGGGTTTTGTGACAGCCTGCGAGACCTGCGCTTGTGGCAAGGTCCCTCATTCACGGCCATCGCGTTCTCTCCTCCCGTTACCCATTCCTTCCCGTCCTTGGACGCATCTGTCCATGGACTTCATTACGGACCTGCCTCGTTCCTCGGGGAAGACTGTGATTCTCTTCCTGGGTTACCCAATGCCAAGACGCTGGCGCAAGCGTTTGTTGATCATATTGTTAAATTGCATGGCATCCCTTCAGACATCGTTTCTGATAGGGGCACGCAATTTGTTTCCAGATTCTGGAAGGCCTTATGTTCTCTCTTGGAGGTTCGGTTGTCGTTCTCTTCTGCTTTTCATCCGCAGTCGAGTGGTCAGACCGAACGTGTCAATCAGAATCTGGAGACATATCTGCGCTGTTTTGTGGCGGAGAATCAGTAGGATTGGTATTCTTTTTTTGTCCCTTGCTGAGCTTGCTTTAAATAACCGTCGCCAGGAGTCCTCTGATAAGTCACCATTTTTTGGTGCATATGGGTTTCATCTGCAGTTTGGGACATTCTCTGGAGAGGGGTCTTCTGCTTTACCTGATGAGGAGAGATTTTCCTCGTCTTTGTCATTTATTTGGCAAACGATTCAGGGTAATCTGAAGAGGATGAGTGAGAGATATAAGCGTGTGGCGGATAAGAGACGTGTGCCTGGTCCGGACCTGAATGCGGGTGATCTGGTGTGGTTGTCCACAAAGAATATCAAACTGAAGGTTCCCTCCTGGAAGTTGGGTCCTAAGTTTATTTAGCCTTACAAGATCTTGTCCGTCATCAATCCCGTTGCCTTCCGTCTTGATCTTCCTCAGACTTGGAAGATCCATAATGTTTTTCACAAGTCCCTATTAAAACCTTATGTCCAACCCACTGTACCCTCCTCTTAGCCTCCTCCTCCGATTATAGTTGATGGTTAACTTGAATTTCAGGTCTCTAGGATTGTGGATTCTCGCATTATCCGCGGTTCTCTCCAGTACCTCGTTCGTTGGGAGGGTTATGGTCCTGAGGAGAGGATGTGGGTCCCAGTGGCAGACATTAAGGCCACACGTCTCATCAGGGCTTTCCATAGGTCTCATCCTGAGAAAGTGGGCTCTGAGTGTCCGGAGTCCACCCGTAGAGGGAGGGGTACTGTCACCGCCACTTCTGTGAGAAGGTCTGGCAGACGTTCTTCTTTACCTCTTGCATGATGTTCTTTGTTTTGGTTTCACTTTCTCATCTCCTTTCCTTCTGCCAGGTGTCACTTATTTAGACATAATAGTTTCCCTTTATATTCCCTCCCATACTGCCTCACTTTGCGGTTTATACTATTTCCTGGATGAAGTGTTCACTGCTGAAGGCTGCGGCTGCTGTTTGCTCAGATAAGTCCTTTACTTTATTGTGTTTGCTTACTGGCTTGATTCTAGGTGACCCTGACTCCCTCCGTATTAAGTGCAGGGAGCCGGTGGTCGTGTCCCCTCACTATTATAGGGTTTTCAGCTGTCACACAGGCTTAGGTATGTGGGCATGCAATCGTCTACCATCGAGACCCTTGTATGTGCATAGCAGTCAGAGAGAGCTCTTAGGGTTTTATAGGGCTCACCTAATAGCTCCTTAGTTTGGGATTAAGCCAGTCGCTCGTTTATTTATAAGTTCCAGCTATCTGCAAATCTCATCCATGACATCAGCATAGACACAGAGGAGATTTGTGCATGTATTGCGGAGCCTAGGGACACTTTGCGTACTTGTTCCCTCAAGACAGGGAACTCTAAAGCCTAGGGTTGATTGGAGAGACGACGCTGGGTGAAGACACTTTCTCTCCAAAGTTAAAGTGCAGGCCTTTCTGGACACTGGCTTGGCAAGAAACTTCCTGCATCAGGCTTTTGTGACCTGAATCCGCATTCCCACCATGCACTAGAGAAGTCCTTGGTGTTAATGGGATGGCACTGCCAGAATCCATACAATATGTCACTGTGCCCATGGAGCTTCAAGTGGGAATTCTGCACACACAGAAGATCTCATTCTATGTCCTGCCTGTATCCAATAGTCCTCTCCTACTCGGACTGCCCTGGCTTTAAATGTACAGGCTTGTCATAGCCTGGAACACAGGAAAAATTCTGTGTTGTGGTTTTGTCACTCTTGCTGTCTAGCATCAGTAAAGCCTGCATGAGTTCCACCAGTTTGTCATAATCTTTAGGGCCTACCTCCTGCCTACACTAGCTGCTCAGATATCTTCGACAATAAAGAGGCTGAGACTCATCACTATCCCATCAACCTGGTGCCAGAAACTACTCCACCACATAGCCGTGTCTACCGGTTGTCTCTATCTGAAACACAAGCTTTGTCTGATTATATTAAGGAGAACCTTGATAGGGCTTCATTTGGAAGTCCTCTTCACCAGCAGGTGAAACTAATAATGGAGTGGTTTGATATGGACCATGGAGCCAGGATGTTCATGACGTTGGATCCTGGAGGAGCTTACAATCTCATCTAGATTCAGGAGGGTGATGAGCAGAAGGCTGATTTTAATACCCGAGAAGCTCACTATGAATATCTTGTCATGCCATTTGGCCTCAGTATAGGGCTAGCTGTTTTTCAAGAATTTGCTGATATATTTTGTGATCTCAACACCTGTGTAGTGGTCTTTGGCATCTTCATCTTTCCACCCAACCTGACTTCTGGAGACATGTGCGTATCATGCACAGCCCTTGAGGGAGAGGACGAATAGACTTCTAGATTTATTTTTTCCAATTTGCGAGCAGAAATAAACAGATCAGTGTAAATTAAAGAGGTTTTCCGGGATTTACATATTGATAACCTATCCTAAGGAGATCAGTGGGGGTCTGAATCCTGGCACAGCTGCCGATCAACTGTTTGAGGAGGCTGCAGCACTACTTTCAGCGCCATGGACTCGTCACAGTTTACCAAGCACAGCGCCATACATCGTGTAGTGGATGTGCTTGGTATTGCAGCTCAGCCTCATTTACTAAATGGGGCTTTATTAGGCCTAGGCCATGTCACCAATAAATGTGACATCAGAGAACTAGGAAGAGGCTGCTGCACTCACTGAGTACTGCAGCCTCCTCCTACAGGCAGGGGTGCTGGGTCATCAGTATGTAAATCCTAGAGAACCCCCTTGAGCAAGCAGTTTTTCTATTAAAATCAATGGAGATTATTTTGCTTTGTGTTCAGTGTGGAATCCGCACCAAAATCCACATTGTTGTTGTTCACACCAAGAATAGCACTGCAGATGACTGGAATTACAGCCCAAATCACCAGGCTGCTTACAGAAAGGAAACCAGGAGTGTGAACACTACAAAATGGATGTGTCCAAACCGTTCCCGTCTGGTAACACGTAATATTAGTGAGAGGAGCCCGAGGGAAAAGACATCAGGGCGTCGGATACACCCTACTTGATGACTTGGAGCAGTCCATGGCCTGCCAACAGACAGGGTGACCCGCAGGCCTGCGGAGTGCGGGCGGACTATGTGACTGTCAGGGCTTATTCCCGGGGAGCGAGGTGTGGGTCTCCATTCTAGTTTAGCCATTCGGGACTACTCTTTCCTTCCCGCCTATTACCCTCTCATTGGAAGCTACGGGGCCATATGAGGACACCCCGCTGGATTATTTCGTTCGCTGTCTCTAGGCGTACACCTTAAACGCCCCACCTCCCCCCCCTCCTCCTTGTGCACGGTGGTTTGGTCCAACCTTCAGCTCATTGTTGCTTGGCGCCGGGTCCAAGATGGCGCTGTGAGGGTAGCGAGTGTGAGGAGAAGTGAGACCCTGGACCGGCGGGGAGAGGGTGTCTAGCACTGGCCGTAGTAGGACTCCCCATTTTTGTACATAGCTGGCGGATTGGGATTAGTATGCTCTCCGGACATGGGCGAGAAGCTGGAACTCAGGCTCAAATCGCCGGTGGGAGCCGAGCCTGCCATCTATCCGTGGCCGTTGCCTGTTTACGTGAGTTCGGGGATTGCGGCTGAGGGGAAGGCCGCAGTGGAGATGGCAGCCCTGCCTGCTGGGCGTTCTGTGCATGGCTTTGTTCGCTGGCTGGCTGTACACGTGTGACTTCCTAGCTGTGAGATGGAGAATGCTGTGGGTTTCTCGGCTGTTACATGTCACATACATTGCACAGGGTTTTATATAAACACTTGGGACAATGTCCTAAACCGGAAGCCCCTATTTAGAGTCAGAATGGTACGTTCTTAATGGTTTGATCTGCTTGACCTTTGCCCTGAGTGATAGCATGGGGAGAATTGACAAGATGGAAGTGCAGTGTGGCACAGTGGTGCCAGTACTGCCCTTCACCCTATACATATTTCTGCTCATTGGCTGGCTACTGTCTAGCTCCCAGCAGTACAGAGCGTTGCCCTCTTTTGGACACTTGAATGACTGAAATGTTAAATATGTTGGGTTTTACGTTTTTCAAGTGCGGTCTCATTCCAGACATCCTTTCTACCTATTTTGTCGGTGGGACTGGAGCTTCTAAGAATGTAAATCTATTTTTATCTATTCCCGCCTCCGGCTCGCGGAGGGTTAATAGGGCCATGGCTTGCTATTGGCTGGGGAAAGTAAAACCTAGCGTTTACCCGCTCGATGGCAACAGTTGCTCCCCCTTCTTCTCCCCAACCTTCCCACAGGCCCTGCGCGCCGTAATGTTTTAAGGGGCCAGAGAGAGATTGCTGCAAACCAGGAGTTTAACACTTTGATGTGAGGTGCGCTGGTGGCAGACGCTTGACCCCAAAAGGGTAGAAATGCCACGTTTCTCCCCTCAAAGCTGCGGATTGTAAGGGGTTCTTCTAGTTCTATGCCTTCCTGCAACATTTAGAGGTGACCGCAGCCTGGGTACACCGTGGGCAGATGCCATCAAAGTGCCCACAGCAGGTTAAAAGCCATTCAGCTGGTAATGCCATGCTTCACGTTTCTGGACCATAGCCATGTTTACATTTGCCACGGTTTTTGTTTTCCTTTTTTTTAACCTGTTAATGACTTCATTCTCTTAATGTTGTGGCTTTATTCTGCTGCAATGTAGAAATCTGGCTTTGCAAGAGAGTGGTGGTGCCAAGAGTGCCTGACAGCTGGCACCCGGTAGAGAGAGCAGAATGACGGGAGGAAGTGCGGGGTATCTATTGATCCCTCCAGTCACGTGATTGGTTGGACAGCTGTCATGTGACATAGCTGCTCGGTCCACTCCAGCCCCAAATGTTATATCAAGATGGAGAACGGCAAACACAAATGATAGGCTTTCTATGTTAAATAAAAAAAAAACCTTTACAAATCTTTTTTCCCTTTTAAAATCTTAATGCTAAAGCTAAAAAAAAACAACACAGCTTTATAGTTATTTTACTTACTTTTCAGCTTATCTGGAGGACATTTTTCCCTTTCTGTGGCCAGGCAGTGAATCACTTAAGACAGTGAATACCTATTTTTATAGAAAATGGCTACATCTGCTATATAATGTCCTGCTCCACTGTAGAGTTAACTATCTCTATGAATGGCCTGCTTCGCTAGGAGATCACTATGCTGCCATTATAAAGCCTCATGCAGACGTCTGTGAGATCCCGCACTGGCTTTGCAGGAGTCATTGGCTGCTATTGCTCCTGCAATGCCACGGACGTCTGCATGAGGCTTTACACGTGTATTGCGGTAATACTTGTATATGGCATAGTAGTACATTTAGTTGGATACCCCTTTTTAAGGGTGCATTCACACGACCATAAGTGTCTCGCAGTCCGCAAATTGTGGATCCGCAAAACGAAATGCAGAATGCGCAGGGCTAGCGCTATATAGAAAGGCCTATTTTTGTCATGCTCTATATTCCTTGCAGGGCTGTGCAACGGATGCAACACACGGTGTGCTGTCTGCAGACTTTGTTCAGAGTCATTGAAATGAATGAGTCCGAAGCCATTCTGCAAAATTGCGGTCGTGTGAATGCACCACTAATGGTTTTTCCAGGCTCCTCATATCGATGACCTATCCTGAGGATAGGTCATTCATATCCAATCGGAGCCGCTCCAGCACACCACACCCCCTCCGATCTGCTGTTCGCTGCAGCCTGTGATGCCAGAACCTTGACTGGAATGTGCCGGATTACTACAGCTCCCATTGAAGTGAATGGTAACCCAGCACAGAGCTTCCTGTACCATTCATACTGCCGAAGGGTGCAGGGAAGAGCTGATCATCAATATCAGGAGCCTGCAAAGCACTTTAACAGGTTGCAGACATTGTTGCAATCTTCAGTAAGGCTAAGGTTACACCGCAATGCAGAAAAGTTCCGCAACATTTTTTCATAATGATAGTCAATGGTGTTGCGCTGACATGTTGTGTGACACGACAATCATGTCATGTTACAGTACGACACCATTGACTATCGTTTTAAAAAAATATTCCGCCACACATTGAAATGTCAAAGGGTATAACTACACTGCTTGTCGTGTGACAAGTCTCCATGTAGCCCTTAAAAAAATATTCCGCCACACATTGAAATGTCAAAGGGTATAACTACACTGCTTGTCGTGTGACAAGTCTCCATGTAGCCCTAGCCTAACCAGTGGTGTCCATCATGACCCTCACCACCCCTGCCGCATCTGCATTTTGACATCTGCGTAGGGAACAAAATGGTGTTCCCTAAGGCGTTTTTTTGTGGTTAAAAAACACCAGACAAAATTTGTGTGTAGTTGGCCTTAAGAAGTAGAAAGTTTTGAAACATCTCAAGACAGAAATGTTAAACTTTAACATGCTACGGTTTGTCAGTTTGGCACAAATTAAAGGGGTTATGCAACCCCTATAATGCCCACCAAAATGCCTGGGCACCGTATACAGGTAATATGTACCCCGCGTCGCTTCTGATGCTTGCTTTGCCGTCGCTAAATCTCCCTGTCGCGCGGATAAATACTGGCTCCCCTGCCCCCCCGTGTCCGGGTGCTTTGATCCGCGCGACAGGGAGATGCAGCCGTGTGGGCATCAGGAGCGATGCGGGTGCCGGGGAGCAGTGTAAGTATTACCTTTATGCGGTGCCTGGGCGTTTTGGGGGAACATTATAGGAGTTGGATAACCCCTTTAAGGCAGCACATAAATGTAAAATTTTCCCTCATGATGTATGTGCACCTGTGTGTTCAAAAGAAGCCAAAAGTGTATAGTCAAGTTAAAAAAATACATTTGTTATTAAGGGGTTAAAGACCAAACTAGGACTGGATGTGAAATGAAGGAACATATTCTTGCATGGTTTCTTTTGGAACCTATCCCAGTTTTGACCTTAAAGAAAATGTGTAGAAAAAAACCCTGCAGCTGCTCTGTGCTGTGGGAGCAAGGCTTAAATCTTCTGCAGCTTCATGTAAGGAAACGTTGTACAACGTTCTTAGTTTTTCTGTTCCTCACCATTTTCAAGCTGCTTAGACATGGGGGCTCTTGGCTCTAACGGTGTTAATTATGGCATACTGCATTGGATATTGTATGTACAGTATCTCACAAAAGTGAGTACACCCCTCAGATTTTTGTAAGTACTTGTATCTTTTCATGGAAAGAAGGTATGACACTTTGATACAATGTAGTCAGTGTACAGCTTGTATAACATGTAAATTTGGTGTGTCCTCAAAGTAACTCAACACACAGCCTAAACCGCCAGCAACAAACGTGAGTACACCCCTAAGTGAAAATGGTCAAATTGTGTCCAATTAGCCATTTTCCCTCCCAGTGTCATGTGACTCATTAGTGTTACAAGGTCTCAGGTGTGAATGGGAGCAGGTTTGTTACATTTGGTGTTATCGCTCTCGCGCGCTCTCATACTGGTCACTGGAAGCACAACATGGCACCTCATGGCAAAGAACTTTGAGGATCTGAAAAAAGAATTGTTGCTCTACTTAAAGATGGCCAAGGCTATAAAAAGATTGCCAACACCCTGAAACTGAGCTGCAGCATGGTGGCCAAGACAGGTTCCACTCAAAACAAGCCTCGCCATGGTCGACCAAAGAAGTTGAGTGCATGTGCTCAGCGTCAAATCCAGAGGTGGTCTTTACAAAATAGACGTATGAGTGCTGCCAGTATTGCTGCAGAGGTTAAAGGGGTCCCTGCCAGCCTGTCAGTGCTCAGACCATACGCCGCACACTGCATCAAATTGGTCTGCATGGCTGTCATCCCAGAAGGAAGCCTCTTCTAAAGATGATGCACAAGAAAGACTGAGGACATGGATTACTGGAACCATGTCCTGTGGTCTGATGAGACCGAGAAACTTATTTGGTTCAGATGGTGTCTGGCATGTGTGGTGGCAACCAGGTGAAGAGTACAGACAAGTATGTCTTGCCTACAGTCAACCATGGTGGTTGGAGCTGCATGACTGCTACCGACTGGGGAGCTACAGTTCATTGAGGGAACCATAAATGCCAACACGTACTGTGACATACTGAAGCAGAGCATGAGATTTCCCCCCCTTCCCCTTTGCAGTATTATAACATGATAACCACCCCAAACACACCTCTAAGACGACCACTGCCTTGCTAAAGCAACTGAGGGTAAAGGTGCTGGACTGGCCAAGCTTGTCTCCAGACATAAACCCTATTGAGCATCTGTGGGGAATCCTCAAATGGAAGGTGGAGGAGCGCAAGGTCTCCAGCATCCACCAGCTCTTTGATGTCACCGCCATGCCCTAGAGAGTTAAGGCAGTGCTGTAAAATAATAGTAGCCACACAAAATATCGTTGACACTTTGGGCACAATTTGGCTATTTTCAATTAGGGGTGTACTCGCTTATGTTGCCAGCATTTAGACATTAATGTCTGTGTTAAGTTATTTCGTGGGAACACCAAATTTACAGTGTTATACAAGATGTACACTGACTACTTTACATTGTGTAGCCACTGATCAGATCAGAACGCCTTCAGTGGCTGTCAGGTCTGGACCTTAGAACTGTGGATGGTCAGATGAATGGCATTTTCTTTTATATCTTGTGCACGCCAAGGTGGGTTTATGTTGCTTACCTGTGTAGAGTTGGCCCCTGGAAGCACTATGGGAGTAAAGCAAGTCAGTGGAGGCTGTGTGATGAACACAGAGTTCTGACATGTAACTCTGACTCATATGGCCTACCCAAAAATACACCTCTAAATTTCATCGTGTTCCCTAATGAAAGTGGCCTTTTTCATCATGATAATGCACCTTGCAGAAAATGTTCAGGAATGGGTTTGAGTTGAAGGTGTTGTCTTTCCTTCTAAATTCCCCAGATCTCAATTTGATTGAGCATGCGTGGGATGTGCTTGAAAAACCAGCCTAATCCATGGAGCTCCACCTTTGAAAATTACAGGATTTAAAGGGAATCTGTCATCACTATTTTGGATTACAACCTGCAGTAATGCATGAGTAGTACTGCATTTAAGGAGTCCAGATAAAGTTTTATTTTCCTCCTGCCCCCAATTTCTCCACTTCAAGTACTTAAACTGCACAGAAAAACAGAAAGGACTGCTGTGCTAAAATAATGAAGACGTCTGTGTATGTGAACGGTAGGGGTGCACCGAAATTCCGGCAGCCGAAAATATCGGCCGAAAATGCACCTAATCCACTTCGGCCGATATTGTTACATATCGGCCGAAAATATGGGGTGTGGGATTTGTCACCCACCATCTGCGGGCGGGCGCCGGGCGGGCGGTTTACTTTGTCACTGCATCTTTATTTTACCTTACAATCGTGAGGCTCCAGTAACTAACAACTCTGCAGGCAGAGCGGAGGGCGGCGTAACGTCACTTACTCACGTGACGCGCCTGCTCCGCCTCCTTCATTCATAAAGTGGGCGGAGCAGGTGCGTCACGTGAGTAAGTGACGTTACGCCGCCCTCCGCTCTGCCTGCAGAGTTGTTACTGGAGCGTCACGATTGTAAGGTAAAATAAAGATGCAGTGAGTGATGCTGTGAGCAGCAGGGCCGGGGCTATTATGCGTAGGGGGATCGGTCTATGGCACTGCTATGGGGAGGGGGGATCTGTGCACTGTTATGGGGAGGGGGGATCTGTGCACTGTTATGGGGAGGGGGGATCTGTGCACTGTTATGGGGAGGGGGGATCTGTGCACTGTTATGGGGAGGGGGGATCTGTGCACTGTTATGGGGAGGGGGGATCTGTGCACTGTTATGGGCAGGGGGGATCTGTGCACTGTTATGGGGAGGGGGGATCTGTGCACTGTTATGGGGAGGGGGGATCTGTGCACTGTTATGGGGAGGGGGGATCTGTGCACTGTTATGGGGAGGGGGGATCTGTGCACTGTTATGGGCAGGGGGGATCTGTGCACTGTTATGGGCAGGGGGGATCTGTGCACTGTTATGGGCAGGGGGGATCTGTGCACTGTTATGGGCAGGGGGGATCTGTGCACTGTTATGGGCAGGGGGGATCTGTGCACTGTTATGGGGAGGGGGGATCTGTGCACTGTTATGGGCAGGGGGGATCTGTGCACTGTTATGGGCAGGGGGGATCTGTGCACTGTTATGGGCAGGGGGGATCTGTGCACTGTTATGGGCAGGGGGGATCTGTGCACTGTTATGGGGAGGGGGGATCTGTGCACTGTTATGGGGAGGGGGGATCTGTGCACTGTTATGGGGAGGGGGGATCTGTGCACTGTTATGGGGAGGGGGGATCTGTGCACTGTTATGGGGAAAGGGATCTGTGCACTGTTATGGGGAAAGGGATCTGTGCACTGTTATGGGGAAAGGGATCTGTGCACTGTTATGGGGAAAGGGATCTGTGCACTGTTATGGGGAAAGGGATCTGTGCACTGTTATGGGGAAAGGGATCTGTGCACTGTTATGGGGAAAGGGATCTGTGCACAGATCCCCCTCTCCATAACAGCGCCACCCACAGATCCCCCTCTCCATAACAGCGCCACCCACAGATCCCCCTCTCCATAACAGCGCCACCCACAGATCCCCCTCTCCATAACAGCGCCACCCACAGATCCCCCTCTCCATAACAGCGCCACCCACAGATCCCCCTCTCCATAACAGCGCCACCCACAGATCCCCCTCTCCATAACAGCGCCACCCACAGATCCCCCTCTCCATAACAGCGCCACCCACAGATGAATTTCATTCATGAAAAAGAATTATTAATAAAATCATTTAAAAAAAAGTATTTTAAAAGTATTTGGGCAAAAAGGCAGTTTCGGTTTTCGGTCAAGGGCATCCTGAATTTTCGGTTTCGGACCAGAATTTTCATTTCGGTGCACCCCTAGTGAACGGCGGTCCTGACAATATATTTATCTGCAACTATGAGAGCTGACTGTAGAGTAAAGGGGTACAGTAGTAAAATAAAAAGGTCATCTGGACTCCTTATCTGCAGGTACTACTCATGTATTACTGCACAAGAATCCTCAGCGGCCAGAAGTATGAGCGCCCTGACATGGCAGTCCTGTGGCCCTTCAGAAGGTCCCTGACCACCATGCCAAGTAGTTGGCACTAGCGCTTAAACGATTACTCGATTGAATCAAGTAATTCGACACAAAAAAAAATCCTTGATGCAAATTTTTTGCATCGAAGATTCATTTGTCATGTGACCACGGAGCGAGAGTGAAGCGCTTGCTATTACTTACCGCTAGGTGGTCACCCGCCGGCCTGTACCATGCTGCACTGGATCCTGACACATCGTCATGTCATAGTGCATGTAAGCGCGCACTATAACCCGATGCTGTCCGACGTCAGGATCCAGTGCAGCGCGCAGAGAAGAGGAAGGAGCTGTGGAGCGGCGCCCCTACAGGAAAGGTAAGTATTTTATTTCACCGGCGCTGGGGACATGGCACTGAAGGGGGGCAGCCGGCAATGGATGGCATGGAGGGGCAGATGAGTGGGGGACATGGAGGGGCTGACTGATGGCAGTGGGGGAGTGGGGTAGGGATCGACCGATTATCGGTTTTACCGATATCTGCCGATATTCAGGATTTTGACAGTTATCGGTATCGGCATCTATTTTGCCGATATTCCGGTAACGTATGGGGAACACAGATCGCGCTGCTCTCAGCGATCTGTGTTCCCTCAGCAGCACAGGGGAGAAGGAAGCAGTGTCTCCCTCCCCCTGTGATGATGCTGCTGCCGCCAATGAAGAGACAGATGGGAAGAGGAGGGGAGGGGTTGTGGCCACTGCGCCACCAATGATGTTAACTTACTCATTAATTCAAATTGAACAGGAGGCGGGAGCTGGCTGCAGAATCACATAGCCGGCTCCCGACCTCTGAGCAGTAGCTGTGATCCGTGGTAGTTAACCCCTCAGGTGCCGCGGATCGCAGCTACCGCTCATAGAGGTCGGGAGCCGGCTATGTGATTCTGCAGCCAGCTCCCGCCTCCTGTATATGAATAAATGAGAGATTTATGTTCATTGGTGGCGCAGTGCGCCCCCCCAGTATTAATCATTGGTGGCGCAGTGCACCCCCCCCCACCATTAATCATTGGTGGCAGTGGCCACAGGGTCCCCTCCTCCTCCGATCGGAGCCCCAGCAGTGTAAGCCTGGGGCTTCGATCGGTTACCATGGCATCCAGGACGCTTCTGAAACCCTGGCTGCCATGGTAAGCTCCATGCAGCTGTGTGCACAGAGCAGCAGGGACAGTGTGGGATCCTATTCACCCTGATAGAGATCTATCAGGGTGAATAAGACAAGGGTTCTAGTCCCTAAGGTGGCTAAAAGTTAGTAAAAAAAAAAAAAAAGACCACCAAAAAATTAAGTATAAATGAATAAGATAAAAAAAAAAAATACACATTAACAATAAACATTCATTTTCACTAGATTTGTGTAGGATTTATTTTTTTCAAAAATGAAATTTCACAGAATATCGGTATAAATTATCGGCTATCGTCCTGAAAGTTCACAAATTATCGGTATCTGCCCTAAAAAAATCTATATCGGTCGATCCCTAGAGTGGGGACATGGAGGGGCCGATCTGGGGGACATGGAGGGGCTGATGTGGGGGACATGGCAATGGATGGCATGGAGGGGCTGAAGACACTGGGGAAACTGATGCACTTGGGCTGATCACACGGGGAACGAAGAGTGTTGGGGTCTGAGTTTTTATAAAGGAAATCGGTCTATTTCATTTTTTCTTATTAGATTACTTGATTAATCATAAAAAAATAATTGATAGAATACTCGATTACTGAAATAATTGTTTACTGCAGCCCTTCTTGGCACTCTACAGTGGTAGTTGCAGCTTGGCAGTTGGAAATCAAAGGAGCTTCCTTTCCTTATCTGCTCAGATGTTGCAGTGATAATAGTGGTGTCTGAGGGGTTAAACTGCTGGGATCTGAGTTAGCTCCAATTATGGCAGTGAGAACCTGGTGCCTTCTATACTCACCTAAAGAATTATTAGGAACACCTGTTCTATTTCTCATTAATGCAATTATCTAGTCAACCAATCACATGGCAGTTGCTTCAATGCATTTAGGGGTGTGCTCCTGGTCAAGACAATCTCCTGAACTCCAAACTGAATGTCAGAATGGGAAAGAAAGGTGATTTAAGCAATTTTGAGCGTGGCATGGTTGTTGGTGCCAGACGGGCCGGTCTGAGTATTTCACAATCTGCTCAGTTACTGGGATTTTCACACACAACCATTTCTAGGGTTTACAAAGAATGGTGTGAAAAGGGAAAAACATCCAGTATGCGGCAGTCCTGTGGTCTAAAATGCCTTGTGGATGCTAGAGGTCAGAGGAGAATGGGCCGACTGATTCAAGCTGTTAGAAGAGCAACGTTGACTGAAATAACCACTCGTTACAACCGAGGTATGCAGCAAAGCATTTGTGAAGCCACAACACGCACAACCTTGAGGCGGATAGGCTACAACAGCAGAAGACCCCACCGGGTACCACTCATCTCCACTACAAATAGGAAAAAGAGGCTACAATTTGCACGAGCTCACCAAAATTGGACTGTTAAAGACTGGAAAAATGTTGCCTGGTATGATGAGTCTCGATTTCTGTTGAGACATTCAAATGGTAGAGTCCGAATTTGGCGTAAACAGAATGAGAACATGTATCCATCCTCTGATGGCTACTTCCAGCAGGATAATCCACCATGTCACAAAGCTCGAATCATTTCAAATTGGTTTCTTGAACATGACAATGAGTTCACTGTACTAAAATGGCCCCCACAGTCACCAGATCTCAACCCAATAGAGCATCTTTGGGATGTGGTGGAACGGGAGCTTCGTGCCCTGGATGTGCATCCCTCAAATCTCCATCAACTGCAAGATGCTATCCTATCAATATGGGCCAACATTTCTAAAGAATGCTATCAGCACCTTGTTGAATCAATGCCACGTAGAATTAAGGCAGTTCTGAAGGCAAAAGGGGGTCCAACACCGTATTAGTATGGTGTTCCTAATAATTCTTTAGGTGAGTGTATATAGCCATTATATAACACATGCAACATGTGTAACTGATAACACCGATCACGGACATATGTTTTGCTGATAAGCACAAGACTTTAAGTTCAGATATTTAAAGAGAGACTCTTAACTGCAACTTCAAATGAAGGTGACAACTAAACATACACTTGAAATGAACATTGATAATTTCATTAAATATAACAAGTATTTAGATATAAGGATATGATGTCCTTCTTTTGTCAAGTTAAGCGTACACAAAGAATAAAATACTTACATCACCAATTGGTTGACATTATCTGACAGCGACACATCAGCTGGGAAGTCCGCTTCAGCAAAAAGCAGCCTCGATCGGGAAAGCATTTCTACCTGAAGCGTCCTTCCGTAGATGAACTTTATCTGCTTAGCTGAAAAGTTCCAGCTTTTATACTTTTTAACAAAATAGCTTCACCACCTAGTGGAATGTAGCCAGCTATAGGGTCACTATGTACATCTTGTTTACGGTATATGTTATTATTTCGGACCTTAGAGTGGCCACTTCCCAGATCTGCAATAAATCAGAATCCCAACCTTGACAGACAAGAGTTAACTCTCTTGCCCAAACATTTCAAACAAGTCTTTGTTTTCAGGTCATAAGGATTCTAACAAATAAGTGGGACAATACCTAATACACATATTTCAGACATGTCATCTTTATTCAGTCTATAAGCTAACATGAACAAACTCTTCCACAAACATTTCGGTCAAGTTTCTTTGGTCATTGCATCAGACAAAAATGGATAAGGCCTCTCACAAACATGTCGGACAAGTCATCAATTTATGCATACTTTTATCAATGGAGTCCATATGTCCAATTTGTTTTAAAAAAAAAATGTAAATTTATATCACCACCTTTCTCAATATTAAAAATAAACATGTCCCAAAACATTCGTACTAATAACCCTTTAAGGACACATGCCGTAACGGTACGTCATGTGGTGTTCTGATCACCGCCGCGGTGGTGATCCGAACAAGGTGCCTGCTCAAATCATGTAGATTTTTCACCCCCCTGCACCACTGAATAATTTTATGCTGGCGGGTGGTGCAGGGGGGGGGGGGCTTGGGTGGGGTGCGGGAGGCGGGCGGTGCGGCAGGCGGGATCGCGATACCCCGCCCGCCTTCTCTTGAATATTCATTGGCGTCCAGTGGTTATACCAGTGTGTCAGCACATTGCTGACACTCTGGTATAAACGGATGACATCTGTGCTGTGATGTCAGCCGTTTAACCCTTTCCATACCGCGGTTTGTACAGACCGCTGTATGGAAAAGGTTAACAGTCAGGGAGCTCCCTCCCTCTCCCATCGGGGGGCTGCTGTGCCTTTCCAGCCCCCAGACAGGATGGGGTCACAGAGGGAGGGAGTTCCCCCCCTTCCCCGTCTGCTCAGTTGTGGCAGACTGGGAAGGTTCCCATGTCAACAGGCGCTTTCTCAGGCATCCTGCTGTCCATGGTGCTGAACAGATCTGTTCTGAAGGCATAGATCTGTTCAGACAAAGTGTAAGTAAAATACAGTACAATACACTATATAGTGTACTGTATTATACAGACATCAGACCCACTAGATCTTCAAGAACCAAATGGGTCTGGGTCAAAAAACAAAAAAAAAAAAATATCACTGAATATAAAAAATAAAATACACTACACATTAGGTATCGCCGCGTCCGTAATGACCTGATCTATAAAAACGGTCGTGTTACTTTCCCCGCACGGTGAACGCCATAAAAATAAAAACTGAGGAAATTGAAATTTTGCCCACCTTACTTCCCAAAAAAGGTGGTAAAAGTGATCAAAGTCGCATGTACGCCAAAATAGTACCAATCAAACCGTCATCTCATCCCACAAAAAATGAGACCCTACCTAAGATAATCGCCCAAAAACTTAAAACACTATGGCTCTCAGACTATGGAGACACTAAAACATAATTTTTTTTGGTTTCAAAAATGAAATCCTGGTGTAAAACTTACATAAAAAGTAAACAGAGTTTGAAAAGGATCACTTGGGCCTCTGCACTGGATGTGTTGATACACAGAAGAGATGTGTGCCTCTGATCACAACAAGATTCCGGCGTTTCTTAAGAGTTGGGAGCCATGGTCCAGGTTTAGAGCATCTACCTCGTTGTCTGTTTGGGTGGCATCTGGGGTACTCCCTGATTCTCCTCCTTAAAAGTACCTAGCTATTCTCTAGCTATGCCCTATGATTTCTCCCCTACCCCCCCCCCCTCCTCATGTGTGTCGTCTTGTCTCCCCCCTTTTATGTCAAAGTTTGTCTAGAATTATTGGCCTATACATCATTTGTTTGAGGCCTTATTAAGCCCCTTCAGGGCCTTTGATTCCGCTGACTTTACGACAGCTGATTGTTTGTAATACAGATACATGCTTATACCTTGTCCTTGATGCTATACTGCTGTTTACGATTGCTTGTCGCAATGTATCCTTGTATGCGGTATTTATACTGCAATTTGTGATGTTTCTTTTATGATTGTAAAAGTTAAAATCTTAAACCATAAAACTTACATGAAAAAAAAAATTGTATACATATTAGGTATCGCCGCGTCCGTGACAACCTGCTCTATAAAAATACCACATGATCTAACCTGTCAGATGAATGTTGTAAATAACAAAAAATAAACGGTGCCAAAACAGCTATTTCTTGTTATCTTGCCTCACAAAAAGTGTAATATAGAGCAACCAAAAATCATATGTACCCTAAACTAGTACCAACAAAACTGCCACCTTATCCCGTAGTTTCTAAAATGGGGTCATTTTTATGGAGTTTCTACTCTAGGGGGGCTTCAAATGGGACATGGTGTCAAAAAAAAAACAGTCCAGCAAAATCTGCCTTCCAAAAACCGTATGGCATTCCTTTCCTTCTGCTCCCTGCCTTGTGCCCGTACAGCAGTTTACGACCACATATGGGGTGTTTCTGTAAACTACAGAATCAGGGCCATAAATAATGAGTTTTGTTTGGCTGTTAACCCTTGCTTTGTTACGGGGAAAAAAATATTAAAATGGAAAATCTGCCAAAAAAGTGACTTTTTTTAAATTGTATCTCTATTTTCCATTAAATCTTGTGCAACACCCAAAGGGTTAACAAAGTTTGTAAAATCAGTTTTGAATACCTTGAGGGGTGTAGTTTCTTAGATGGGGTCACTTTTATGGAGTTTCTACTCTAGGGGTGCATCAGGGGGGCTTCAAATGGGACATGGTGTAAATAAACCAGTCCAGCAAAATCTGCCTTCCAAAAACCATACGGCACACCTTCCCTCTACGCCCTACTGTGTGCCAGTACAGTAGTTTACGGCCACATATGGGGCGTTTTTGCAAACTACAGAATCGAGGCAATAAATATAGCATTTTCTTTGGCTGTTAACCCCTTGCTTTGTTACTGTAAAAAATTAATAAAAATGGAAAATTTGCCCAAAAATCTAAATTCAGAAATTTTATCACCATTTGCCATTAACTCTTGTGGAACACCGAAAGGGTTAACGACGTTTGTAAATGCCGTTTTGAATACCTTGAGGGTTGTAGTTTCTAGAATGGGGTGGCATTTTTGGGTGGTTTCTATTATGTAAACCTCACAAAGTGACTTCAGACCGGAACTGGTCCCTAAAAAGTGGGTTTTTGAAAATTTATGAAAAATTTCAAGATTTGCTTCTAAAGTTCTAAGCCTTGTTTCTTCTGTTGCCTCACACAGTTAGCAGTATATCTTCGGAAGAAGTTCCAGGAACAAGTGCCACCAGTTGAAACAATATATTTAGATGCTATTTACACCTTTTTGGGGCAATTTTATTTTATTACTGCATTCTACTCATATCGAGCTAGTATTAAAGACATTGGTGGCGCAGTGCGGGCCCCCTCCACCCCAGTATTAATCATTGGTGGCAGTGGCCACAGGGTCCCCTCTCCACTCCTCATTGGTGGCAGCTTTCGATCAGAGCCCCAGCAGTGTAAAGTTAAAAAAAATATTATTTCAGACTAAAGATGCAGTTCCCCCCCAAAAAAGACCCCATTATAGTTAATGGGCTGGACGGCATCCCTGTAGCTTCCAGCAATGCCGGGTGCAGAGAGATCTGACAAGCGCCAGTGTGAACCTAGCCTTAGCATTCACTGTAGATCAGTGATAAACAACCTTGTAAGTAAGTGCTAGAAGCTTTGCAGCTATTGCTTACGTGTAATTATATTACCAAATATCTGGTTTGAGTTTCTACTTAGCGACCAGAGAATCCACTGTGGGGCAGGCGCAGATGTGATAACCTTTGGGTATTTTTCTTCACTGTCCCATGAGGCATGCCTAACCTGCTTCGGTTACAGGTATACCTACAAGTTGTCTTTGACACTATTGTCATGCTTTGAGTTTTCTTCATGTTTTTAATTTTACATCATTGTGTTAACATTGCATTTCAAATTGAGCGCTTTTGTTTTTACCTGTATAATTCTTTCTGTGATATTTCAGACAGTAAAATGTTTCTGTAGGTGTAAATTATATATAGTTGCAAGAAAAAGTATGTGAACCCTTTGGAATGATATGGATTTCTGCACAAATTGGTCATAAAATGTGATCTGAGCTTCATCTAAGTCACAACAATAGACAATCACAGTCTGCTTAAACTTATAACACACAAAGAATTAAATGTTACCATGTTTTTATTGAACACACCATGTAAACATTCACAGTGCAGGTGGAAAAAGTATGTGAACCCCTGCCACCAATGATTAATACTGGGGTGGGCGCACTGCGCCACCAATGATGAGTAACGTCTATTTATACAAATACAGCCGGCGGCAGAAACACATTGCCGGCACCTTCCCTCTGACAGGGCGTTGGGATCAGCAGCAGTTAATTGCACTCGTGTTTGGTGCGGATCCGTCATGGATCTGCACAAACGCATTTGTTCAGATGATACAACCGCATGCATCCGTTCAGAACGGATCAGTTTGTATTATTTTTAATATAGCCAAAATGGATCTGTCTTGAACACCACTGAAAGTCAATAGGGGAGGGATCCGTTTTCTATTGTGCCAGATTGTGTCAGTGAAAACGGAACCGTCCCTTTTGACTTACATTGTGTGCTAGGATGGAACCGTTTGGCTCAGTTTCGTCAGACTCTGCAAGCAGCGTTTTGGTGTCCGCCTCCAAAGTGGAATGGAGATGGAACGGAGGCAAACTGATGCATTCTGAGCGGATCCTTTTCCTTTCAGATGCATTAGGGCAAAACTGATCTGTTTTGGACTGCTTGTGAGAGCCCTAGACGGATCTCGGAAACCAAAACGCCAATGTGAAAGTAGCCTAAGCCAGCTTATGTGGTGGTGTTTTGTGTGAAAAGTTGCATTTATGGCATAAAGAGGCGACTTTTCGTCAAAGTTGCGTTTATGAATAGAAAATCCAATTTGTCGTGGGAACCAATGACTGGTAAGTATTAAAACTTGATTAGATAAAAATGTATTTTATTTTTAAACAGTGTTTTGTCACAAAACTGACATTCAACAAAAACAAAATATCTCGAGTCTAAGACAAAAGTCGCAATTTACCAGTGAAAATGTCGCAGATGTTTCAAAAGTCGCAAATGTGGTCTGGCAAGGTTGGCTGAAATGGAGCATTTCTGTATAAAGTGACATTTGAGTGCTATTAGCGTTAAAATGCAGCAAATCGAGAGAAATGGGCAGATAACTAAGTTTATTTTTTAAAAAGTCATATTTCAAAAGTGACGTGCGCCTTTTGATATGAGGTGAAACAAAATGCCATTTTTAATTTGTAATGTTCGTATTTGCTGCAAATTACTCCATTATTGATAAATGTCCCCCAATGTGGTGTAATCATGTTAAATGCGTCGACTCTTTATATCTCTTGGATGGTCAATAATGAGTTAACATGCCTGCCGTTGCTCTTGTAATCTTGGCTAACTTGTTTAGACACAGCTTTTATTTGAGACGCAGTGTTGGCATATGTGGGGCACACCCATAACGCCCTGCACACCATGTATTGTTCAACCTTGTTGTAGGGTGTCTAAATTATTAAAGGTGACCTAGGCTCAAGCAAAACACTGACGTTCCATTCAGTGCCCACAGGTCGGACATATTCCCTGTCAGGTTCCTGTATAGCTTATAGCATACTGGCTGAGAGCGCCAGTCATATGTAAAAGCTTAGTGATTACCTTCCCTCCTTCCTTAAAGAACTAGAATCCCTCTGCAAAAGTGAATTCCAAATAATGAAATGAGGGCCTGTTCACATTAGGTTTTGTGCGCTATCATTTCCATAGCTAGACAGAAGCCAAAAGTGTCTTTTTGGCCTCCCCCTGGCCAGCTTATGTCCACATTCCACAAAAAGATTGGAATAGCATAGTACCCCACGGAGTCTTGTGAACAAAACCGCATGGCTTTTAATGGGTTTCAGAATGGCCTATGGATGATTACTGCCGGGCCTCCAGTGAAGTCATATATGGATGGCTCTGTCAGAAGTCCCCTCCCCACCTCTTCAGCTGCCCCATTCCCTGGAGTAGAGGTGCAGTGACTATCATCTGCTTCAGAGCCCCATACGCAGGTTTGGCTGAACTGTTCTACACACATCTGGTAGCCCCCGCTACATTTTGACGGTGAGCCGCTTCACCGTAGCAAGTCTGTCTTTCTACCCTTGCGCACCTTCATAGCACGTGGTGGTCCGCAGTTTCCACGTCTTTTGTTTGCAGTGGTGTTTTTTTGTCTGCTCATGATACACTTTCACCACAGCAGCACTCAAAAGATCACAAATATTGCCACCTTTGGCCGAAAGCTAATAACAGCTTTTACCCATAACAGGGTGAAATGAAGTATCTTTTAATCACTTCTTGTGGCATTTTTTTTAAAAGACTTTTTGCCGCATCAGTAAAAAATTTAAAAAAAAATCCAAATGAATGTCCATGTCATCTGAAACTGTAGTCTTAGTCACCCTGTGCACTATAAATGTACGCCATTTAAAACAACCTTATTCTGGTGGCAGTTTTCAGGTTTTTTTGCTTATTATTTTGCAGTTTTCCCTTAGTAAAAGTAAAAAAAAAAAAAAAAAAATTGAAAGTAAGAAAAATCTTTGAAACTAATAAAATAAATAAAAAAAACTTTGGACTGTTAAATCACCACATAGGGCTAAAGAACAAAAGTGTCTGGCCTTTTCAAGCCTGATCATTTAAAGTATTAAAGCAGGAAGTAATATACTTGGCGTTAAAATAAGTATATGCATAAGGGTACTTTCACACTTGCGGCAGGACGGATCCGACATGCTGTTGACCATGTCGGATCCGTCCTGCGGCTATTTCGCCGTGCCACCGCTCCGTCCCCATTGACTATAATGGGGACGGGGGCAGAGCTCCAGCGGTGCACGGCAAAAGCCGCCGGACTAAAAAGCCTGACATGCAGTAATTTTAGTCCGGCGGCCTTTCGCCGTGCTGCGCCGGAGCTCCGCCCCCGTCCCCATTATAGTCAATAGGGATGGAGTGGCGGCATAGCGAAATAGCCGCAGGACGGATCCGACATGGTGAACAGCATGTCGGATCCGTCCTGCCGCAAGTGTGAAAGTAGCCTTAAATGTTCTACTTGTTTTGTTTTATTATAAAGAAAAAAAATATACCAGGTGTGTAGATTGTTGATCTAATAAGGCTACTTTCACACTGGCGTTTCACGGATCCGTTTGAAACGGATCCGTCAATAAAATGTCTAAACCGAGACAAACGGAAGCCTTTCAAACGGATCTGTCTGTATTGCGGATCCGTTTGTCACGTTCGTTTCCGTTTTTGCATCCGTTTAGCGGATCCGTTTTGGAATGAGTAGCATCTCTAAGGTTCCCCCTTTTTCATGTATTCAGATCCCCAGAGTTGTCATGCTCCTAATTTCTCCAGGGCTATCTTGTTGAAATTCAAAGTTGGTCCGGTTTTGATCATGGACCACACCTTTCGGACTCTTGTACACGACTACATGCACTTAAAGATGTATAGTGTTCGTTAGCGGGCCATATGTCCCTGATCGTCATTGATCGTGGGTACAGGAGTACAGAGCATCATGATGCTGACCATGTTGTGCCGCACACTGGGCTATTGTCCCGCACTCATATGATCTATTAGTGCAAGACAATATCCCCGCGGGCAGCTCGACTTTGATGCTGTGTACTCTCGTGCGCACGATCAATGCCACTACGGGACATATGGCCCGCTCACGGACCGTATGTCTCTGAGGGCATACAGTCGTGTGCAAGAGGCCTTAAAGGGGTTTTCTCATCTCAGACAATGGGGGCATACCGCTAGGATATGCCCACATTGTCTTATAGGTGGGAGTCCCACTGCTGGTACCCTCACATATATTGAGAACGGAGCCAAGAAAGTGGATGAGGGCGCACTGCGCCGCCGCCCTCCATTCATTTCTATGGGAGAGGTGGGGATTAGCGCTTGGTGGTGGACTTACCACGGGAACAGTGCTCCCCGCTCCGTTCTCGATATAGGTGCGGGTCCTACCAATGGAACCCACACCTATCAGACAATGGGGGCATATTTGAACGAAATCCCCCCCCAATTGTCTGTGATTACCCCTTTAACAACTGTATGTCCCTTGCGTGTCCCTTGTGGTAATCACACTAGTTATATTAGAGCGTCATCGGGAAATCATTAAACTGTAAAATTACAATTTATTAATGAATTCCTGATGGTGCATAATTTGACATGACCCGTTCTCTAGCATGATCTTAAACTCATGCAACTGCTCGGGCGTCGTTGAGTCCATCACGGATCATGCTTAACCCATAATGGTAGTTTGGGCTACGTTGAATCGCCGACTCTGCCCCCTCCCATCGGCGAATCAAGTCAGCACTAAACTCCTGATGTCAGGCAAAACCTTCTAGAGTGTCGGAAACTACCTCTACAAGGTTCGCATAATCAGTTCGATTTGGCCTACCGGATCTCTTCCTGCTCACCAGGGCTCTCAAAAGATCCTCTGTTGAGCGGAGGGATCTGGTAGGGGACTTGGATTGTCCTGAGCCGATACATGAGGGACAGAAGGGCTGGCGATCTGTTCCGGTTCCACCTCAGGAGGTTGTTCAGGCTCCCGAGTGCTGCAGGCACTTCTGTAGGAAAAAAAAGGAAAGTAAAGAATTTTCCTTTAAATAAAACATCCATGTTCTATGCTATGTCTACCGTATACCATAGGGGGCTGGCCAAAACAGGGGAGCCAAACGCTCCGCTGTCTCAGACAGCCCCTTTACAAAAAGGTTCTGGTGCCATTGCCTTTCGTAGGAACCCTAGGGCCGCCGTATGGTTGTATGTGGTCCCTGAGGTTCCTCCGGAGCCACTTGGGGCCTGAACCTCCTTGTTAAAATCCCTCCTGAAGCGATCCTGGATAGATCGCCAACGCGTGGTAACCAGTTTGACTATAGAAAAAAAACATAAAAATTTAATTTAGCATGATGTAAGGAAAAGAACAATATTAATGTATTAAAATACATATTGTTGTACTTACCGCATTTCTCCTGAGCCGCCGCATTTAGATCCCCCCCCAGGTCTCAAAAATTTGCGCACAGATGTCCCTCCAGAGCCGCTGGGTCAGATGATGATCAGCATGGTGGCGGTCGGAGTGGTCCCATAATGATGGACCCGCCTCCACCAGTTGGATGAGGAGCAGGTTATCTATGGTAGGAACCCCGAACTCCTCATCTTCCTTGGAGCCTCTGGAACCCTGAAAAAAAGGAAAAGGAAATGCAAAATTAAATGTAAATCCTAATATAAAATGCAAATTAAAACTAGTTAATCAAGACTTACACGTCTACGACCGCCACGCTCATTCCCGCGGACACTGGAGGCGACTGGGGGATCCTCGCTGGCGGCTCTAGGTGCAGATTGCTGAAACAAAAACAAATAATGTTATATATACATATATACTTCTTTGGTCTATTCCAGCACTGGTGAGCGAGCCCCGGCAGGTGAGCAGGCCATAGCTGGAGAGCCCTCCATTGAAGATGATGATGAAACCTATAATAAGAGCACATACTGATTAATGCAACTAATCAAACAGTACAAACTCCAAGTCTTTATTTTATACTTACCGGCCTCTGAATACGCCGGCGCTTTCTGGGTGGGTTTTTCCAATCAATGCTTTGCTTTTTTTTTAATGACATCTGTACGCAACATAATACCAGACAAAATGCAGATAACGTTAAAGCAGTGTTTTTCTCAAATAGTGGGGCGCGCCCCCCAGGGGGGGGCGCCAGGCTCCGTGAAGGGGGGCTCGTTCAGGGCCGGCCTTTGGGGTGTGCGAATTTCTTCTGTATAATGCAGGCCGGGCGGCCGGCGCGTCCCTCAGTGATGTCACGTGCCTGCGCCGCCTGCTTTATGAATGAAGCAGGTGGCGCAGACAAGTGACGTCACTGAGGGACGCGCCGGCCCGCCTGCCGGCATTATACAGAAGATATATGGTACTATTAGGAGTGAGGGGGGCATGTTTAATAACTTTAAACGGCGGCGGCGGGCACAGTTAAGGGGTGGGGGTCTGTGGATGGCACTGTTATGGGCTGGGGGGGCACTGTGGATGGCACTGTTATGGGGTGGGGGGTCTGTGGATGGCACATATATAACAGTGCCAGCCACAGATCCCCCTGTAACAGTGCCATCCACAGATCCCCCCATAAGTGTCCGTCATCCACAGATCCCCCCATAAGTGTCTGTCATCCACAGATCCCCCCATAAGTGTCCGTCATCCACAGATCCCCCCCATAAGTGTCCGTCATCCACAGATCCCCCCCATAAGTGTCCGTCATCCACAGATCCCCCCATAAGTGTCCGTCATCCACAGATCCCCCCAATAAGTGTCCGTCATCCACAGATCCCCCCCATAAGTGTCCGTCATCCACAGATCCCCCCCCATAAGTGTCCGTCATCCACAGATCCCCCCATAAGGGTCCGTCATCCACAGATCCCCCCATAAGGGTCCGTCATCCACAGATCCCCCCATAAGGGTCCGTCATCCACAGATCCCCCCCCATAAGTGTCCGTCATCCACAGATCCCCCCATAAGTGTCCGTCATCCACAGATCCCCCCATAAGTGTCCGTCATCCACAGATCCCCCCATAAGTGTCCGTCATCCACAGATCCCCCCATAAGTGTCCGTCATCCACAGATCCCCCCATAAGTGTTCGTCATCCACAGATCCCCCCCCCCCCCATGAGTGTCCGTCATCCACAGATCCCCCCCCATAAGTGTCCGTCATCCACAGATCCCCCCATAAGGGTCCGTCATCCACAGATCCCCCCATAAGGGTCCGTCATCCACAGATCCCCCCCCATAAGTGTCCGTCATCCACAGATCCCCCCCATAAGTGTCCGTCATCCACAGATCCCCCCATAAGTGTCCGTCATCCACAGATCCCCCCATAAGTGTCCGTCATCCACAGATCCCCCCATAAGTGTCCGTCATCCACAGATCCCCCCATAAGTGTCCGTCATCCACAGATCCCCCCATAAGTGTCCGTCATCCACAGATCCCCCCATAAGTGTCCGTCATCCACAGATCCCCCCCATAAGTGTCCGTCATCCACAGATCCCCCCCATAAGTGTCCGTCATCCACAGATCCCCCCCATAAGTGTCCGTCATCCACAGATCCCCCCCATAAGTGTCCGTCATCCACAGATCCCCCCATAAGGGTCCGTCATCCACAGATCCCCCCATAAGGGTCCGTCATCCACAGATCCCCCCATAAGGGTCCGTCATCCACAGATCCCCCCCCATAAGTGTCCGTCATCCACAGATCCCCCCATAAGTGTCCGTCATCCACAGATCCCCCCATAAGTGTCCGTCATCCACAGATCCCCCCATAAGTGTTCGTCATCCACAGATCCCCCCCCCCCCATGAGTGTCCGTCATCCACAGATCCCCCCCATAAGTGTCCGTCATCCACAGATCCCCCCATAAGGGTCCGTCATCCACAGATCCCCCCCATAAGTGTCCGTCATCCACAGATCCCCCCCCATAAGTGTCCGTCATCCACAGATCCCCCCCATAAGTGTTCGTCATCCACAGATCCCCCCCCCCCCCCATGAGTGTCCGTCATCCACAGATCCCCCCCCCATAAGTGTGTGTCCGATCCACATTTCTTTCTTTTTTTATTCTCTTATACGTTAATAAGGATACAGTGTTATGCAGAGGTGTACTTATAACGATTTTATAGACAAATGATACTATTTACAGTCGCGCGAAATGTTTTCTTCTTCCTAGGGGGGGGGGCATGACAGAAAATAATTGAGAAGCACTGCGTTAAAGGAACTTGTTTAGAGCACTATTTCCTCATATATCAACAAAATTTTTTTAATTCTTTTTAATACTTACTTTTTAAAAGATTGGTGCTTGCCCACCGCAGAACTTTCTAAAAATTTGTTTGTTTTTTTTGACGACCTAATAATAAAATTATTAAAAAAATTAATCCGACAGGAGCCATAATCCCCCCAACTGCCATAATCACCCCTCAGAGACAGCAGCCCCGCATAGTGCCAGCAGCCCCCCACAGTGATATCAGCCCCCAGTTCCAAACAACCTTCCCACAGTGCCCTCAGCCTCCCCAATGCCAGTAGCCCCCCCAGTTACAGCCACACACACCCCTGCAGTGCCAGCAGCCCCCCCCCCCCAGTGCCAGAAGCCCCCACAGTTCCAGCCACAAACATCCTTGCAGTGCCAGCAGACCCCACAGTTCCAGCCACCTTCCACGAGTGCCAGCAACCTCCACACTCCAGTGCCAGCAGACCCCCCAAATCCAGCCACACCCCCCCGTGCTAGAAGCCCCGTACAGTTCCAGCCACAAACACCCCTGCAGTGCCAGCAGAGCCCCCAATTCCAGCCATACACATCCCCCGCAGTGCCAGCAGACCCCACAGTTCCAACCACCTTCCACGAGTGCCAGCAACCTCCACACTCCAGTGCCAGCAGCCCCCCCCATTCCAGTGCCAGTAGCCCCCATAAATAAAGGCAGCCCCCACTGTTCCAGACACACACACACACACCCCCACCCCCCAACCAGTGCTGCAGTATGTTGCCTGTCACATCCGGCGACTGAAAGTCAATCCAGCCTTAAAGTGCTGGCACTGAGAGGCCAAAAAATAAATCCAGGCATTCGGGACTGCCAAACCCCCCTCTGTTTTGGGGTACTGCAGCGTCTCTGTTTGATCCTCGCCTGGCCATATTTCCAAATGAGATCCCTGAACATAGTGTATTCTCTTAAACCTATCTAACGGGATCCAAACTGGGGCATTATTGAGTACATAGAGCAGCTGAGGCATCATTACCATTTTTAACAGATTTACTCTACCCACTATGGACAGAAAGAGCCTACACCAAGTCCTCACCTTGAGTCTAAAAGCAGCACGCAGAGGAGTCAAGTTAAGACCTTCAAAATCCAGCAATCTAGGTGTTATGTACAATCCCAAGTACTTGAACTTATCCACCCAAGGAATCCTACAGACGTGAACGGTTTCTAACGGATCCGTGTCATAGCGATGGCAGGACAAACGGATCCGTCCCCATTGACTTCAATTGTGAGTCCGGACGGATCCGTTTGGCTCCGCATCATCAGGCGGTCACCAAAACGCTGCAAGCAGCGTTTTGATGTCCGCCTCAAAAGCGGAACGGAGACCAAACACAGCCAAACTGATGCATTCTGAACGGATCCTTATCCATTCAGAATGCATTGGGGCTGAACTGAACAGTTTTGAACAGTTTGTGAGAGCCCTGAAACGGATCTCACAAAACGCAGGTGTGAAAGTAGCCTTAAAAAAAAAATAAAAAATGTTTAACCCCTTAAGTACCAAACCACTTTTCACCTTAAATCCCAGGGCGATTTTTTTGCAAATCTGACATGTCACTTTATGTGGTAATAACTTTGGAGCGCTTTTACTTAGAGTACTTTCACACTAGCGTTTTTCTTTTCCGGCATGGAGTTCCGTCAAAAGGGCTCAATGCCGGAAAAGAACTGATCAGTTACTTCTTCATGCATTCTGAATGGGGAGTAATCAGTTCAAGATGTCTTCAGTTCAGTCATTTTGACTGATCAGGCAAAAGATAAAACCGTAGCACGCTGCGGTTTTGTCCCCGGCCCAAAAAACCGAAGACTTGCCTAAATGCCAGATTCTGCATTTTTTTCCATAGGAATGCATTAGTGCCGGGTCCGGCCTTCCTGTCTGCGCATGCGCAGACCGGTAAAAATGTGGAAAAGAATTGCCATACGATTTGCTGGATCACTCTGCCGCAAGTGTGAAAGTAGCCTTATCCAAGCCATTCTGAGATTTTTCTCGTGACACATTGTACTTCATGACAGTGGTAAATTTGAGTTGACATATTTGACCTTTATTTATTTATAAATTAATCCAAAAATGTTGAAAAATTCACAATTTGCTAAATTAGAATTTTTCTGCTTTTCAAACATAGTATTTCCTCATAAAATAGTTATCAGTCAACATTCCCCAGATGTCTGCTTTATGTTAACATGATTTTGTTAATGTAATTTTATTTTTTTAGGATCTTAAGGCTTAGGGTGGGTTCACATCTGCGTTCTGGATTCTGTTATGGCTTTCCGTTATAAAATGGTTATAATGAAAAAAAACTTACACTTAAACTTTTTGTGAGGCTAAGTGACCAGAAAATGGCTATTTTGGCATAGTTTTAATTTATGGTATCCTTAGGGTTAAAGGACGTTTCCCTTTCATATAATTTCTAGGTATTTGCAAAATGTAAAATTTTTGCCCTGGCTACTAGATGATCATGTTTTGGGACTTAATGTTCTGTACAGGTAACATTTAGTAGCAGTCACATTGTCGCTACAGGCAGAATTACAATGACAGATATGATCTTTGTATAGATTATACCCCTTTCCAACGGACGTATCCCTTTTTAAATATAGTAAAAAATCACCCATAAAATTAATCTGGGTGGTCAGCATATAAATTTACAAAGATGTTTCTGAATGTCCTTGAAAAGGTAGCTGTAGACTAATTGTGTAGCTGCTTACCATCCTTGCCTTCTCCATTGCTGTATACACAAAGCTCAATGAGCGTTCTACATACAGATCAGCATGTGATTACTGGGAGCGGGTATCTGCACAGATCAGCTATGCTGTCAGGCATAGGGAATTTTTTTTATCAGAAATGACATATTGTTTAAATCATGTCTTTATGTTAAACATATTTTTAAAGAATTTGTGGTGTTTTTTAAATTTCTAGAAATTAAATGTATTAAAAAAAAAACTAAAAAATCCTGCAGATTTTACGATGGCCACTAAGCGTAATAGTTGCCACTCTTTGATATATACAGAGCACTTTACTGCAGCCATCTGCTTATCATTACAGGCAAGATTAGTGACAGATATCACCTCTATATATAGATAAGACCCCATTCACAATAGGTGATATCACAGCTATTTTACTCCTTCCTGACCTCTGCACAAGTCACAGAGCATGCCTAGAAAACTCTCTCCCCTAAGTGGTCCATTCCTGTCCATTGTGTCTGTAGCTCATGGTAAGCTCCTCTATGACCATTAGGTCAGCTCAAAATGTAAAATAAAACATAAAAAAAAAAGCCATTGCAGCTTCTAGCCCTACATAAAGTCCTATGTATCACCAAATAAAGGTGAATTTAGGTACATGTACATAGCCAAATGAAGTTATGACTTCCAAGAATGTACTAAAAATAAAAAATGGGTCTGGTCAGGAAAAAGGGGGGGGGGGTGTTGTCTAACGGACTGGTCTTGAACTGGTTAAGAATAAAACTTGATTTAAGCAACGGGTAGTTTTGTGATGACACACAGTACATTAGTCAGGCTCTATCAGACAGCCTAGTGAGTCATCTGTACCCAATGCAGAACGTTGAATGTCACCTGCAGCAGCCTACGACTGAGAATCGTGTCTGTAGCTGCTGTCTCACCCTTTAGACATTCTGCCCGCGTTTCTTCCTCCCTCTCTCTTTTTCGCCTCTGATTGTCTGGCGAGACTTGTTTTTTTTTTTCTATCAAACTGCGTCAAAGATTAAAGAAAAAATAATTAAAACCAGTGTGTGTGGGATGCACATGGCAGCCCCTCTGCAGAGATGCCTCCACAAACCAGTTAAAAGGAGTTAACTTCTTCCTGTTGGCCAGTGCCCACCTTCCAGGTGCCATAACTTTATTTATTTTTTCTCTTCATTATGTAATGTGTTAAGAGTAGGTTTACATCTCTGTTTAGTTCTCTGTTTTGATTCATCAGAATAGAAAATAAAAAACTGGTTCTTTTATTTGGAGCATCCGTTGCGCTTATTTTACATCCGTTTTAGTAATTTTCATCTGGGATCTGTTATTTGATGGGAGGAAAAGTCCTTCGTGAGGATGATGGGGACATTCCCTTAGAAATTTTAAAATATTTGTGGGGTGAAATGAGATAAAATTGCAAGTGTTGCATTGTTTGGGTCTCATTTTTTTTACGTTGTTTGCTGTAGGGTTGTTTCGAATTTTCAATACCCAATCAATACTTTTGCCTGGTATCGACCTCGATACCAGGATTTGCCTTTTTTCGATACTAGGCTTCGTTGTTGCGCCATCTAGTATCTGAAAACAATGAGCCCGCTGCTGTCAGCGTGCTCAGTGTTCTCCTCAGCAGCACAGGGGAGAAGGAAGCAGTCTCTCCCTCTCCCCTGTGCCGCTGCCACCAATGAGTAGAGAGGCGCCGGGCACACTGTGCCACCAATGAAAGTAAATGTTTAAAGAGGACCTTTCATCTGGCAAAAAATTCAGAACGAAGTATCATGTAGAGTTGTTGCGATACCAAATTTTTGATTCGGTTTCGATACCATGAAAAAGTATTGCGATACTCGATACCATTCGATACCACGCGAAAAAAATAAACAAAAAAAGCCACGTGCATTCCTCATTTTTAAAAATGGCGAATCGCGCAGTTTTTATTTTATTTTTTCTGTTCCGGCATTCACCACCTAGATTTTTTTTTTATATTTTAATAGTTTGGACTTTTCTGACGTGGCGATGTAATATGTTTATTTATATATTTTATATGTGAAATTGGGAAAAGGGGGGTGATTTATACTTCATATTAGTGTTTTTTTTTTTTTCACTTTTTATTTAATAACTATTTCCCCCCTTAGGGGCTAGAACCTGGGATCTTTCATCCCTTTTCCTATTCACCCTGATAGATCTCTATCAGGGTGAATAGGACTCCACACTGTCCCTGCTGCTCTGTGCTTTGTGCACACAGCATCAGGGATGTTACCATGGCAACCAGGGCTTCCTGGCTGCCATGGTAACCGATCGGAGCCCCAGGCTTACACAGCTGGGGCTCCGATCAGAAGCTGCCACTGCACCACCAATGAGGGGGAGTGGAGAGGTCCCTGTGGCCACTGCCACCAATGATTTTAATACTGGAGGGTTGAGAGGGGCCGGCGCACTGTGCCACCAATGATTTTAATGGGATGGGGGGATTGAGGGGGGGGGGCACACTGCACCACCAATGATTTTACCCCTTTATACAGGAGGCGGGTACTAGCAGATCAGCGGCAGTTAACTGCCGCTGATCGCAGCTCCCTGTCAGGGGCAGGGTGCCGGCAATGCGATTCTGCTGCCGGCACCCGCCTCCTGTATGTGTTAAAGACTGACTACTGTATATGAGTCCAGACTTTCACTATTAGGCCACACAGAGCGGCGCCCAGCGATGTCTCAGCACTCACCATTTAGTCCTGGGCGCCGCTCCGTTCGCCCGCAGTGCCCCATTACTGTCTCCTCTCCTGCTCCACATGCTGCTGATTACTATCGGAGCGATGGGAGGAGACATCAGCTTCACTAGTGGGCGTTCCTTCTCCCTGGCTGTAGCGCTGTCCAATCGCAGCGCAGGAAGAAGGAACGCCCACTAGTGAAGCTGATGTCTCCTCCCATCGCTCCGATAGTAATCCTATCATTGGTGGCGCAGTGCGCCCGCCCCTCCTCCGCCCCTCTCTTCTCATTGCCGCCCCTCCTCCACCCCCTCTCTTCTCATTGCCGCCCCTCCTCCGCCCCTCTCTTCTCATTGGTGGCAGCGGCAGCAGCACAGGGGGAGGGAGGACTGCTTCCTTCTCCCCGTGCTGCTGAGAGAACATGAGCGCGCCGATAGCAGCGCGCTCATGTTCAGAGATACTAGACTGCGCAGAAGCGCAGCCCAGTATCGAAAAAACGGAAATCCCGGTATCGTATCGATACCGGGACAAAAGTATCGATTGGGTATCGAAATTTCGATACCCGCAACAACCCTAACTCCACACTGTCCCTGCTGCTCTGTGCTTTGTGCACACAGCATCAGGGATGTTACCATGGCAACCAGGGCTTCTGTAGCGTCCTGGCTGCCATGGTAACCGATCGGATCCCCAGGCTTACACAGCTGGGGCTCCGATCAGAAGCTGCCACTGCACCACCAATGAGGGGGAGTGGAGAGGTCCCTGTGGCCACTGCCACCAATGATTTTAATACTGGAGGGTTGAGAGGGGCCGGCACACTGTGCCACCAATGATTTTAATGGGATGGGGGGATTGAGGGGGGGGGCACACTGCACCACCAATGATTTTACCCCTTTATACAGGAGGCGGGTACTAGCAGATCAGCGGCAGTTAACTGCCGCTGATCGCAGCTCCCTGTCAGGGGCAGGGTGCCGGCAATGCGATTCTGCTGCCGGCACCCGCCTCCTGTATGTGTTAAAGACTGACTACTGTATATGAGTCCAGACTTTCACTATTAGGCCACACAGAGCGGCGCCCAGCGATGTCTCAGCACTCACCATTTAGTCCTGGGCGCCGCTCCGTTCGCCCGCAGTGCCCCATTACTGTCTCCTCTCCTGCTCCACATGCTGCTGATTACTATCGGAGCGATGGGAGGAGACATCAGCTTCACTAGTGGGCGTTCCTTCTCCCTGGCTGTAGCGCTGTCCAATCGCAGCGCAGGGAAAAGGAACGCCCACTAGTGAAGCTGATGTCTCCTCCCATCGCTCCGATAGTAATCCTATCATTGGTGGCGCAGTGCGCCCGCCCCTCCTCCGCCCCTCTCTTCTCATTGCCGCCCCTCCTCCACCCCCTCTCTTCTCATTGCCGCCCCTCCTCCGCCCCTCTCTTCTCATTGCCGCCCCTCTCTTCTCATTGGTGGCAGCGGCAGCAGCACAGGGGGAGGGAGGACAGCTTCCTTCTCCCCGTGCTGCTGAGAGAGAACATGAGCGCGCCGATAGCAGCGCGCTCATGTTCAGAGATA
Organism: Bufo bufo; assembly: GCF_905171765.1. NCBI lineage: Eukaryota > Metazoa > Chordata > Amphibia > Anura > Bufonidae > Bufo > Bufo bufo. The sequence goes on from NC_053390.1 coordinate 462,845,560, forward strand.
CTAGACTGCGCAGAAGCGCAGCCCAGTATCGAAAAAACGGAAATCCCGGTATCGTATCGATACCGGGACAAAAGTATCGATTGGGTATCGAAATTTCGATACCCGCAACAACCCTAGTATCATGATATGTACAGCGGCGCCCAGGGATCTCACTGCATTTACTATTATCCCTGGGTGCCGCTCCGTTCTCCCGCTATGTCCTCCGGTATCTTCAGGGACTTGGTTATATTGGGCGTAGACTGCCCTTGTTCTCCTGGGCGTCTCCTCCCAGGCTGTAGCGCTGGCCAATCGCAGCGCAGAGCTCACAGCCTGGGACAACCATTACCTTGTTTACATCATCACCTGTCTACATAGTTAAAGGGGTTATCCCATCATAATGATCACTGTTAAATCTGTTAATGATTTGACAGTGATCATTTTTGTAAATATACTTTATTAACAAATTCCCACCGATTAGGATAAAATTCATCCCCACTTACCTTATTGTTGTGACTCGGTCTCCCCTGGTTACGACCACCGCTCTTCTGCAAAATCCCGATGGTCGCGCTTGCCCAGAAGACTCCTCCTTTTCTCCCGGCCGGGCCACTCGCTGTCCTGAATGCGCACGCTGCCGCGCATGCGCGACGGTGACTTCTTCCCTGCCAGAATAGTACAGAGCTGCGAACACGCACGCCGGCTCTGTACTATACTGGCCAGAAATAAGTCACATGGCGCATGCGCGTTCAGTCCAGTGCGCGGCCCAGCCGGGAGAAGACTTCAATCAAGATGAAGCCCGCCCCCAGCCAGAATCCAGGAAGTGAACGCGCGGTGTCAGCAGGTAAGTATAAAAACGCAAAGTGGGATAACCCCTTTAAATATGGGATATCATAATGTCCAGGTAAGATTACGTTATTCTGATTTAAAGGCTATGTGCACCTATGGATGCAATTTTTGTTTTATTGCATTATACTATTTTATTTATTTTTTGGGCTAAAATCATATTTTCAATTGGCCTTTATTAACCTCCTCCCGACCGCCTAACGAAGGGATGCGTCCTGCGGGCAGTCGGTTTGTTCCTCTTGGACGCATCGGCGCGTCATCTCGCGAGATGCAAGATTTCCTGTGAACGCGCGTTCACAGGATCGGAAGGTAAACTAGCTGATCTACAGCCTGCCAGCGGCGATCATTCGCTGGCAGGCTGTATATCTGATTTATTTTTATTTTTTAACCCCTGAAAGGTATATCAGACGCTGTTTTGTTAAGTGTCTGGTATACCTGCTACCTGGTCCTCTGGTGGTCCCTTTTGCTTGGATCGACCACCAGAGGACACAGGCAGCTCTGTAAAGTAGCACCAATCACCACACTACACTACACCCCCCCCCCCCCCTGTCACTTATTAACTCCTGATCACCCCATATAGACTTCCTGATCACCCCCCTGTCATTGAACGCAAAACACGGACACCGGGGATCCGCAAAACACGGACACCGGGGATCCGCAAAACACGGACACCGGGGATCCGCAAAACACGGACACCGGGGATCCGCAAAACACGGACACCGGGGATCCGCAAAACACGGACACCGGGGATCCGCAAAACACGGACACCGGGGATCCGCAAAACACGGACACCGGGGATCCGCAAAACACGGACACCGGGGATCCGCAAAACACGGACACCGGGGATCCGCAAAACACGGACACCGGGGATCCGCAAAACACGGACACCGGGGATCCGCATTCCGCATTTTGCGGATCTGCACATTGCCAGAACTATATAGAAAATCCCCTTTCTTGTCCTCAATTGCGGACAAGAATAGGACATGTTCAATAGGCTCTACCAAAAACGCAGTGTTCGCCCGATCTGGCCTGATCTTGTGCGCACACTTGCGCTCAGTCCGCCCCACCGCAGTGACAGAAATTTGTTTTTTTTTCTGATCGCTGCAAAAACACTGTAAAATCGCTGCGGCGCTATTAAGATCACTTTTGAGGGGCATGGCAAGTTAGTGGAAATAGATTTATTTTATTTATTTTTTTCTTACAAAGTCTCATATTCCACTAACTTGTGACAAAAAATAAAATCTCACATGAACTCACCATACCCCTCACGGAATCCAAATGCGTACAAATTTTTAGACCTTTATATTCCAGACTTCTTCTCACGCTTTAGGTCCCCTAAAATGCCAGAGCAGTATAAATACCCCACATGTGACCCCATTTTGGGAAGACACCCCAAGGTATTTCGTGAGGGGCATGCAAGTTCATGTAAAATTTTATTTTTTGTCATAAGTTAGTGGAATATGAGACTTTGTCAGAGAAAAAAATATATATAATAATTTTCCGCTAACTTGTGCCAAAAAATAAATATTCTAGGAACTCGCCATGCCCCTCACGGAATACCTTGGGGTGTCTTCTTTCCAAAATGGGGTCACTTGTGGGGTATTTATACTGTCCTGGCATTTTAGGGAACCTAAAGCGTGAGAAGTAGTTTGGAATCCAAATGCGTAAAAAATGCCCTGTGAAATCGTAAAGATTCTCATTGGAATTTGGGCCCCTTTGCGCACCTAGGCTGCAAAAAAGTGTCACACGTGGTATCGCCGTACTTAGGAGAAGTAGGGCAATGTGTTTTGGGGTGTATTTTTACATATACCAATACTGTGTGAGATATCTCTGTAAAAGACAACTTTTCCCATTTTTTATACAAAGTTGTCATTTTACAGAGATATTTCTCTCACCCAGCATGGGTATATGTAAAAATACACCCCAAAACACATTGCCCTACTTCTCCTGAGTACAGCGATACCACATGTGTGACACTTTTTTGCAGCCTAGGTGCATAAAGGGGCCGAAAGTCCAACGAGAACCTTTAGGCTTTACAGGGTTGCTCACAATTTAGCCCCGCCCAAAATGCCAGAACAGTAAACACAACACACCCCACAAACGACCCCATTTCGGAAAGTAGACACCTCAAGGTATTTCGCTGAGGGGCATATTGAGTCCATGAAAGATTGAACTTTTTGTCACAAGTTAGCTGAAAGGGAGACTTTTGTGAGAAAAAATAATCAATTTCCGCTAACTTGTGCCAAAAAAAAAAACTTCTATGAACTCGCCATGCCCCTCACGGAATACCTTGGGGTGTTTTCTTTCTAAAATGGGGTCACTTGTGGGGTATTTATACTGCCCTGCCATTTTAGGGGCCCTAAAGTGTGAAGTCTGGAATCCAAATGCCTAAAAATGCCCTCCTAAAAGATACTCCATTGGAATTTTGGGCCCCTTTGCGCACCTAGACTGCAAAAAAGTGTCGCACATGTGGTATCGCCGTACTCAGAAGTAGGGCAATGTGTTTTGGAGTGTATTTTTACATATACCCATACTGTGTGTGAGAAATCTCTGTAAAATGACAACTTTGTATAAAAAAATTGGAAAAGTTGTCTTTTACAGAGATTTCTCACCCAGCATGGGTATATGTAAAAATACACCTCAAAACACTTTGCCCTACTTCTTCTGAGTACGGCGATAGCACATGTGTGACACTTTTTTGCAGCCTAGGTGCGCAAAGGGGCCCAAATTCCAATGAGAATCTTTACGATTTCACAGGGCATTTTTTACGCATTTGGATTCCAAACTACTTCTCACGCTTTAGGGCCCCTAAAATGCAAGGGCAGTATAAATACCCCACAAGTGACCCCATTTTAGAAAAACACCCCAAGGTATTCTGTGAGGGGTATGGTGAGTTCATGTAAAATGTAATTTTTTGGCACAAGTTAGTGGATTATGAGACTTTGTAAGAAAAAAAAAAAAAAAACATTTTCCGCTAACTTTTGATAAAAAATAAAAACTTCCATGAACTCACTATGCCCATCAGCGAATACCTTAGGGTGTCTACTTTCTGAAATGGGGTAATTTGTGGGGTGTTTCTACTGTCTGGGCATTGTAGAACCTCAGGAAACATGACAGGTGTTCAGAAAGTCAAAGTGCGTAAATTCACACTTTTGCACCATAGTTTGTAAACGCTATAACTTTTACCCAAACCAATAAATATACACTTATTGCATTTTTTTTTATCAAAGACATGTAGAACAATAAATTTAGAGAAAAAATGGATATAGAAATGTAGTTATATTTGAAAAATTTTACAACGGAAAGTGAAAAATTTCATTTTTTTGCAAAAATTTCGGTCCATTTCAATAAATTTAAAAAAAAGTCAAAATGTCAGCAGCAATGAAATACCACCAAATGAAAGCTCTATTAGTGAGAAGAAAAGGAGGTAAAATTAATTTGGGTGGTAAGTTGTATGACCGAGCAATAAACCGTGAAAGTAGTGTAGTGCAGAATTGTGAAAAGTGGTCTGGTCATTAAGGGGGTTTAAGCTAGGGGAGCTGAGGTGGTTAATAATATTGAGCTATTCTGTCACAAAGGGTTAGCTGTTTTTCTAACTTTGTGACTGGTACTTTAACTTTGTGCTGGTCATCTAATAACTCTTGTCTCTAAACTACTAAGAGATAAACAGTTATTTAAAGGGCTTCTGTCACCCCACTAAAGTCATATATTTTTTTTTTTTGGGCTAGTTAAATTCCTTATACTGCGATATATGAAAATATAATGGTCTTACTTACTTTCCTTCAGCAGTTTCTTATAAAAACGAACTTTTCTAATATGTAAATTAGGTCCCTACCCGCAAGTAGGGCGTCTACTTGCTGGAAGCCGCCGCAAAAAACCGCCCCCTCGTCGTGTTGATTGACAGGGCCAGCCGCGATCTCCTCCTCCGGCCGGCCCTGTCGGCATTTCAAAAATCGTGCGCCTGTGTTGATTCGACGCAGGCGCTCTGAGATGAGGAGGCTCGCCTCCTCAGAACTCCCTCAGTGTGCCTGTGCCGATGACATCACCGAAAAAGATCACGTTTTTTTGCGACGGCTACCAGCAAGTAGACGCCCTATTTGCTGGTAGAGACCTAATTTACATATTATAAAAGTTTGTTTTTATAAGAAACTGCTGAAGGAAAGTAAGACCATTATATTTTCATATATCACAGTATAAGGAATTTAACTAGCCCAAAAAAAAAAGACTTTAGTGGGGTGACAGAAGCCCTTTAAGCCACATTCTTATCAGTAAGATAAGAACTGAGCTATAATGACTATCTATAAGGTCAGAGAGTAGAGATAAGGAGCCTGTCAGCTCCTGAGCTGACGAACAGACAGATAATCCAAAGGGGGCTACTAGAGCAAGTCAGTTCTGCACCGAAAAAGGGTGCATTATTATTATTATTATTATTATTATTTATATATATTTTTTTTTAATAAAGACCAATTTGAAAATAAGTTTTTAGCTCAAAATGAGTACAATGTACATGGCCTTTAAAGGAATTTAGGGAATGTCAGGAATTTCAGTAATTGTATTCCAATAAATATGGTGCAAGTTACTTACATGATGGTAAGGAAAAGGCCAATGTTACCATTTTGCTACAGTAAAACTATTACTAAATGATTGGCTATTTATGAAGGAGCTTTGGCTTACAGACTCCACAGGCCTGGATAAAACAGTGGTCAGGGCACTTGTAATATGACTGCTTTGGGTGTTTTATGCTCCGCGCCCTGATGTGAACTTTCTCTGTTCAGTGATGAACATCACCACTGTGCTATTCCAGCTATGTGTGACGCTCTCAAAAGTGTTTATACATTCTCGACTCTCAAGGGAGCATCAGTTCAAGAACACAGCATTGGCTGGCAGGATTTTACTATTCCATCTCTTATTGTGGACTTAAAAATAAACCCATGTTTCATGCCTTATAAGGGGCTTAAAACAACATTAGTCATAATCATGTTGTCTCTATTTTCTATCTAGGAAACAATTACTAAGTATATGTAACTGAATTACAAAGACAAGTCTTCCAAATGAGAAAAAGTGCTCTCAAAAGGTTGTTTCTGTAGTTGAGCCATGTCTGCCTCAGACATCCAGTACGTAGTCACTTCTCAGTCATTGTTTTAGAGCACCTTTCTCCTTTGTATGGATTCCAGTGTACAATGTAAGTCAATGGGGATGGATCCGTTTGAAGATGACACTATATGGCTCAATCTTCAAATGGATCCGTCCCCCATTGACTTTCAATGTAAAGTCTGGACGAATCCGTTCAGGCTACTTTCACACTTTTTCTAAGTTATAATGCAGACGGATCCGTTCTGAACGGATGCAAACGTCTGCATTATAGGAGCGGATCCGTCTGATGAAACATCAGAAGGACCCGCTCCGAACGCTAGTGTGAAAGTAGCCTTAGCTGTCAATAAAGGTTTATGGATATATCCACAAGCGAAATATGTGATGTGCATTGGCCACTCCGTATAAGATTTAATTTAAAGACCTCTCATCCCTACCCTGCGGAAAAAACAAACAGCAGTGTAATTTGTCCTTTGTGGCGGACGTTAAGGCTACGTCTACACTGCAACATTTTGTTGCACCATTGTCGCGCGGCAATTTTTATAATGGCAGTCTATGGTGTCGCACTGCAACATGCGACTGCGACGCAACAGTCGCAGAAAAAACCATCTCAAATGGATTTTCTGCAACTGTTGCGTCGCAGTTGCAGTGCGACACCATAGACTGCCATTATAGAAATTGTCGCGCGACATTAGTGCAAAAAAATGTCGCATGACAAATGTAGTCGTGTAGACGTAGCCTAAATCCACAGCATGTTAATTAAACTGCAGGTTTCCACCACAGATTTTACCCTTTGAACTCTTTAACCCTTTCACTACCGGAGGTTTTTCCGGTCATTTTTCTTCTTCATTTTCCTTGAGCCATAATTTTTTTTAGATTTCCATTCACATAGCTGTATGAGGGCTTATTTTTTGCGGGACAAGTTGTACTTTCTAATGCCACCATTAATTATGGCATACAATGTAGTGGGAAGCGGTGGTGAAATTCCTAATGGGGTGGAATTTGAAAAAAAAAAAGCAATTCCTCCACATTTTTACGGGTTTTGTTCCCACAGCGTTTCGTTTGCAGCAACACTGAACCATGCCCTTTATTTTTTGGGTCAGTACGATTACAACTAATACCCAATATGTATAGGTTTTGTTACGTCTAAATAGTGTAAAAATTGCAACTTTTTTTTTTTTACATCACCATAGTCTGACCCCCATAACTTATTTTTATACTTGTCTGCTGAGCTGCCTAGGGGCTCATTTTTTTGCAGGACAATCTGTAGTTTTTATGGATACCATTTTGGAGTGTGTGTGAACTTTTGATCACATTACATTTTTTGGGGGTAAGAGAAGCAATGAAAAAATGGCAAAAAGGTAATTTTGACCCTTTTTTTTCAGTTTTACGTCATTCGCCGTATTGGAATTTTTAACAAATATTTTAATAGTACAGGCGTTTTCGGTCGCGGTGATACCCATGATTATATTAGGTATTTTATCACGCATATTTTATCAAAGTTTCAAGACATTAATAAATATAATACAGTTTCAGTATTACAATATGACATCAGTAGAGAAGCTGGCACACACGCCATGCACATAGTGAAGATGTGGAGAGCTCCACAATACTGAATTGAGATCACAAGTGCACACTGAGTGGCTACCGGTATCTGTAGATATGAAAACAGACAAACAAACAAGCATAAAGAACAACAAAAACAGCACCAGGGTATAGGACAGCTAAAAGGGCAGCCCTTCAGGACAAAGTAACAGAGGTCAGTTGAAATGAGTGAAGGTGATAAAATCTATTCCTTATGGTTTCCCCTGAGGCTGATATCTCCCAGGTGTTGACTAAGACTCGTACCATGAACTGGATATCCATCCCGACCATAATGCATTGAACTTTGACATTGAGGGCAATCGGGTGTACCACATTTTTTCATGCATGCAAGTGGAGTTCACCAACGCCACTACCTCACGAAGAGAAGGGATGTCTGGGGTTTTCCAGTGCCTAGTGATAACCAGCTTAGTGGCCATGAGTATGTGGGCCGTTATCGATCTGTGTGTATTTGGCAGGGCATCAATGTTAATGAAGAGGAGGGTTACCTCTGGGGACACAACTATGGGAGTAGGGAGAAGAGTATTTAAGAGGTCCTGAACATCCTTCCAAAGGCCCGTGATCTTAGGGCAGGCCCAGAGGGTGTGTGTGAAGGAGAGAGCCTCTGCTTCCACACTGTCTCCAGCAGGCACGACTGGCTGAGGGAAACCTCAAATGCAGTCTAGACGGCGTGTAGTACCACCGCAGGCTTGTTTTGAAGATCGCTTCTTGGTGGCTTACACAGCGGAAGACTGAATGGGCCAATCGGAATGCAGTACACCATTGATCTTTGTAAAAAGTTTGACCCAGATCTGTCTCCCATTTTCTTAAGGGGGGGGGGGTGGCAAGGAGGCCAGAGGAGAGGGAGATGCCCCCCTTTCTGGGAAACCTGTTGTGGAGGTACCTTCTAACCACTTGAGGCATGTACAATAAGGTTTTCTCACTCTTATCCTATCCAAAAAGGACCTAATCCGTAGGAATTTATAAAACTCTCTTTTGGAAATGTGGAACTTGCTATGGATATGGGTAAATGAGAAGATCTTGTCTGGGCCTATCATGTCCTGTACAGATCGGATCCCACAAGCAGACCATGTTCTGAGGTTCAGGTCTTGGATGAGGTCAGTTAAACAGGATATCGATAAGAGACTGGGGGGGGGGAAGGAAAAGAAAAATAACCGGAGGTAGATTTGTCTAGTAACGTTTTCCAGGCCAAAGTAGACAATTTAATAGCTTGCAAGGGGGACTCGCAGGGAGGGATTTTCCATGCTGTTCCCACTAATAAGGAGTGGAGGGAAGAGAGGGTGAGTGAGGTCCTTTCCATTGTTACCCAGTGTTTGTCTGCTGAGTCGTTCCACCAGTGGACCAGCTGGTCTAAGAGGCAGGCCGTGCGATAGTGTTTCAAATCAGGGACTCCCAGTCCCCCCTCTCTTCTGTGTTTTGTTAGGATGGAGTACCCTACTCTGGGATGCTTCGAGTCCCATATAAAGCCCATCATCTGCCGCCTGGCATTATTGAAAAAGGAATTCGGGACAGGCAAGGTTTTGAAGAGATAGAGGAGTCTAGGAAGAAATAAAAAAATTTAAGCGGCTACTCTTCCAAACCAAGAGATGAAGAACTTCTTCATATTCTTGATGTCCTTAGCTAGATCTTCCAGCAGGGGGGGGGGATTAGTGTGGAATGTCCTAGACCAGTGTTGGCGAACCTATGGCACGGGTGCCAGAGGCGGCACTCGGAGCCCTCTCTGTGGGCACCCGCAACCTGGAAAAAGTCTATGGCACACTAATATGACTTCGATTTTTCCTGCCCTTCATCAGCGCAGGGCTCGCTATGAACAGCACAGGCAGCGCACTGAGTGTAGCAGGCTATTATAGCTAAATGATAGAGTACATGGAAGATATTCTATGTTTGACTGTAGAATTCAGGTTAATTTACCTTGTTGGCACTTTGCGATAAATAAGTGGGCTTTGGGTTGAAGTTTGGGCACTCAGTCTCTAAAAGGTTCACCATCACTGTCCTAGACACTGGGTGAGTCAGCTGTACGCCAAGATACGATATACTCTCCTGCTGCCAGTCTAATGGGAATAGATTTTTCAATCGACCCATTTATTCTGCAGAGATATTAACGGGGAGGCATTGGGATTTGTCTATGTTCAATTTGTAATAGGAGACCTGACCAAATACCTGCAACAAAGCAAACACTCTCCGAAGGGAAGACTCAGGGTGTCTACAGATCACAATCACTTCGTCTGCAAAAAGTGCTACTTTGTGTTCAATGGAGCCCACCTCCAAGCCAGTTACCTCCGGGCTCCGCCGAATCCGTTCCGCTAAGGGTTCTATGGATAGGATGAAGAACAGGGGGGACAACGGGCACCCCTGTCTAGTCCCGTTTGTCAGATTAAAAACATTGGATAGTGCTCAATTAGTAAATACTCTAGCACAGGGGTTAGAGTATAAGGCGGAGATGGCCGAGTATATCGGGCCCGAGAGTCCAATTTTCCGCAGGGCTGAGAAGGCATAGGGCCAGCTAACGCGGTCAAACACCTTCTCTGCATCCAGCGTCAAAAAGGCGGTCGGGGTACCTGTAAGCTCAGCCGTCTGTAACAACGCCAATAGTCTCCTAGTGTTGTTCGGGGCTTGTCTCCCTGGCACAAATCCAGTCTGGTCTATGGAAATCAGGGAGGGGATTACGTTAAAAAGCCTATTCGCTAATATTTTGGCATACAGCTTGACATCACAATTCAATAACGATATGGGACGATATCGTCTCCTTCTCCAAGGCTGCAGCGCTGGCCAATCGCAGCGCACAGCTCACAGCATGGGAGGTTTTTTTCTCCCAGGCTGTGAGCTGTGCGCTGCGATTGGCCAGCGCTACAGCCTAGGAGAAGGAGACGCCCACAGGACAAGGGAAGACACCACCTACTATAACTTACAGAGCAAAGGTACCGGAGGGCATAACGTGAGAACGGAGCGGCGCCCAGGGATAATAGTAAGTGCAGTGAGATCCCCGGGTGCCGCTCTACATGGCAGCATACTTAGTTCACATAGTTTTTACAAGTGAAAGGTCCTCTTTAATATTTTGGTGTTTTTTTTTTTTTACTAACTTTTAGCCCCCTTAGGGACTAGAACCCTTGTCCTATTCACCCTGATAGGACTCTATCAGGGTGAATAGGATCTCACACTGTCTCTGCTGCTCTGTGCTTTGTGCACACAGCAGCATGGAGCTTACCATGGCAGCCAGGGCTTCAATAGCGTCCTGGCTGCCATGGTAACCGATTGGAGCCCCAGGCTTACACTGCTGGGGCTCCGATCGGAGGAGGAGGGGACCCTGTGGCCACTGCCACCAATGATTAAAACTGGGGGGGGGGCGCACTGCGCCACCAATGATTTTAATACTGGGGTGGGGGGCGCACTGCGCCACCAATGATTAATACTGGGGGGCTTGGGGGGGGGGCACACTGCGCCACCAATGAACATAAATCTCTCCATTCATTCATTCATTCATATACAGGAGGCAGGAGCTGGCTGCAGAATCACATAGCCGGCTCCCGACCTCTATGAGCAGTAGCTGCGATCCGCGGCACTTGAGAGGTTAACTACCGCGGATCACAGCTACTGCTCATAGAGGTCGGGAGCCGGCTATGTGATTCTGCAGCCAGCTCCCGGCTCCTGTTCAAATTGAATGAATGAGTGAGTTAATATCCTCTTCTCACCTCTCATTGGCGGCAGCAGCATCACAGGGGGGAGGGAGACACTGCTTCCTTCTCCCCTGTGCTTCTGAGGGAACACTGAGAGCAGCGCGATCTGTGTTCCCCATACGTTATCGGAATATCGGCAAAATAGATGCCGATAATGGTCAAAATCCTGAATATCGGCCGATAATATCGGTAAAACCGATAATCGGTCGATCCCTAGTTTCAGGATAGTAACTATAAGTGCCTCCAACATTTCTGCCGGAAAGGAACCAGTTTCCATGGCTGTGGAGAAGACTGGCAAAAGATGTTCAGTCAGGCGGTGACTAAACTTTTTGTAGTATAGTAAAGAGAAGCCATCAGGGCCAGGGGCTTTATTCAGCGGGAGAGAGCGAATATTGTGATGTAATTCAAAGTGATATCCCCAATTGTTGTATGCCATGGAACAAATGGTTTGATAGGTTCATCCCTATCCCCTGTAATGAGGGAGTCTGTCACTATTTCATGTTGCCTGTGGTTTGGGTAGCACAAACTACTGACAGGTTCTCTTTAAAAATAAGAGGGCTTTCCGATTTTACTTATTTTTGAAAAAGATTCTACCCTACAGTGTCTGCATGTGAACACTGCAGTAGTGATCAGGTTCATACATTGCCTCCTTCTTTCACTGAGTGCAGAGTATAGGTATCCAGTTTACAAGCTGATAAATGGACCCAGACCCTTAGTTGCCAACCACAGGCTTGTTCTGCATTGGCTACGTGCAGGATCTTGTAGAATATCAGTTATTAATATTAAGCATAGTGAGGAAAGTTGTTATACACGGTCTATGAATTAGAACATCTGCTAATAATCCACATGACACAGGAGACCACGGGACAGTAGTAGAATTAAGGCCCTCTGTGGGGACAGCTGACAGACTGGATATTCTAGTTACATGTGTGATGGGGATGGTATGGTGAAGGTTTCAGGGGCTGTAGTATAGGGGGGCTGAGTTGGTACTCGCCACTTGTTGCCAGGGGTGAATTTGTGATCAGGATACGCTCCATCTCGTCATAGTAGCTGCTGATCTTTCAAGCAGTCCCATTTTTCTTAAAGCCTTCCCAGGCCTGGTGATACAGGTGCACATAGCTGTTGGACAGAATGTTTACTGGACATCTGCTTCCTCCCAGGTGTCCAGCAGTGCTGTGGTCTCCTGCCCAGCCACAGGAACCCAGGTACTGATGATTTGCCACTGCATACACACTAACATTCGATCCATCAGCACAGTGCAATAACTTATGGCCTGGTTTCTTTACTCTATTTTATCTAAATATTTTTTTAAACTTTGATCCTGTGGGATCTTGGCTTCTCTATACAACAAAACCCCTTTGAGGCAACTTCCAGAATTGCTGTGAAAAATGGTACAGGGGTGATCCTCTTTTTGAATATACATAGATAAGGGAATTAAACATCTGTCATCAAAAAATCAGGTCTAGAAGAGGTCTGTCTTCTCAAAGGGGGACTTTTGGAGACATTCTGCTGTACTGCCGTTTTAGGACACGTTATGTACAGTACTATGTGGAAAGCCTTCCATGTGTAAACTTACCTTTACTCACTGAAGCAGAGTTCTAAATTATGTGTTGAGTAAACTCGGTTATGTTCTGTGTATCGTCCTGACCCAATTTCCTACCTGTGACGTGTGTTCCCTCCCAATTTTGTTTCATGCTGGCTACTTGCATTTTTTTTCTGCCATCTCATATCTCAGTTTTTTTGTGGAGTTGATTATTTTCTTTTTTTTTTCTTTTTGTATCTGCAGGATAAGCACCATGATGCAGCACATGAAATTATTGAAACCATCCGGTAAGTTAATTTCACTTTCCTATTTGCTGTTTTGTTGTGTCTCTTTATGCATGTGTTATGATTTTATACGGTCTGTTACTATTTTTCTGGAACAGATGAGAACTTATTAGACACAGGATGTTTTAAAGAACAGGTGGGATGGGGGGGGGTCAATTAAAGCCATTTTTAGACAAAAGGCCAAAACTGTACTGCTTTCCAGGTAACTTAGAGTTGCTAATGGAATTTAATACATGCCACAGACGGTACTTCTCCAGCCCACTAAAGCTAGTATCCATAGACCAGAAGGTAGACTTCAAAAGTTGCCTGGTCAAAATTCATGTTTTGTAATAAATAACTGATGTTCATATAATCGGGGAACTTGGGCACTTCTTTGATCACAAGTGCCAGGATTTTCGGCCTTTAGAAACCTACTGAATTACATGTCGGTCGATAAGATTAATATTTCATATTTGTGCTTGGGTTAAAATAATATCGTGTAAATCTTGGGATATCCTCAGTTTTGGCTCAAATGTGCAATACAACTTTCCACATGTTGCAAATAATTAGCCAGCCTCTGGTCACATGAAAAAGAGGAGGCTACCTAAGACTCATACTGTAAACCACACATAGTCAGAGCCCAGTGATGCACCTAGCTTATAGTTTTGGTCAACTTTCAGCTGTTCTCCTAGTGTGGATCCCTCACCAATCAAATTGGTTTGTGATTAATTATTTTATCCCAATTTTATTTCTGCATGTCCTTTTTTATTTTTTATATATTAAAACTTAAATTTAGTAAGTCGTTCCTCGCTGCACTGAATGTATCCACACCTAAATACTGCTTTGCTACGTTACCATTGAAGGCCAGTGTGCTAGAACGTAGTGTGTTCTTGTGATTGCTGTGCATCTGTAACCGGAGTGTTCTGTCGGCTGAAATAACGGCGGCACCATTGTGTGTGATTGAGCAGATGTTTTAGGGGATCGCGTCACTCCTTAGTAGCCTAATCCGTTAGGGGACTGTAAAACTGAGGGTGGAAGAGGAGTTCCCACTTAGTCACATCCAAGGTCACCGATGAAATTAATGCCAGTGGTCTATCCCTTGTAGCTGCTTGTGAAGATTGTAACCGCATGTATTCCCCATGAAATAGCAATATTGCAGCACCCTTTCTTGCAATTCTGCTTTTCCTTAATTCCTTTTGTGTGAATAAATTGGCAACTATTTTTTACCGCTATCCTTCTCAATAAGGCTGGGTTCACATCATGATTTCCATCCACCATGACGGCCACAAGGAGATTGACCCCTGACCTATGTAGGGACAGGAACACAGAGAGAGTTTAAATTGCCCCTCCCACCCACTCCCCTCAGTATTTCCTGTCCCTACATGGGGCAGCAGACAGAGAGGCCTCCCCTACTAGGAGGTGAAGATTCAGGTTTATTTTATTGTATTTTTATATTTTTTTCGAGCAGGTATCCATAACCCTTACCTCTCCTCCCTACATGGGAAAATATGAATGGGGTTTTTCTATTCCTCTTTGTCCTCCCACGGCAGGGGCCAAAGCTGGACATAGGGCTTCACCCCTTCTGCCTGCCATATCTCATACCTTCAGACGAGGATACAGCAGCTGGACTCTGCGAGCGCGCTGTAGTCTGACACACACTGGAGTGTACGGGCGTCTGGTCACGCTCCCCATAAACCGGACGGGGGGGGGGGGGGGGTGGAGTCTTGGGGTGCGTTCCAAGAAGCTGAAACGCCTGGTTAAGTGGCTGTATGCTTTAAAAACCGCCGACCACAGAGTTCCCCTTGGGGGAGATATGTTTCACTGGCTGATACATGGTTGCTCTTTCTTTTCTATTAGGGAGCAAAGGAGACAAAAGCTAAAGCTAGGTCTCTGAAATATGCTGTCTGTAATAAAAGGCTCCCAGAAACAAGAAGAAACTGGGCAAATGCTGCATTAGTGATATGTTAAAAGATTAACAGTCTATCCTATCTGAAGTAAAAACACTCATTCAAGAAGAGATAAAACTGACTTTCTGATCCTGAGGAGCTGGACGAAGAAGCTTCCTCATCCAAACAAATATTATTTTTCCTCTGAAGATATGGATGAATTGTTAAGTGGTTAGATCGATGGGTTTCGAGGATATACCAAAACAATGTTCTGTACAAGATGAGATGTTTGGGGGATTTGAGAACGAAAAAGACTAAGTTTCCATATCGTCACCATGACTGCATGACTGCACCACAAGGAGATTGACCTCTGTAGGGGCAGAAACAGAGAAGAGATTAAATTGCTCCCTCCCACGACCATTTCCCAGTGTTTCCTGTCCCTACTGAGGCCAGGGCAGAGAAGAGTCTCCCTGCACGTCAGGGAGATGAAATGGAAATATATATTTTTTTTGTTAAATTTGTAGTTTTCTAATTTTTATTGGCAAGTATTGGAGATGTGGGGTCTCCTTGTTAACCCCCACCAGCAAGCTCCCCGGTCCGCTGGCGGACTTATGCTAATGCTGGGCTGTTTGAGTTGGGAGGGCTTGCCTTGGTTGATCCGGAGCGTGCTCCTGAGCTGCTTACTCCTCCTTAACCCTGGTGGGTTAAGCTGGATGTGCAACAGGCGTGTAGTTACTCTGACATCCTGCGTCACTTCCGGTTCGGAGGTTACGTGGTGCAACCCGGAAGTCCGGAACAGGAGATGGCGGGCAACGTTTAGCCGCATGATAAAAGGGAAGCGTGGAGCTACGGATATTGCTGATCTGAGGTTTTAGTAAGTGATTATGTCGGGACCTTAGCTGCAGACTCCAAGGGAGCTTTATGCCCCTGCGCTACCTTCTGTGAGTTCCCCCATGTGGAAGTTCCAGTCTATATATTTGTGTGTATAATACATTTATACATTTGTGCACCAAAGCATGGGGGAGCACCTATATATATTTGGTATTACGGTTGTGTGAGGTGTTAGAGCACGGGGGTGTTTTCACCATGATTCCACCTTGATTCAAGTGAGGGATTCCTCCTGATTGGTTTTCTCAGGTATCAAAAGAGGTCCAGAAGACAACTAAAAAGCCTCTGAAATGTATTTGTTTCAAGAAATTGCCTGAATTATTTCCAAGGATTGCATCTCAAATGTTGTACATGAGGAACAACCATCACTTATTGACTCATTCAGATCCATGATTCAGGAGGAGATAAGGTCCTCCTCGTCGGCTATGACAGTCGACCCAGGGACTTCTACCCTCTAAACAACCAAAACTGATAACTGCTGCTTCCTCGGACTCAACAATGGAATGAAGACTAACCCTTATCTTAGCTGTCGGAGGGAAATTAAAAAATTCGACTTTTCCTCTGATGAAATGAACAACCTCTTAAAAGCGGTCCGTGCTACCATGGGGGTTGAGAAGGTCCAGAAAACACATTCCATTTAGGAGGAAATGTTTGGAAGTCTTGGGGTTAAATGTGCCAGAGTTTTCCCAATTAATGAAAATATTAGAGAGATGGTTATGGAGGAATGGTCTGATTCTGAAAAGAGACTTGGCATTTCCAGAGAGTTTAAGAACCGTCTATTTGATACTTCAGAGTCTAAGGTGTTTGATGAAATTCCTAAAAATGACGTTCAGGTGGCTAAAGTGAACAAAAAGACCACCTTGCCATTTGAGGACACGTCTCAACTTAGAGACCTGATGGAAAGAAAAGCAGACAGTATTTTGCAAAAAAAATCCTGGGAGGCATCTATGTTCGGTCTTGAGGCTAATATCGCTGCAACCTCGGTAGCTAGATCCATGTATCTGTGGTTGAACGAATTAGAAAATCACCTGAGAAACAAGACTCCACATGAGGAGATGATAAGCTCTCCCTCTGTTAAAATCTACAACAGCTTTTTTAGCGGATTTGGTTATGTTTTCTGTTAGACGCGAGTTAATCTAATGCGGCTCACAGAGCCCTTTGGATGAAATCCTGGTCTGGGGATAAGACCTCTAAAATGAAGTTTTGTTTTATTCCTTTCTTAGGAGAGTACATTTCTGGCCCAGTGCTTGTTAAGATTCTTGAGAAAGCGGCCGATAGAAAAAAGTGGTTTCCTGAGGATAGATCAAACAAAAGAAGAGATATCTTTCGTCCCTATTCCAGTCAGGACAGGTCCTACAGGGGAAAAGGGAAATCCGGTTGCTGAAGTTACCAGAAAAGGGGTAAAGGGAGGGGATTCCTCCTTAATCCCCAAAGTAAATCTGGCAACAAACAATGACGCCTGGATAGGTGGGAGACTACAGAAATTTCTCTTTCCCTGGAAAAACATAACATTCATCTCTTGGGACCTAGAAATAATGTCAGGCTATAAGATAGCATTTTCTTCAGTCCCCCCCCCCCCAAAAAAGATTTTTGACTAAGAATATAGGTTCGGAAATATATTTGGCAGGGAGTTCAGGATTTGTTAAATCTGGGAGTGGTAGTCCCTGTCCAACCATCTCAACAGGGATAGGGTTTCTATTCAACCCTATTTTTAGTAAAGAAAAAAGCATGCACCTTTCGGACAATAATAAATCTTAAAGGTCTGAACAAATACATTTCGTACAGGAAGTTCAAAATGGAGACTCTGAAATCCATAATCCCTCTGATAAAGCAGGAAGCTGTCATGTGCACGAGCGACCTAAAAGACGCGTATTATCACGTCCCAATTCATCAGAGATCTCAGAAATTCCTAAGATTTGCGATCAGGATTCAAAAAGGTCAGATTCTTCATTTTTAGTTCACAGCCCTCCCGTTCGGAATCTCCTCTGCCCCAAGGGTATTCACTAAGCTAGTGGTAGAGATGGTAGCGCATCTGAGGAAGGACCTAGTTTTAGTACCTTACCTAGACTACTTTCTGATCATTGGCGACTCTTTAGACCGCCTAACTACTGACTTAGATGTATTCTTATCCCGTCTGACACTTAGGTTGGGTTATAAATCCAGGCAAATCCTGTCTTCAACCCTCAACGATAGCCAAATTTCTGGGAGTTGTTCTGGACTCTCAAACAGACTACCTTCCTTCCCCAAGACAAAATCTATTTTCTCAGGGAGAAAATAAAGTTTTCAGAAAAGGAGGAGATGCTCTATAAGGGAAGCAATGAGCATATTAGGCTTATTGACCTCATGTATATCCCTTCGGTAGCCTTGTCTCAGTCCCACTTTCGCACCATGCAGTTCTGGATCCTAAAAGAATGGGACAGGCAACAACTATCTCTAGATCGGAAGATATTAATCCCGGGTTTAGTAAAATCATCTCTCTCTCTCCTTGTGGATAGTTAAAAAAAAATCTATCCAAAGGGTTAGTTTGGAACAGATCTCAGTCTATTCTGATTCAGACAGATGCAAGCAGGTCAGGTTGGAGACAGATATTACTAAGGCACTTGGATCAGGACTATAAGCAACCAATCTTCAAATTTCCAAGAATTAAGAGCTGTCTGGGAGACACTAAAGATTCCCTCGGGAATTCTTCGGAATCATCATATAAAAATACTGTCTGACAACATGGCTACAGTTGCGCACCTCATACATCAGGGTGGAACGAGGTCGATAAAGCTACTAGATCTTTCAAAAAAGATATTTACTTGGGCAGAGAAGGAATAAGATCAATCTCTGTTATTCATCTAAACCGGGAGGCAGATTACCTCAGCAGACAAAAGATAGAATGGGCACTGAATCCGGAAGTGTTCAAGGGGCTCTCCGATTAATAGACCTGTTTTCCTCAAGAAAAAATGCAAAAGTAAGTTATTTAAAAATCTGGAAGAAGTTTTGTTCCTAGTTGGGGGAAGCCAATCCGAATTTTGAGAACTAAGATCCCAAAAATCTTAGGCTTTCTACAACAAGGTTTGGAAATGGGTCTTAGACCATCCACTTTAAAGGTTCTGGTTTCTGCACTTGGTGCCGTTTTTGATACCGACCTAGCCAGTCATAGGTGGATCAGACGTTTTATCAGGGCAACTTCTAGATTTAGACTATCAAGGATCTTGAATACAGTCCTTAATGGGTTGTTGCTGTCTTTTTGAACCCATAGATGATTCTCCTATTAAACTTCTATCTTTTTAAAACCGTCTTTTTAATAGCCATCACATCAGCTAGAAGGTTAGGGGAGATTCAGGCTATTTGTTAGACAACCTTGTCTTAAAATATCTGATAGGATCATACTAAGATTAGACCCAGGTTTCCTTTCCAAGATTGTGTCCGACTTTCACAGAAATCAGTAAATTCTTTTGCCTTTTTGTAACCAACCTAAAAATCAGAAGGAGCTTGAGTTTCATACGCTAGACGTTAGACGCACAGTGTTAAAGTATTTATAGGTTACCAAAGATTTCAGAGGGGCCAACAAACTCCTTATCCAATTTGCAGGGATAAATAAGGGCAAGAAGGTTTACAAATCCTCCATTACAAGATGGATCAAAGATACAATTTCTTTCTGTTGCAAGATTCAGGGTTTAGTTTGTCCAGAAAACATCAGAGCTTATTCCACCAGTGCAGTGTCATCTTGCGCCAAGAAGGCGGGTGCTTCATTGGATGAGATATGCAAGGCTGTGACCCGGTCCAATGTGCATACCTTTATAAAACATTATATATTAGATTTGTCTAAATCTTCAGACCTGTCATATGGATGTAAGGTTCTCCCAGGCGGTAGTCCACCCTCCTTCCCAGTCTAATAATTTTTTAGTTCTCCTTGTGGTGCCGTCATGGTGATATGGAAAATCGGAATTAGTCTTACCAGTAATTCTGTTTCCATGAATTCACCATGACACACTAATCTCCCGCCCCCCCCCCCCCCCCCCCCTCAAGTAATTTGGTATGAAGTAATACCACAAATGTATATTTTGTCTTTTATTTAGGGCTCTCTAGTAACTTTTGAAACACTGGGGAATGTTGGGAGGGGGCAATTAAATCTGTTTCTGCCCCTACAAAGGTCACGGGTCTATCTCCTTGTGGTGCCGTCACTGTGAATTCAGGGAAACAGAATTACCGGTAAGACTAATTTCGATAGAACCGGAATGGTTAGAACCAGAAAAGAGGTTGGGGGATCCTAGAGAGCTTAGGAACCACCACCTTTTTGATCTGTCAGAATCCAAGATCTTTGACGGCACTCCCAAAATAGATGTCCAGGTGGCTAAAGTGATTAAAAAGACCTCACTTCCCTTTTGAGGACTCTTCTCAACTTTGCAACCCCATGGAATGCAAAGCTGATTGCCTGTTGAAAAAAGCTTGGGAGACCTCTACTTTCTCTATAAAAGCAAATATTGCCGCCACTTCAGTAGCTAGATCAATGTTCCTATGGCTTAATGAGTTTGAGTTTTATTTTTTAAGTGATTCTGAGTGGAAATGATAAATTCCATCCCTCTTTTAAAATCCGCTACGGCTTTCTTAGCAGATGCATCGGCAGAATCGGTGAGGTTTGCAGCCAGAGAAGGGAGCATTATGGGTGAAGTCCAAACTTTGTTCAATAGCTTTTTCAGGAGAATACGTCTTCGGGCCTGACCGAGACAAAATTCTAGAAAAAGCAGCAGATAAAAAGGGGTTCCTGGAAGTGAGGGATACCAGGAAACGTTTATTTCGTCAACAAAATACCCAGTTCAGACCCTATAGGGGTAAAGGAAAATTGTGCCGCTGGAGCTATCCGAAAGGGGGCAGAGGTAGAGAATTTTTACTTAATCCCCAAAGCAGGCTGATAAGCAATGATGCCAGAGTGGGGGGGCTGGTTGAAAAATTTTCTTAACCAGTGAGAAAAAATAACCACAAACCCTTGGGTTTTAAATATCATTGCTCAAGGTTGCAAAATAGAATTTTTCCTTCAGTACTTAGAAGATACAAAACCTTTTAGAAGGGATGATACTCTTCTTATGCAGTCAGCCGGTAAAAAGCTATCAAAGGCCTCGTTGGCTACATGGCTTAGGTCCACTATCGCAGACTGTTACAAGCTCCAGGGCCTCCCATGTCCAGTAAAGATTAAAGCCCATTCTACAGGCGCTGTAGCCTCTTCTTGGGCTGAGAAGGCAGGCACCTCTTTGGATCAGTTCTGTAAAGTCTAATGTATGCACTTTTGTTAAACATTATAGGTTGGACCTTTCTGCTTGGGTCGATTTGGCCTTTGGTAGAAAAGTTCTTCAAGTAGTAGACCCCTTAGAATACTAATAGAAAAGAAAAACTTGTAGATTGTATACATATCTTTGCTTTTTTCCACTTCCTGTGAAGTGCTATGGGTAGGGGTAGGTGGGGTTATCAGTGACTGACAGATATCTCTGTATGTACACTTGTACACACAATGCTATCAATCGCTGATAACTCCTCCTTGTACTGATGCTGTTTTACAGGGCTGCAGATATTATAAATGTGTAAATTAGAAGTTTTACAGAATCTTTCCCCACAAAATTATACATCAATCTGCTCCGCTTCTCCTACTCTATAACATGTTGCTTTAAGATTGTACTGCATTTTGTCCTGACGGGTCCTTCAATGTCAAACCTTGTCAAAATAAAGAAAATCACTATGTAGGGGCTGGAGAGGGCAGTAGATGCATACATTTTGTGGAGCTTTTATTATCAGTAATAGGGCTCATGCACACGATGTATGTATTTTGCAGTCCGCAAAAATGGATCTGCAAAAAATATTAATGACATCTGTGTGCATTCCATATTTTGTGGAACGGAACAGCTGGCCCCTAACAGAACAGTACTATCCTTGTCCGTAAGGCGGACAATAATAGGACATGTTCTATTTTTTTGCGGAACGGGAATACAGACATACGGAAACGGAATGCACACTGAGTAAATTCCTTTTTTTTCCCCGAACCCATTGAAGTGGTTCTGAATACGGTCCGCAAAAACTGAACGGACACGGAAAGAAAATACGTTCATGTGCATGAGCCCATAGTGTGAGTATGAGCATTTTATTCAGTCAAATTCTGCTCCTGAAAGTGTACTGGAAGCAGGGCGTCAATGTGAAGTACTGTCTGCATTGAGGTGCTTGACAGCCTTTCCCTTTCTCTCTGAGTGACCGCTATAGCATTCAACAAGGAGACCACTAAAGTTGTCCTATCGATCAGAGCTCTGTGCAGAGAGCATTTCACAGTGGAGATCCACCTCAGTGTACTTAAGGAGTAGAACCTGGCAGAATAATAGTTCATATTCTTACTACTCCTGATGATAAAAACTGCTCTCCCCAGCTTCTTGTTGGCACCATTGGCAATTTAGCATTGTGAAAACTACTGGCAGACTCCCTTTTAAGAACCACATTTTTTTTTCACTGATATTTTATTGAAGAATACCATTGTCCACTCTGAGAAAAGTCCTTATGACATCTGTCACGGCACACAACAGACACCACCTTTCACCTACTCCTTCTTAGCTAGACCTATGCTCGCTTCCTCGTGGGTCAATATAGAGGCCTATCCTCGGACTACTCCATGCTATACTGGCTATAGTACTGTTCTATGGGAATATTCCTTTCTAGTGCGCGGCAACTTCAGCCAAACTAGTTCACTGCTGTACACACATTGCGATACAAAATATAACCAGGTCCCATCAACAGGACAACAGAGCAGCTGTTAAATTTAAGTTTAATATTTAACAGTGCATACAACTTATTGTTACAAAAAGACAATACAAATGGAGCCAAAACAAAGGGATTACAATAAAAATAAACTTGTATCCCTAAAAAGAGGTGTATTGGGTATTCCTGCCAGTGGAGTTTGGCATTTAGTTCTTGTAGTCCTTTATCCAGGGAGCTGTGTTCTGATATAGCATAGCTCCACACTAACAGACTTGGGGCCCTTGCACATGGCCGTAGCCATATTTGCAGTCTACAATTTGCAGATCCGTAAAACAGATACCGGCCGCGTGCATTACCGATCATAATAGAACTGTCCTATCCTTGTCTTTGCGGGTACTGTGGAACAGACATATGGTTGTGGACAGCACACTGCGCTGTCAGCATCTGTTGCTGCCCCATTGAAGTGAATGGGTCCGCATCCGACCCACAAAAATTGCGGATCAGATGCGGTGAAAAAATACGAGCCATTATCCAGGTGAGTTTTTAATACTTTACATGGAAAACGCATCCTACATTTCCTTACATAAATTGATAATGTGTCCTTCCTTCCAGCCAATCCATTTGGCGAATGGGACTAGATGGTTCCAGGCTCATTTTCATTCTTTTAAACAAAGGCAAGATGGAGTCTAACAATCCCATAATCTTCCTCTCTCTCCTTGCCCAGTTTTAGAGAAGGAATAAATAAAATGACCTACAAAGCCTAACATAAGCTCCTTATGTGTCTTTTTGCTCTTGTTTAATCAGATATCTCAATTGCGTACTATAAAAAATAAACTAGAAAAGCAATGTACTGCAGGGGAGCACCCAGAAATTTGGCTATGGGGGTTTGAAGAGAATAAAGGCAGCTAAAATAGTGCACTATACAAAATTTTGAGCCTTTCCCATTACTATAAGCCCTCCCAAATATAATAGGCCACTCCTATCAAACTGAAATGAAATTGTTGAGGATGAAGGTAAGAGTCTCAACCTCATCCTACATAGATACGCTATACTTAATAGTCAATTCCCCAACATAAAGCTACTTTACTCAAATAAGCTGTTCTTTTATCACAAACTGCCCACCATGTGGCGGGCTCTGGCAGGAGGTGTTGCAGCTTTGCTTCCTCCCTCTTAGTCCTGAAGGCCCCAGAAGAGGACTGGAGGAGGAGCTGAATGATATTTAAGGGGTGTAGGTCGGGGTGGAGGAGTCCTGCCCTTGCTGCGCTGCCTGCTTTACTTTATACAATAGACCACAGCAGGCTACAGCCAGGAAGCTCCTTCCCCAGATCCTGCCCATGGTCTTTCATCCCAGCACTACCATTATAAAAGGCAGAGGAGTGAGACAGGTGACCCGGGCCCTGGATGGACAAGAGAGGTGGACACGGCAAGTAGTTGAAAGGGGCTCTTAGGGGGATTCATACAAGAAGGTGATGGGTCTGTGCGGAGCAGAAGCAGTAGGAGATAGTAGGGGTCGAACAGGAGCTCTGGATAAATGAGGGAGAAAATGAGACAGGAGGGGCTCGGTGAGGATCATTGAGATAAGAGAAGGACAAGATACGTAAATACCATTAAATAAGCATTGAAGCTGCTGGCCGTACAGAATCCAGACAGCAGCAGCTTCAAGAGTTCCCTGACCTCCTTCCGTCCCATAGAGAAGAGACAGTGCAGACTCGTACAGGCGGTCTGCATCTCTCCACTGCGGTCTCGCTCTCCTCCTCAGGAAGACGTCCTGCTCTGCAGAATGGAGAGAAGAGGGGGCGTGTCTGAGAGGCTGCTCAGGAGTAAGGGGCACAGCAGCCGACCTCTGCATCTTACATGAAATAGGCATGCTACTGCTGGGCCCCGAAGCAGTGGCTACCCCATAGCTATGCCCCTGCCTGGCACTAATAGTGTAAACATAATGTTCCCCAAAAATAATTGTGCTAAGCTTACTCCACCACTCCTGACATGCCTGTAATAACAATCCTGGAGCATCTATTCATATGGCTCTGTTGTGCCTTTCCTTTATTAGTTGCACTAGAAGTTATGAATGAATTGCTATCAGTCTGTATGTAGTAAGGGTACAGAGGGGTGGTAACAAGTTGGGGGTGGGGTTTTCCCTGCACAGACTCGCTCTAACCAATCAGAGCTGCCATTGTCAGACTGTGCAGGGACACACCCCCAACTTGTTTCCTCCCCTCTGTACCCTTACTGCTGACTGCTAGCAATTCATTCATAACTTCTAGTAGAAATAATAAAGGAATGGCACAACATAGAGCCATGAGAATAGATGCTCCAGGATCATTGTTACATGGGGAATGCATGAAGCTATTAAAACGGGCATGTCAGGAGTGGTGAAAGGTCCTCTTTAAACTGTGGCAGGGTGCCCCCCACAGTAGTAGTGCTCCCAAAGTCCCACCAATAGTAATAATTCTCTGCCAGAGTGCACTTAGTAGTAATAGTGTGCCAAATAGTAATAATGTCCCCACTGTGCCAAAGAAGCAATAATGCTCCCAAGTGCCCATACTAGTAATTATGTTCCCCATAGTCCCACAGTAGTAGTAAAGCTCACCAGAATGCCCCCAGTGGTAATAATTCTCCTTATAATGTGGCAGTAGAAAAATGCCCCCTAATGTGCCATTAGAAAACATGCTCCTTTAAAATGAGCTTCAGTATAAATAATGCCCCCTTATAAGGTGTGCCAGTGAAAAAAATGCCCCCTAATAATGTGAACGAATACAAAAATGCCCCCGTTCTGTGTCATTACAACACATACTCCCTCTTAGTGCCCCCATTTTAGCTAATGCCCCCATAATGTGTGCCGGCATAAAAAACCTCCTATATAGTGCCCACCATCAGTACACCGCTGCCATCATTTGAAGTGATTCTGATTTACTCCATATAAAGTTCGGCCGTTTTAGTAGGATTTTCTTAATCAAGACAAAGCCCATTTTTCATTTGGCATTTAAATTTTTTCCTTCTCACATTCTAAGAGCCATAACTTTTTACATTCTCCATTCCCATAGCCATATGAGGGGTTATTTTTCTGTGCGACAAGTTGTATATTTTAATGGCACCATTTAATTTACCAGGTCTTGTATTAGAAAATGGGAATTTTTCTGTGGGGGTGAAACTGAAATCCCCAATTCCATCAAGGTTTTTTGGGTTATGATATTACGCCCTTCACTGTACACTAAAAATGACATGACGTCCTTATTCTGCAGGTCAATATGATTACTGCAATGACAGATTTGTAAAAAAAAAAAAAATTTTTTACTACTGCATTACAGTACTGTACGCACACGATGCTGTGACAATAGACTAGCACCTGGCTTGAACTCGCAGCATCATAGATTACGGTCATGCAGTTAGTTTGGCTCAGATGAGTGTTGAATGTGGTGCAACTGTCACACAGTGTATCATGGACAGTCTTAAACCAGCATTATAATGAAGGTGACTGATCAGCCTGCCTTACTATATACTTACCATCTCTAAGCCTAATTAATAGTACAAAGAGGGGGGAGGATAATCGTGTCCTTGCAGGCACAGATGGTATTGACTCTCGCTGTCCATGCAATGTTGTCCTATCATCCCATCAATCCCATCATGGGATTAATAGCATGGACAAAGAGACTGCGTCTGATTTAAAAAACAGGTATGAGGGTGAACTTCATATGAGGGGTTTACTGATTTATATATTTTTTCATGACTGTTATTGCTGCTTACAATTTAATATGTTGCCTTTGTAACTCTCCTAACAGTTTGTTCTAATTTCTCTGCTAGGTGGGTATGCGAAGAGATCCCTGATCTGAAGTTGGCCATGGAGAACTATGTTCTCATTGACTATGACACAAAAAGGTCTGCTTTCTTTTTTTACATACGTAATGTCCTGTGATTATAATGTGCAATGTTAGTCTGTATCTAGGGGTGAGGATTAAATTGAGAAAATCATTAGAATGAATGCTTTTACGGTGAACCCACATTCGGCAGACTCTGTAGTTGGTAAATTTAGGATGTGTAAGCCCCAGCCCTGGGAACACTCCAAACCCACAAAGAAATGCCCACATTTGGGTGGAACTTAGATCAGCCCTAATGTTTTTCATGTCCAGGGAAGCCCCTAAGGCTACTTTCACATTAGCGGTTTTCTTTTCCGGCATAGAGTTCTGTCACAAGGGCTTTATACCGGAAAATAATTGATCAGGCATATCTCCATACATTCTGAATGGAGAGTAAGGCTACTTTCACACTTGCGTTGTTCTTTTCCGGCATAGAGTTCCGTCACAGGGGCTCTATACTGGAAAAGAACTGATCAGTTTTATCCCCATGCATTCTGAATAAGGAGTAATCCGTTCAGTTTGCATCAGGATGTCTTCAGTTCAGTCGTTTTGACTGATCAGGCAAAAGAGAAAACCGCAGCATGCTACGGTTTTCTCTCCGGCGAAAAAAATTGAAGACTTGCCTGAACGCTGGATCCGGCATTTTTTCCCATAGGAATGAATTGGCGCCGGATCCGTCGTTCCGGCATGCGCAGATCGGTAAAAATGTACAAGACGGATCCGTCGGTCCGCATGACAAGCGGAGAGACGGATCTGTCCTTGCAATGCATTTGTGAGACGGATCCGCACTCGGATCCGTCTCACAAATGCTTTCAGTCAGCGGCGGATCCGGCGGGCAGTTCAGACGACGGAACTGCCCGCCGGATCACACTGCCGCAAGTGTGAAAGTAGCCTAATCCGTTCAGGATGTCTACAGTTCAGTCATTTTGACTGATCAGGCAAAAGAAAAACGTAGCATGCTACGGTTTTATCTCCGGTGAAAAAAACTGTAGACTTGCCTGAATGCCGGATCTGGCATTTTTTTTTTTTTCCATAGGAATGTATTCGATCCGGCATTCAAAATACCGGAATGCCGGATCCGTCCTTCCAGTCTGCGCATGCGCAGACCTTTAAAAATGAGAAAAAAATAAATACCGGATCCGTTTTGCCTGATGACACCGGAAAAACGGATCCGGTATTGCAATGCATTTTTCTGACTGATCAGGCATTTTTCAGACTGATCAGGATCCTGATCAGTCTGAAAAATGCCTGATCAGTCAGAAAAAATGACATGCGTTTCCATACAGTTTGCCTGATCAGGCAGGCAGTTCAGGCAACGGAATTAAACAACGCAAGTGTGAAAGTACCCTAATTAACCAGAAATGCCTGAGAAAATTTGGGACAGTTCCTGCACATTTGGTACTTTTTGGCAACTTTAATATTTGGTTGCAGCAAATGGACAGTTGCAGAAATCTTTGTAATAGATCTGTACTTGGGGTTTCTACCATCAGAAATATTGTTATGTAGCTGACTGACATTAGCGATGCGCTAATGTCAGCACTACATAACAGTATGTTTTTTTACGTTTCTCCCTGCAGCCGTTCTGATAAAATAAGCACTTTTATAATATGCTAATGAGCCTCTAGGGTGCTATGTGGGCGTAAAATCAGCACCTAGAGGCTCCGTCCACTCACCCTTTAACCCGCCCAGGTCTTCTGTTCTGACTGCCCTGCTCCTTTTGATTGATGTCAAGGTTCGCAGCATCTCTGACTAAATCCCGCGCCTGCGCCGTTCACTTCTGTATTCAGAGTGAAGGCCGCTCTTCTGATGCCGGCTTCCTCACTGTGACGTAGTCGGCGCAGTGAGGAATTCGGCACCAGGAGTGCATTATTCATTCACTGCGCCTGCGCCGAGTACAGAAGTGAACGGCACAGGTGCGGGATTTAGTCAGTGATGCTGCGAACCGTGACATCAATCAAGTGGAGTGGGGCGGGCAGAACAGGGGACCTGGGCGGGATAATGGGTGAGTGGACGGAGCCTCTAGGTGCTGATTCTACGCCCACATAGCACCTAGAGGCTCATTAGCATATAATAAAAGTGCTTATTTTATCAGAACGGCTGCAGGGAGAAATGTAAAAAACAGAGTTATGTAGTGCTGACATTAGCGCATCGCTAATGTCGGTCAGCTACATAACAGGATTTCTGATGGTAGAAACCCTTTAATTCACCCTTAAAAGGGATTGTCCAGCTTTTGGAACTGTTTAGTAGTCTGAATCAGCATGTGATACCCATTGAAAAAAATCATACTCGCCTGCTTCCAGATGCTCCGTTTTGGCTCCCTGGTTCTGTCAGTAATCTTCTGGTCCCTGGCTTGGACACTTCCTGACTGACTGGGTCACATACACCACTGCAGCCAGTGACTGGTCTCAGCTTGGTCCCAAGCAGCCCATTACTCACCAGCGATATGCTGTTTAGAGAAACATCACTAAGTCCAGTCAAGTCCCTTTTTATAGTTTGGACAACAGAGGCAGACTGCAAGAGGAGTCGGGATCTGCTTGATCAACTCTGGTTTTTGTCAACATAATTTTTTATTTTTGCCCTAGCTAGTGACCAAAAGCATTTTAGTGTAAAGATACCTTAGAGAATGATGTTGTAGCAAGGCCAAAAAGATCTTGAGTTATAGTAGGGGTGTATGTGTTGTGAACTAATACCTTAAAATGCCTTTCAAACTATGGATGTCCAAAAAGGTGCCAACAGAATAAAAGCAAGGCTCTGGTTCGGACAGACCCAGCTTTACTTGTATCCATTTAATGTACACTGCTCAAAAAAACAAAGGGAACACAAAAATAACACATCCTAGATCTGAATTAATTAAATATTCTTCTGAAATACTTTGTTCTTTACATAGTTGAATGTGCTGACAACAAAATCACACAAAAATAAAAAAATGGAAATCTAATTTTTCAACCCATGGAGGTCTGGATTTGGAGTCACACTCAAAATTAAAGTGGAAAAACACACTACAGGCTGATCCAACTTTGATGTAATGTCCTTAAAACAAGTCAAAATGAAGCTCAGTAGTGTGTGTGGCCTCCACGTGCCTGTATGACCTCCCTACAACGCCTGTGCATGCTCCTGATGAGGTGGCGGACGGTCTCCTGAGGGATCTCCTCCCAGACCTGGACTAAAGCATCTGCCAACTCCTGGACAGTCTGTGGTGCAACGTGACGTTGGTGGATAGAGCGATATACCAATTTTTATTATTTTTTGGCTTTAAGAACTGACTGTTCGCTTAAAGCCAAATATATTCTTCCCAACTGGTGCCCTTGTTACAAGATAATCTGTTATTTCCTTCACCTGTCAGTAGTTTTAATGTTATGGAGATGCAAGTACGTGGTTTGTGTGTTGGATCTGTAAGTCATTGGGTGGGAAGGAGTTAAGTATGGTTTAGCTAAAAATCATGTCATTGATGTTGCATGGAGCCTAGGAGTTTTACATACAGAGCGCCTATTATCTGGTTGTCATGTGAATTCTGGAACTGGCCAAATACTTTCACAACAGTGGACTTGGCTTCTCTCTATCTTTCCGTTTCCACTGCTAGAATCTAATTCTTGTTATGTGTTCTTCAGTTTTGAGAGCATGCAGCGGCTGTGTGAGAAGTATAACCGAGCCATCGACAGCATACATCAGCTGGTAAGATTGCACGCTTTTGTCACTGTGATCTCATTACCTAACGTAGGCATTGCTCTATGCCATTGTATGTGCGCTATGATAACACTGGTCCTATCATAAATATAACACTTATTTAGACACAGGTGACATCTAAGGAAAATATCATTGTATTAACCATGGCTTGTAGCAGATTCAGAACACATTGCCTTTTATTTATTAACCCCTTCCTGACTTGCCCAGTATCATGAAAAAGGCATCTCAGGATCACTTGAATAAGTAAAAGCATTTGAAAATTATTCTGGGACCCGCACCTACAATGAGAACGGAGCGGGGAAATGAACGGAGGGCCCTCCATTCATTTCTATGGGGCTGCCGAAAATAACCAAGTGCTGGCTGAGCTATTTCCGTCTGGCCCATAGAAATGAATGGGAGTAGGGGCCGCGTGTGCGCGATGCGCTCCCATTCACTTCTATGGGAGCAGCGCTTGGTGGTGGACGGACCCCGGGAAAACCGGGGTCCTCCAGCCACAGCTCTCCCCGCTCCGTTTTCGTTGTAGGTGCGGGTCCCAGAGGTGGGATCCGCACCTATCAGACAATGGGGGCATATCCTAGCGATATACCCCCATTTTCTGTGACTGGAATACATACCCCTTTAAAGGAATACTAAACCTCAAAAGGAAAAAAAAAACATTTAATTGACGTGAAGTTGTCAGTAAGACTGCAGGATTTTCTGCATGATCCCAAAAGTCTTGCAGAAATCCTGTAGGCAAAACGGATTAATTTTCTGTTACTCTTCCATTTTCAGCTAGTAAATGGGGTCTGAGTGGTCTTAGGCTACATTCACTCTTGCGTTGTTGTTGTTTTCCGGTGTTAAGATCTGGCAGAGGATCTCAATACTGTCAAAAATAAGTTTTAGTCCTCTCTGAATGGAAAGAGATCCATCCGTTCAGGATGTCCTCTGCTCTGGCAGCATTTAGTGCCCGGTCATAAAAATGGGGAAAAAACGGATCCGGCACTAAAAACAATGTAAGTCAATGGTGACTGATCAGTTATTTTAGGAGCCTAAAAAAACTGATCAGTCATCCATTGACTTTCAATGTGTATAGTAACGGATCTGTTTTTTTCAGGTTTCATTTCACACAACTGCATCCCAACAGAACAGATGCATCCTGATGTACAAAATCAAAAAGGAGCCGTTTAATTCTGGTATTGCGATCCTAATACTGGAATTAAGAACGCAAGTGTGAAAGTAGCCTTAATGATCTTTTTGTTCCATCGCAGAGGGTAAGGCTCCTGCTACAGTAAGGCACAGCATTGTGAGAGAGATGGGAGGAATGGAAAATATTTCCTACTTTTAATTGCAGTATGAGACACAGAAGGTTTAATGGGTTCTCCGGGATCTTAATATTGATATACAATTTGTGGGCTGTAAAAATGAAACCCAAAAAACAATGTTGGAATTGCATGTTTAGTTTTTCAATGTCACACTACATTTTATTCCATAAATGATATGGCAAGTTTAAATGGGGTCATTAAAAATTCACTGATTAAATTGACATTCCACTGATGGAGTTTGAAACTCCTGAAACGCGTTTGGTGTCTCCAAGAGCACTGAATGGGACAGTGTGGCAGACCCACTGAGATTTTTATTGCCATCTAATTAAACTGTGTCCAACTTGGGCTACTTTTACACTCTGGTTTGGTGCGGATCAGTCGTGGATCTGCACAAACGCATCCGTTCAGATAAGGCTACTTTCACATGGCGCTTTGGTTTCCATTTGTGAGATCCGTTCAGGGCTCTCACAAGCGGTCCAAAACGGATCAGTTTTGCCCTAATGCATTCTGAATGGATAAGGATCCGCTCAGAATTCTTCAGTTTGTCTCCGTTCTGCCTCCATTCCGCTCTGGAGGCGGACACAAAAACACTGCTTGCAGCGTTTTGGTGTCCACCTGACGATGCAGAGGCAAACTGATCTGTCCTGACACACAATGTGTCAATGGGGACGGATCCGTTTTCACTGACACAATATGGCACAATAGAAAATGGATCCCTCCTCCAATGGTGAAAACGGATCTTTCAATGGTGTTAAAGACGTTTTGGCTATGTTACAGATAATACAAACGATCTGTTCTGAACGGATGCATGCGGTTGTATTATCTGAACGGAAGCGTTTGTGCAGATCCATGACGGATCCGCACCAAACGCGAGTGGGAAAGTACCTTAATACAACCGCATGCTTCTGTTCAGAACGGATCCGTTTTGTATTATCTTTTCCAAAGCAAAATGGAGGCGGAACAAAGCCAAACGGAGCTAAACTGATGCATTCTGAGTGGATCCTTATGCATTCAGAATGCATTAAGGGCAAAACTGATCCGTTTTGGACCGCTTGTGAGATCCCTGAACAGATCTCACAAACGGAAACCAAAACGCCAGTGAGAAAGTAGCCTTACAAGACGGACCTTTATAACAGGAGTGAATTACTGTGCCTGCGCTAACTTCACTTGGAGAACTCAAGCCAATCCGCACACTGACCTGGCAGCCTAACAAAGTTACAGCCTCCCGATTACGTGGGAGGCCACATGAACCGGCCGGCAGCTACAGCGGTGAGCTAGATCTCGCTACTTCCTGGATATCAAGAGCGGTAATGTAGAGATCGCGACTCCTTCGATAATAAGGAGAAAGCACTTATAAATGCACGCTACTGACATTCCTCTGCCTGTACCGACTATCTCTGGACACGCACCATAAATACAAGATTGGAAAATCAATCTCTCTATAGCAGCTGCACAGAGACAAATATTTTGCCATTGACTCATTGCAGCTGGAGCTAGATATAGTGGAGTAATTGGTGCTTCTCATCTATTTTTATTTTTGTGATTGAATTAATAGGGCTGCTTCTCTATCCTCACTGAACCATCAAGCTGGAGACTGGCATATTTATACCTATCACAATAGGTTCCTAGCCTTCATCATTTAATAACATTTTTATTTAATTTTTTTTATGCTCATTTATCAGATTTTATGGTATTTTTAGGTGTATGTATTTTGCGTGAATAAATGTTTATATGCTTTGATACATTTGCATTTGAGTACTTCATGCAGCATCAGATAATTGAGTGCCCTCCAACATATAAAAAATTTAGTGTCTCCCACAAGAAACAAGCCTTCATATGGCTACTGTAAGTGAACAGAAAAGTAAAACGGTTATTACTCTTGGAAGAAGGGAAGTAAAAAACAATTAAATGGAAAAACTGCCGTGGTCCCAAGGGTTTAAAGGAGTTGTCCAGTCTGAGCATTTATTGCATATCAATAGTGTTTTTTGTTCTATGGACACCTTTGGGGCAATTATTTTTTGCATTTTTCTTAATTTGGGTTAAAAAAAAAAAAAAAAAAGGTATTTGGTCTTTATCAAACATTTGTCCTCTACAGCTTTCAGTTTCATTACTTTCTCTCAGTGAATCCGCTTTGAGCTGCTTTGACATCTCTATCTGTAGACCTTATTTTTACTTTCCTAGTAGCTCATGAACACTCATTTAAGCTAAATTTTTCATCTGACTGAGTGCTTATAAACGGTCAGGGAACTAGAGGTACATCTACACATCCAGCCAACGGAGCAGCTCTGAAGGAGAAGCATCAGTCAGCCGTGAAAATGAAAGCTGTAGAGGAAAAACGTATGACAATTTGACAAATTGAAATAATAAGTATTATGCACTAATAAAACAATGCCCCTTAAGATGTCCATAGTCCTAAAGGTGTTGTCAGGAGCTCTGTATTGATGACCTATCCTCAGGATAGGTCATCAATATCAGATCGGCAGGGATCTGGCACCCTGCCAATCAGCTGTTTGAAGAGGAGAATGTGCTCAATGCGAGCGCTGCTTCCTCTTTATTGCACTGCCTGTCGTCTCAGAAGTGAGTGTAATTACAAGTACTCGCTCCATTCACTTAAATAGAGCAGGTGCTTGTAATTAAACGATGCCGCCACAGTGTAATGAAAAGGAAGCCGCGCACGCATGGAGCATCACATCCTCTCCAACCAGCTGATCGGCAGGGGTGCGGTGTGTCAGAGCCCCAGCAATCTGATATTGATGACCTATCCTAAAGATAGGTCATCAATATAAACCCCCTGCACAGCCCCTTTTTAATTTCTGAAGAATGGGTGTAGTGAAATAAGTTTACATTTGCAGCAGATATCTGTTCAGCTTATAAGTGTAGTGCTGGCAGGTTTCAGAAGAAGCTGGCTGTGGTGTCAGCACATCCATCTGGATAGCGAGCTTGATGGATCTTAGTATAATTGTGCTGTGAAGGAAGCCTCGGAGCATGGAACTATTGGTGTATATCCAGAATAGTCTGTTATGTGTTGGGTGAAGACTTTTTTTAATAAGTGCAGCAGACAGCTAATGGTAAAAAAAAACCTCCTTATTTTTCTCTGACAGTGGAAAGGTACCACTCAGCCTATGAAGTTGAACACTCGCCCGTCCACAGGTCTCCTCCGTCACATTTTACAGCAAGTCTACAACCACTCGGTAACTGATCCAGAGAAGCTTAATAACTATGAGCCTTTCTCCCCGGAAGTATACGGAGAAACATCATTTGATCTGGTGGCCCAAATGATAGATGAAATCAAAATGACTGAGGATGATCTGTTTGTTGATCTTGGCAGTGGTAAGTGAATATTAAAGGGAATCTGTCAGCTCATACCTCCGCTTTAAACGAAGGGCAGTGTCTGATTCCTCCTTTTATGCTGATTCAAACATTTCTGCACCCCTTCCAGATCTATGGCTCCGTTGCAGAGAAATCGCGTCTATGTTGATATTGAAATTAGCTATTTGGTGCAACGATTGCAGCACCCTTGCACCTTGTCACACCAAAGGCTGAGCCCTGTATTGTGGGTAGCACTTCCTTTCCAGCTGTGAGTGATAAGCCTGTGTTCTTATACATGAGCTGTCGCTTTGGGAATTGCCGCATGCGCAGTACAGTTTTGATAGCTGCACAGTACAGATAATTTCAGCCCAGCACCAGGGCTATACTGGGCAGTTCCCTAAGGGATGACGCACATGTGAGAACACCCAGGGCCAAGTGAGATTACATCACCAAGCTGACCATGCCACTCACAGCTGGGTGGGCCGTGCTTTTCACAATGCCAGGCAGAGCTTTTGGTGCAAGAGTGCTGCCCTTTTTGCACCGAAGTGTCAATTTGCATATCGGTATAGGTGTTGTGATTTATCCGCAACGGAGCCGCAGATCTAGATGGGGGTAGAAATGTTTGAATCATCAGAACGGCGGGGATCTGAAACTGCTTTTCATTTAAAACTGAGGTATGAGCTGACAGATTCCCTTTAATATGAAGATTAGACCTTAGAAGTTGTCGTCTAGAATTGTTCAGTTTTGACTGTATGATGGTGTTTTGTGTGAATTGGATCTCATGGATGTGCTTCTGTCCGATCCAGTCACTATAGTAATTTCCCTGTGCTATAGCTACCAGTTAGCCTAGTTAGTATAACAGGGTCAGGTCTTGCATAGCTACCATAGTTGCCAACAGTCTTTACAGCAAACGGGGCTGTGAAGGGGACGGGGTTTGTGTAAATTTACTGCAATCTGGTAGGTATATGGGAGCTTGGGCATGGTCATGTGGGTGGGATTGGGCGTTCTCTTGGCAGGACTTCAATGTCTCAGTATAACTTGGCAATTATGAGCTTCACAGCCATCAGTTTTTTTACACAGATATATGAACATTAAATTCTGACATTCATGCTGCTGTTTTCATATTTCTAGAGTAGCTGAAAAAATGAGAGCTATGGTCAACAAGAACAAAGCAATTTTGAGGTTTCGATATAGTCTCTGTGAAAACAATGGACTTGGTACAAAGCAGAGCAGTAACTATAGGCTATTTTATAGAAATGTTTGGGTACACAGCCAATACTTTGTGTGTGTGTGCGCGCGCTCCTATATTTTATGTTAGCTCCCTTTTAGATATTCATACTGATTTGTCTCATCAGAGAGTCCATTTCAGAATGCAGCCACCAGGGTAATCAGTACACCGCTTGGGTTCTGCCCTCAGCATGCCTGGCAAACACAAGATCTTACCATGGAAGCCACAGATAGCCAAGAACTTTCCTGCAATGGCCAAACGTAATATCACAGCCCTGCAGAAGGGAGCTGCTCATAACAGGGTATATGGAATGGGTTTGTCCTTAAAATAATCCATTTAAAAGAAGTCCGTCAGAAATTTGTTCAAGCTAAACTATTGACAGCGCTAGGTCCGGACTGGGGAGAGCACTACAAACTTCTCTTGTGGAGCTTTCCTCATCATGAGTAGTGAGAATATGAAGTTTTATTCTGCCAAAATCTGCTCTCTAATGCCCAGGGTTGGGCTTCCCTGAAATGTGCTCTCTGCATTGAGCTTCTTCACACTGAGTGACCGCTGTAACATCCAACTAGAAAAACCACTATAGTTATTTAGAGCAGAGGAGAGTGGCTGTGAAGCGGCTCAATGCAGAGAGCACGTCAACCTGAAATCCTATAGAATAAAACATTGCGTTCCACAAAAGGTATGCTTTTGCTACTCTACTAAGTCCCTGCTTAGTGCTGTCAGCAGTTTATCATGGTTGAAACTATTACTAGATTAACTGGTTTATCTCACTTCAGCAAGTGACATTTATCATGTAGAGAAAGTTAATACAAGGCACATTCTAATGTATTGTGATTGTCCATATTGTCTCCTTTGCTGGCTGGATTCATCTTTCCATCACATTATACACTGCTTGTTTCTATGGTTATGACCACCCTGCTATCCAGCCGTGGTGGCCTACTTGCACAATATAGGAAAAAGTGCCACTTTGTGCACACTCCGGCCACCAGACAGGCCAGCACCTTTCCCTATACTGTGCAAGCACGACCACCGCTGCTGGATTACAAGGTGTTTGTAACCATGGAAATAATCAGTGTACAATGTGATGGAAAAATGAATCCAGCCAGCAAAGGAAGCTATATGGACAATCGCAATACATTAGTAAGTGCCTTGTATTAAATTTGTCTACATCATCAATGCTATTTTCTGAAGTGAGACAACCCCTTTAAGTTATTACTGCATTTTTATCAAGGAAATAAAACACTGCGATTGTCCCATACTTGGCTCTAAAGTTAAGTCATTGGTTTTTAGGTGTGGGACAGGTTGTCCTTCAAGTGGCTGCTGCTACGGGATGTAAACACCATTATGGAGTGGAAAAAGCAGACATCCCGGCTAAGTATGCTGAGGTAAGGGTTTTCTGAACTGGAGCAATGTGCTATATTTATAGTAGTAGGCATCTGTGTTGGTCCCATGTTCATATGTGTATGCATTGCTGTGAAAAAATGTTTCACTACATGCAAATGAGCCTCTAGGGGGCGTTGCTGTTACACCTATAGCATTGATGGCTAACCTCCGGCACTCCAGCTGTGGTGAAACTACGACTCCCAGCATGCTCCATTCATTTCTATGGAGTTCTGAGAACAGCCAAGCAAGTGGGCATTTTGGGAGTGGTAGTTTTTCCACAGCTAGAGTGCTAGAGGTTAGCCGTCACAGACCTAGAGGCTCTGCTCTCTGCAACTGCTACGCCCTCGGCACTTTCATTGACAGATTCACACCTAGCCTTGTTGCTCCTAGAGGCTCATTTGCA
Source organism: Bufo bufo (assembly GCF_905171765.1). Taxonomy (NCBI): domain Eukaryota; kingdom Metazoa; phylum Chordata; class Amphibia; order Anura; family Bufonidae; genus Bufo; species Bufo bufo. Next base: position 462,883,208 of record NC_053390.1, read on the forward strand.
TATATTCAAACACTTTTTTCCCCCTCAATAATGCCGGCATGGGACCAACACAGTGGACATGCAACAGGTCAGCCAGTGTCATAGGTACAAATCTGCTGCCAGATGCCCTTGAAGATTTCCCTTCTCTGGCCTAAGCCAATGCCTGTAAAACAGCCCCATAGCATTATCCCTTCTCCATCAAACTTTATAGCTGGCACAATGTAGTCAGGCACGTAACGTTCCCCTGCATTCTCCAAAGCCAGTCCATCAGTGTGCCAGATCCAGAAGCCTGATTCATCGCTCCACAGAACATGTTTCCACTACTCCATCTGACACTTGCCATTATATTTGGTGATGTAACTCTTGCATGCAGCTGCTTGACGATAGGAACCCATGTCATAAATCTCCCAGAGCACAGTTTATGTGCTGATGTAAACGCCAGAGAAGGTTTGGAAATCTGCAGTTGTCACTTGGCGACCCTGCTCTGTAGCTAAACACTTCCACGCGTTATATCATCACTCACAGTTTATTGTAGAATATCTAGGAGCTAAGAAATTTCATGGACTGAATTTGGTGGCATCCTGTTCTAGTACCATGTCAGCAGATTTGTACTTGCAGCTGAAGACACCGGTGTTGGTCTCATGTTCATATATGCCTGTATTGCTGAGGAAAATGATGTTTAAATATGTGTAAATGGGCCTCTATGAGCGGCGGTGGCATTACTGTAAGGTGTGTTTAGATGCTCCAATGTACAGCCGATTGTCGGGAAGGAAGCACTCGGCTACTCATTCAGTGAAGGAGACCGCTGCATTTACATGCAGTGATCACCTCCACAGTATGAGGACGTGGGATCTCTATTGCCATCGCTTGTCCCCATACAGAATGTGTTCACTGCACGCATCGCACCCAGATGGAAAAATTGCTTGTGTGAAAGAGCCCTAAATGTGACTGTTTAGCCAGTCACTGGCCACATCAGTGATTTTCTTTTTAACCATTTATATTTTATTGAATTTTAAAATGTAAAATTACAAACCGTATAATAAGATTGTGGAGGTCCATCGCAAAGGGAACACACAATTAATTAGACCTTGTACAAAAATAACAATAGAGTGACATAAAATGAAAATGATCCTCTCTCCATGACTATAAAGGTAGCATAGTCTTACGAGTGTCCCAAGGTTGCCAAAATTTCAGGAAATTAGTCGTCATGTTCCGCTGAAGTATCTTGAATCCGAGTACAGAGTTCAGAACCCGATTAGCCAGTGATTGAGTGGTCACATTTCTGTGTCAAGAGGCACCAAGAAGTAGAGACTGGTAAGGTCAAGAGCAACATTGGATTGGAGGATATTTTTTGACCCTTTTCTTGAAAACAATTTTACTGGCTGATGAGCCCTTTCTAGTCATGTTGTATGAACCTAGCCTAATCGTTACTAATTAGAAAGCATTTTCAGTATGTTTTGCATTGTTTTTGCAGTTTCTAAATTTGTTTTCTTCAATAAAATTTTTATTTTTTTGCAGGCAATGGATAAAGAGTTTAGAAAATGGATGAAATGGTATGGGAAAAAGCACGCAGAGTACACAGTAAGTTTTTTGCTTGGAAAATTTGCATGTCCTATTTTTCAGTATCTTGCAAAAGTTTAGTTTATCATGGATCTTTATTTCACGCAAATTTTTCTGTAGCCATAAACACACCAAAAATTACTAATTGCAAGGAGAAACTGACCTCATTAAATGTTCTTTGACAGGGCAAGTAAGATGAACTTGTCTGTTTACGGTCAGTAAATCCTGAGCTGAGGAGCCCACGTTACACCTAACTAAACCAGGAGTGAATACACAAGAGTGGTTTAAACCTTTTAGGTGGCTCACTTCTTCTTTTTAGGATCCACTCTTGGCTTTGGTGTATATTTAAAAAAAAAAAAGAAAAAAAAAAAAAGGTAGCTGTCCCAAGATCTTTGTTTTTAATTAGCTATTGGTTTAAGAGTATCTCTAGATTTTTTTTTTTTGTTTTGTTTGCTCTTTCAATCTTGAATACTTCTGGCGTATGGACTACTGCAACATGCATCGAGTTGCAACTTAAAAAGGAAAATGGGTCAAGAAAATGTTCTCTAGCTCTTGTTCAAATGATAGCTAGGTGTGCATGGTTAATATCGCAAAATCTGACACTATTTTGAGGTAGAATAGCCCCCAAAACCATTCATTAAAAAAAATGTAGGCCTACATTAAATAACGATAACCAATAAATAATAATAATTTCTTTTACCAAGGAATGAAAAGTTGACTGCTAATTATAGTTTATTTATCGGATAATGTCTCATGGCATGTGCTCTGATGATGAATAGGGCTACTTTCCCTGTTTATATGACTGGCCACAGTGTTGGTGGTGGTGTGTGTGTGTGTTATGCAGGCCAAAAGAAGTGCAAGTCTGGCTTCTGATATAGTTTTAAAATCTTCATTATTTATTGAGATCTGATAAAATCCATGTGCAGACCTCAGCTCTCCTCAGTGAGTGTCTCCTACTACCTGGCTGTGGCACTGTCCAATCACAGCAGAAAGTTTCAGAAGACAAGCTGTTCTCGCGAGATTTACCAAATCTCACAAGAACATCTCCCCTTCTCCCTGGCTGTGAAGTGGTCTGCTGCCTTTGGACAGCATCACAGCTAGGTATAAGGAGATGCCCACTGAGGAGAGCTGAGGTCTTCTCCTTGAGTTAGCATATGTGGCTCCAGAAAGCAAAGAGGGCTAGAGTGGCACAATGGAGGGGTCTATCAGGAATAAAAAAGGTTGGGCATCTGCAGCAGGTGGACCACTTTATAATACAGTAGATTTAAAAAAATAAAAAAAAAGTTCTCTGTAATTATATGAAATTCTGGATTTGCACACTTCATTGATATTACCCGTGTTGTGCCTTTCATGCATCTTACACATTGAGGCTACATGTGAGCTGTACTTTGTATTAGATGTTCTATGCAGGTGGGAAAATTAATATAGGACTTCACATGTAGAGCTAAACATATGCAGAGTACTTGAGATTTTATCCTAGTAAATAAAGGTTGCAGTCCAGATCATTTTGCCTGAAGTAATAGTATTTTTTTTTACTTTTTTTTAGCTGGAACGTGGAGACTTCCTCTCAGAGGAATGGAGGGAAAGAATTGCCAACACAAGGTGTTTTATCTGCTGTGTGGTAGCTTTTATGGTTTGCTCCCACTACTATTAGCTTATGTGGTTATTGGTTTGGAGTTTACTGCTTTACTTTTGTTTGTCCGTGCCCAAAGCTACTGTCCTGTTTACAGTTGCAAGAAAAAGTATGTGAACCCTTTGGAATTATATGGGTTTCTGCACAAATTGGTCATAAAATGTGATCTGATCTTCATCTAAGTCACAACAATAGACAATCACAGTCTGCTTAAACTAATAAAACACAAAGAATTAAATGTTACCATGTTTTTATTGAACACACCATGTAAACATTCACCGTGCAGGTGGAAAAAGTATGTGAACCCGTAGACTAATGACCTCTCCAAGAGCTAATTGGAGTGAGGTGTCAGCCAACTAGAGTCCAATCAATGAGATGAGATTGGAGGTGTTGGTTACAGCTGCCCTGCCCTATAAAAAACACACACCAGTTCTGGGTTTGCTTTTCACAAGAAGCATTGCCTGATGTGAATGATGCCTCACACAAAAGAGCTCTCAGAAGACATATGATTAAGAATTGTTGACTTGCATAAAGCTGGAAAGAGTTATAAAAGTATCTCCAAAAGCCTTGCTGTTAATCAGTCCACGGTAAGACAAATTGTCTATAAATAGAGAAAGTTCAGCACTGCTGCTACTCTCCCTAGGAGTGGCCGCCCTATAAAGATGACTGCAAGAGCACAGCGCAGACTGCTCAATGATGTGAAGAATCCTAGAGTGTCAGCTAAAGACTTACAAAAGTCTCTGGCATATGCTAACATCCCTGTTAGCGAATCTACGATACGTAAAAGACTAAACAAGAATGGATTTCATGGGAGGATACCACAGAGGAAGCCACTGCTGTCCAAAAAAAACATTGCTGCATGTTTACAGTTTGCACAAGAGCAGCTGGATGTTCCACAGCAGTACTGGCAAAATATTCTGTGGACAGATGAAACCAAAGTTGAGTTGTTTGGAAGAAACACACACCACTATGTGTGGAGAAAAAGAGGCACAGCACACCAACATCAAAATCTCATCCCAACTGTGAAGTATGGTGGTGGGGGCATCATGGTTTGGGGCTGCTTTGCTGCGTCAGGGCCTGGACGGATTGCTATCATTGAAGGAAAAATGAATTCCCAAGTTTATCAAGACATTTTGCAGGAGAACTTAAGGCCATCTGTCCACCAGCTGAAGCTCAACAGAAGATGGGTGTTGCAGCAGGACAACGACCCAAAGCATAGAAGTAAATCAACAACAGAATGGCTTAAACAGAAGAAAATATGCCTTCTGGAGTGGCCCAGTCAGAGTCCTGACCTCAACCCGATGGAGATGCTGTGGCATGACCTCAAGAAAGCGATTCACACCAGACATCCCAAGAATATTGCTGAACTGAAACAGTTCTGTAAAGAGGAATGGTCAAGAATTACTCCTGACCGTTGTGCACGTCTGATCTGCAACTACAGGAAACGTTTGGTTGAAGTTATTGCTGCGAGAGGAGGTTCAACCAGTTATTAAATCCAAGGGTTCACATACTTTTTCCACCTGCACTGTGAATGTTTACATGGTGTGTTCAATAAAAACATGGTAACATTTAATTCTTTGTGTGTTATTAGTTTAAGCAGACTGTGATTGTCTATTGTTGTGACTTAGATGAAGATCAGATCACATTTTATGACCAATTTGTGCAGAAATCCATATCATTCCAAAGGGTTCACATACTTTTTCTCGCAACTGTATATAGGGTCCTGTTTATGTAGGGTTCCCTGATGACAACTTCTTTAGATGCTGTTATAATTTGGAGAAATGAACAACTATCAATGCCTTGGTAATAGAGGTCCCCAATTTCCCACATCAATGGAAGGGTAGTGCAATTTTACGGAACGGGTGCAGACCCATTCATTTTCAATGGGGCCGGAATGTGCTGTCTGCATCCGTATTTGCGGATCCGCACTTCCGCATCCGTGCTTCCGTTTCCGCAAAATAAAATAGAACTTGTCCTGTTCTTGTCCGCAATTGCGGACAAGATTAGGCTTTTTCTATTATAGTGCCGGCGATGTCGGTCCGCAAATTGCGGAATGCACATTGCAAATGTCCGTGTTTTGCGGATCCGCAATTTGCAGATCCGCAGAACACTTACGGACGTGTGAATGGACCCTAATAGAAGTGAATGGAGAAGCAATCACAAATAGGTGCTACTGCTCCATTTGCTTAGGGAATCGGGGACCTCCATGCTTGTGATCGCTGGTGGTCCTAGCAATCAAACCTTATCCCCTGCATGTGTGTGTGTGTGTGGAAGGACCCCATCAACTTATTATATTGCAGCAAGTAATTCTAAGGGTATGGCCACACTTAACATAAATGCTGCAGATTATCTGTAGGGAATTGTGTTTAGACGTCTGCAATGCATTACAGTAGAAGTGAAGTAGATTAGAATTTCCCAAATGTTATCCTTATGCTGCAGGCATTTTGCACAGAAAATGCACAGAATGTGACCTGTGGTTTATGTATTATGGAGGAGATTTATCATCTCCCTTGCGCTAGAAAAGTGGCTTTAAAAAGTTGCAAGCTGCATGTTTGTGTCTTTAAAAAAAAAAAGTTGGTTTAGGTGCACAGACTCCCAGATGATGCATCTAATTTATGTTGATGCCTGCGCCTCATCATAAATTGAGTGCATCCTCCGGCGGCGCAGAGAATGTCAAGGCGGCCACAGAAAGTCTGCCTATATCTGTAACATGTCACTTTGTTTCCGTTTTTGATTTTGCCCTTTGCAATACACGGAGTGAAATCTGCAGCAAATTCGCAGCATTTCTGCTCTTAAATGCACTGCAAAATCCACACTGTTTGATGCTGATTTCTCTCTGCAGAAAATCCAAAGTAAACCTGCTTCATGTGGCCATACCCTGTGTCAGTTAGATTTATAGTTTACTAATAGTTCAGGCTGCTGCATAGACTCTGAAATCACTATAAAATTACTTTCTGTTTTTGGTTTGAAGCTGTGGCTTGCTGGACAGAATGGGGGAAAAAAAACAATGTGGCGGCTCTGGGATTAACAATTACTGTTATCTTGCAGTGTAATTTTTGTGAATAATTTTGCCTTTGGTCCTGAAGTCGATCACCAGCTTAAGGAGAGATTTGCCAACATGAAGGAAGGTGATGTATTGACCCACCGTTATTTGTCGTTGGAAGTTGTGTTTTGTTTTTTTGGTTATTTTATTCCATTGTGGCATAGACAGATGTTAGACCGGTTTTAATCACAAATTTAAGGCCCATTTTTTTTTTTGTAGAAATTAGGGTACTTTCACACTTGCGGCAGAGGAATCCGGCAAAACGTATGCCAATTGATTGGATTTTAAGACTGATCAGGATCCTGATCCATCTTACAAATGCATTGCAAGAACGGATCCATCTGTCCGTTTGTCATACAGACAAACGGATCCGTTTCGATTTTTTTCAGTCTGTGCATGCGCAGACCAGAAGGACATTTCCGGCGTTCTGGTATTTTGAATGCTGGATCTGGCACTAATACATTCCTTATCTCCGGCAAGTCTTCAGTTTTTTTGGCATGCTACGGTTTCATCTCTTTCCTGATCAGTCAAAAAGACTGAACTGAAGACATCCTGATGCATCCTGAACGGATTACTCTCCATTCAGAATGCATTAGGATAAAACTGATCAGTTCTTTACCGGATTTGAGCCCCTAGGACGGAACTCAGCGCCGGAAAAGGAAAGCATTAGTGTGAAAGTACCCTAATATTACACTTTATATTTTGTTAAAAGAAAAGCTGCTTTCAGATGTTTCTTTAACATTTATATTGACAAGTTTGCATACACAGCATTGTACTGGTGTTTTTGGGGTCAGTGTTTTTAATAAAATGCTAGATGCCAAGTATAAAATCTTTTCTGACATCCCCCCCGCCCATATACTTCACTGTAGGATTTCCAATGTGCATATACAAAATTGGCACCAGAAACTCGTGTGTAGTAAAAAAATAATCGTTTTAAAACCTTTTTTCAAACATTTTGAAAATACTCAGAGTATTGTATTTGAAAGAGGCCTTAAGGGAGCTGCCATAGGAAAAAAATTATCTGTTAAATGGCTCACTTTGGTGTAATGTCTCGCCTGTTCCCCCTCGATTCTCTCGTTCCTGCTGCAGCAGTAACATCTCAACATAGGGACATGTGATTGATACATTTTATCACTGCGGCTAGCAGGAAGCAGAGAACAGGGGACTGGACAGGAGCTGCGGTGGGATAGCTTCCTTATGTATTTACACCACACGGAGTCGTCTTAAGGATTAATTACTCGTTTAACTTATTCTGTGTGCAAGAAGCATTTTCTAATTTGCATATTACTATATATCATTTGCCTGTACAGTTACCGAAAAATTAAACACAGTAATCATCACAGTAGTTGACATGACAAGAGCTTGTAGATATTCCATATTTTATGTAGGGTGTATTATAAAAGGTCCAGAGGGAGTTTGGTTGTCAGTTTAAAGAGACCAGAGAAAAATAGTTTGGTTGTCAAACACCTGTAAATAAACTTGCTTCTCTCTCTTAGATGTCTTCATCTGCAAAAGCAAGAAAAAAAAGTAAAAACTCAGTATTTGTCACATTTTACTGCACAAAACTGTCTTAAGTTAACATATGATTGGTCATTACTTCTTTTACTGTTTGGATCACTCTAGTTTAACTCCTTCCCAACCGCCACTGTACAAGGACAGTGGGAGTTGGGTCTTTAAAGATTGCGCCTGCTCGCAAGTGCAGTGGGCGTCATAGTCAACAGGTTTCTGTTGGTTTAAACGACAGCCATGCGGGGCTAATGTCTATGATTGTCGTTAATGCAGATCGCAGACATTTAACCCCTCAGATGCTGTGGTCAGTTGTGATCGAGGCATCTGTGACGACGATCAGGGGAGACACTCATTGTCTGAGATACCATGGGTCTCTCTGAAGAAACCCATGCTATTGTAGTTGTAGTTCCTGTGGAGACCTGCAGGTGGCAGGGCTTCTTAAGAACATGGCAAATCAGCAATGAGTTGCAATGGCAATTCATTGCTGTGTAAGGGAGAAGCAAATTAATACTTGCTTCTTAATCCCCTAGGGTGACAAATAAAAAAAATAAAGTTTTTCAAAATTCAAATCGATCCCTTTTCCCATAATTAAAAATAAACAATAAACCTCATAGGCATCACCACTACTCAAAATTCCCAAACTATTAAAAAAGAAATGCATTTATCGCGTATGGTGATTTGCCTTATTGTCATCACTTCACCTACCCCAAATAAATGAATAAAAAGTGATGAGACACACTCCAAAATAGTATCAGTAAAAACTACAGCTCAGACCGCATAAATTGAGCCCTCACACAGCTCCATAGGCTTAACTATAAAAAAAAAGTTATGGGGGTCAAAATCTGGCAATATTAAATGGTGCCATTAGAAAGTAAAAATTGTTCCCCTCAAAAACTAGCCCTCATACGGCTAATGAATTAAAAAATAAAATTATAGTGGAAAGTAGGAAGTAAAAAATGGAAATGCAAAAATAGAAAGTCCTCCAGGGCTGAAATGGTTAAGCATTGAGAAAGAATTACGTTCTTGGCAGGGACATAAAATTATCTCATACGTCCATGCAGGGTGGCTCTTTAGTAGCTAAGGAGGTATCCTTGCTATAGATGGCTGGATCTCAGGGTGTTTAGCAGTTTAAAAATGATTACAGCTGTAGCTGCCATACATCACAAGTTGCAGCACTTATATGCAGCTCCCGCTGGGGTCCGTTTCTATGTGGAGTTCGGACTTCCAACCTGATTTTTAAAAAGCTGTCTCCCCCAATGTACAGTTGCAAGAAAAAGTATGTGAACCCTTTGGAATTATATGGATTTCTGTACAAATTAGTCATAAAATGTGATCTGATCTTCATCTAAGTCACAACAATAGACAATCACAGTCTGCTTAAACTAATAACACACACAGAATTAAATGTTACCATGTTTTTATTGAGCACACCATGTAAACATTCACAGTGCAGGTGGAAAAAGTATATGAACCCTTGGATTTAATAACTGATTGAACCTCCTTTGGCAGCAATAACTTAAACCAAACGTTTCCTGTAGTTGCAGATCAGACGTGCACAACGGTCAGGAGTAATTCTTGACCATTCCTCTTTACAGAACTGTTTCAGTTCAGCAATATTCTTGGGATGTCTGGTGTGGCATGACCTCAAGAAAGCGATTCACAGCATCTCAATCGGGTTGAGGTCAGAACTCTGACTGGGCACTCCAGAAGGTGTATTTACTTCTGTTTAAGCCATTCAGTTGTTGATTTACTTCTATGCTTTGGGTCGTTGTCCTGTTGCAACACCCATCTTCTGTTGAGCTTCAGCTGGTGGACAGATGGCCTTAAGTTCTCCTGCAAAATGTCTTGATAAACATGGGAATTCATTTTTCCTTCGATGATGGCAATCCGTCCAGGTCCTGACGCCCCAAACCATGATGCCCCCACCACCATACTTCACAGTTGGGATGAGGTTTTGATGTTTGTGTGCTGTGCCTCTTTTTCTCCACACAGTGTTGTGTTTTTCTCCCAAACAACTCAACTTTGGTTTCATCTGTCCACAGAATATTTTGCCAGTACTGCTGTGGAACATCCAGGTGCTCTTGTGCAAACTGTAAACTTGCAGCAATGTTTTTTTTTTTTTTGGACAGCAGTGGTATCTGTGGTATCCTCCCATGAAATCCATTCTTGTTTAGTCTTTTACGTATCGTAGATTCGCTAACGGGGATGTTAGCTTATGCCAGAGACTTTTGCAAGTCTTTAGCTGACACTCTAGGATTCTTCTTGACCTCATTGAGCAGTCTGCGCTGTGCTCTTGCAGTTATCTTTACAGGACGGCCACTCCTAGGAAGAGTAGCAGCAGTGCTGAACTTTCTCTATTTGAAGACAACTTGTCTTACCATGGACTGATGAACAGCAAGGCTTTTGGAGATACTTTTATAACTCTTTCCAGCTTTATGCCAGGCAACAATTCTTAATCGCAGATCTTCTGAGAGCTCTTTTTTGCGAGGCATCATTCACATCAGGCAATGCTTCTTGTGAAAAGCAAACCCAGAACTGGTGTGTGTTTTTTATAGGGCAGGGCAGCTGTAACCAACATGTCCAATCTCATCTCATTGATTGGACTCCAGTTGGCTGACACCTCACTCCAATTAGCTCTTGGAGATGTCATTAGTCTAGGGGTTCACATACTTTTTCCACCTGCACTGTGAATGTTTACATGGTGTGTTCAATAAAAACATGGTAACATTTAATTCTTTGTATATTATTTAGTTTAAGCAGACTGTGATTGTCTATTGTTGTGACTTAGATGAAGATCAGATCACATTTTATCACAAATTTGTGCAGAAATCCATATCATTCCAAAGGGTTCACATACTTTTTCTTGCAACTGTAGAGCGGCTAGCACTGTGGTTTTGTTATTGTTTTAAAGTGTAGATTGTCAGCCATAAAACAAGTCTCACATGGATTTGTGTGCATGTTGTCAATCCACCAATCCCCTTCCCAATCAATCAGAGGACATATTGGCTTTTTGATTGTTACATATGGGGGTCTTTTAAAAAAAATTTTTTTTTTTTTTTTTCCAAGTAAAGAAGTAATAAGTTGAGTGCTTTCTCATCTAATCACCTCTTTGCACCTAAAAGATGACGTTTGCCAGCATCCAAATCACAGCCAAATAAGTGACACCAAACACACCACTCTCACAAACGTCGATAAGGTTTACATTTTACAACATCCCTACTATCTATACTCCATTTGTAGAGTAAAATATGCAGACTGCTTCTCTAGCAGTACTCGTTACACACTACAGTAAGTCATAACAATTATCACTAGAAAGGAATCTATTTCTGATATATCTAATTTTCATCAGTCAGGACAATTTTTCGATTACTCTACTTAAAAAAATAAATAAAAATCTGCCACTTTTCAGACAGGTGTAGTGTTTTTTTCATATTTTTTCTGATGTGAGCAATAAAGCACCAATATTATACCCATCTGAAATTGGCCTTAATTAAAGGGGTATTCCAGTCCTGAGAACTTATCCTATGAGGAGGGAATAACTATTAGATCAGTGGTGATCCTACCACAGAGACACCTTACCCTATGGGGCCCATTGAACTGAACATAGAAGAAGGTCAGGCATGTGGACTGACACTCCATTAATTACATAGTGGCATAGTTAATAAGGTTAAAAAGACATGTCCAAGTTCAACCAAGGGATAGGTGGGGACGCGAATCCTAGAAGGAAGTGAGACTTTGATTTCTACACATTTTCAGAAGCATTAATGTCTTTTACTTTTACGAATTCATCTAAGCCCTATTTAAAACTGTCCACTGTGCCTGCTGTGACCACATCCTGAGGATTCACAGTTTTTACAGTAAAGAAGCTTTGACGCTTCTGGAGACTGAACTTTTTCTTCAATCGGAGGCAGTGCGCCATTGTCTTTTGAGGGCATTTTACATGGAACAGTTTTTCTCCGTATTTTTTGTATGGCCCATTTATATATTTGTATAGGTTAATCATGTCCCCCCTTAGACGTCTCTTCTCAAGACTAAATAAATAAATAAATAAAATTATTTTAATCTTTCTTCATAATTAAGACCCTCCATGCCCCTTATCAGTTTAGTCGCTCTCCTCTGTACTTTTTCCAGCTGCAGTGCGTCCTTTCTATGGACTGGTGCCCAGAACTGAACTGCATATTGCAGGTGAGGCCGCACCAACGCTTTGTAAAGTGGTAATATTACATCCCTGCCCCGCGAGTCAATGCCTCGTTTAATGCATGACAATATCCTAGTGGCCTTAGAAGCAGCTCATTGACATTGTATGCTGTTGTTTAATCTACCATCTACAGGGACACCCAAATCTTTCTCTAAGTGACTCCCACCTAGGACATATGAAGCACAGAGATAATTACTACCAAGATGGATAACTTTACAATCATCCACATTGAACCTCATTTGCCAAGTTGATGCCCAATCACTGTGTTCAAGTCAGCTTGTAGTATATGGACATCTTCCATAGACTGTACAGTACTACATAGCTTAGTGTCATCTGCAAAAATAGAAATGGTGCTATTAATCCCGCCCTCGATATAAATACGTAAATTAAATATTAGAGGACCCTGCACTGTACCTTGGGGTACACCACTTAAAACCCGTGACCATTCTGAATAGGAATCATTGACCACAACTCTCTGGACCTGATCCTTCAACCAGTTTTCAATCCAATTACAAACTATACTTTCCAAGCCTATAGACCTTACTTTACCTATTAAACGTCTATGCCCTCACAGTATCAAAAGCCTTTGCAAAATCCAGAAACACTACATCCACAGTCGCCCCTCTGTCCAGGCTACTACTCACCTCCTCATAAAAACAAACCAGGTTAGGCTACTTTCACACTTGCGTTAGGAGCGGATCCGTCTGGTGTCTGTACAGACTATCCGCTCCTATAATGCAAACGCTTGCATCCGTTCAGAACGGATCCGTTTGCATAACTGTTCATTTCAGATCTGATTTTTCACTTCGGAAAACTCAGATCTGACAGTATATTCTAAACACAGAAGCGTTCCCATGGTGATGGGGACGCTTCATGTTAGAATATACTGAGAACTGTGTACATGACTGCCCCCTGCTGCCTGGCAGATGCTGCCAGGCAGCAGGGGGCAGACCTCCCCCCTGTATTTAACTTATTGGTGGCCACTGCGGCCCCCCTCCCTCCCCAGTATTAATTGTAACCAGTGCGGCCCCCCTCCCTCTATATTCATCGGTGGCCAGAGCGGATTCCCAGTATTAAATATGACCAGTGCGGCCTCCCCCTCCCTTTATATTTATTGGTGGCCAGTGCGGATTCCCAGTGCGGCCTCCCCTTTCTCCCCCCCCCTAATTAAAATCACCCCCCCCCCCCCATCATTGGTGTCAGCGGAGAGTACCGATCGGAGTCCCAGTTTAAATCGCTGGGGCTCCGATCGGTTACCATGGCAACCAAGACGCTATTGCAGTCTTGGCTGCCATGGTTACTTAGCAATAAATAGAAGCATTATACTTACCTGAAGAGTGTGTGTGTGTGTGTGTGATTTTAATTAGGGGGGGGGGGAGAGGGGAGGCCGCACTGGGGAGGCCATACTTGGAATCCGCACTGGCCACCAATAAATATAGAGGGAGGGGGAGGCCGCACTGGTCATATTTAATACTGGGAATCCGCACTGGCCACCGATGAATATAGAGGGAGGGGGGCCGCACTGGTTACAATTAATACTGGGGAGGGAGGGGGGCCGCACTGGCCACCAATAAGACAATTACAGGAGGGGGGGGGTCTGCCCCCTGCTGCCTGGCAGCATCTGCCAGGCAGCAGGGGACAGTCATGTACACAGTTCTCAGTATATTCTAACATGAAGCGTCCCCATCACCATGGGAACGCCTCTGTTAGAATATACTGTCGGATCTGAGTTTTACGATGTAACTCAAATCCGATGGTATATTCTAACATAGAGGCGTTCCCATGGTGATGGGGACGCTTCAAGTTAAAATATACCATCGGATCGGAGAAAACTCCGATCTGATGGTATATTAATAGGGACTCCTGACTTTACATTGAAAGTCAATGGGGGACGGATCCGTTTGAAATTGCACCATATTGTGTCAACGTCAAACGGATCCGTCCCCATTGACTTGCATTGTAAGTCTGGACGGATCCGTTTGGCTCCGCACGGCCAGGCGGACACAAACTCTGCAAGCTGCGTTCGGGTGTCCGCCTGCTGAGCGGAGCGGAGGCCAAACGAAGCCAAACTGATGCATTCTGAGCGGATCCGCATCCATTCAGAATGCATTAGGGCTGTACGGATCCGTTCGGGGCCGCTTGTGAGAGCCTTCAAACGGAACTCGCAAGCGGAGCCCCGAACGCTAGTGTGAAAGTAGCCTTAGTCTAACAACTTCTGTCCTTGGTAAACCCATGTTGGTTATCCTTTATAATATTATTTACAGTCACATACTCCTGTATAAAGTCCCTTAAGAGTCCTTCAAACATTTTTCCCACAACAGAAGTTCAACTACAGTAACTGGTCTATAATTACCTGTGAAGGGCCTAGGCACCACATTTGCCTTGCACCAATCACTTGGCACTGTACCAGTACTTAGAGAATCTTTACATTTTTTTATAAACGGGCACAGCAATGACTGAACTGAGCTCTTTAAGCACTCTTGGGTGTAATCCATCTGAACCTGGTGCCTTGTTGACATTTACCTTATTTAACTTATCTTGGACCATATCTACAGTTAGCCAATTGATCATATTACTGGATGTACTAACAGCCCCAGCACCACAGATATCAGCTCCTTTCTCTTTTTGTATTTACGGAGCTAAAAAAAAAAACATTTAGTAACTCTGCCGTTTCCTTATCTTCGGTGACTAATCTCTGTGGAAGTTCTGGAGACAGCAGAGTACTGTACTCAGCTGTTTCCAGAACTCTCATATGGATGAATGGGATGGCAGTCCACATGCCTGACCTGTCCCTCCGTTCATTTCAGGGGTCCTGAGTTGTTATGAGTGAACTTCATGTTTTGGGGTTCGGGTTTTCTGGCAATTCCGTTATGGAAGTTCGCTCATCACTTGTCCCGAGGGGTACGGGTACTTCGTCTTTGTGATCAGTTTGGGTGCCAGTGGTAGGACCACCTTCAATCTAATAGTTACCCCCTAACCTGTGAATAGGAGCGAACTAGTCACAACATGAATACCTCTTTAATGCATTATATTAAGTTTAAAAATGTATCATTTTTTTAGATTACGTTTTGTATATCAGATGGAAAACTATATCCTGTATAATTCCCAATACTTGCATGGAAATGTTGCTTGGTACATTCCTGCAGTTTTTTGCTTTTTACTTTTCAAGAATTTTAATCCCTGTATTTTATAGGTGGTTACTTTTTTTTTTTTATTTCCATCTTAAAAACATATTTTGGTCTTTCCAGGCTCAGTGATTTTTATGAAGATTATGTGCATTTAAATTTAGGTCTAAGAGCCATGTATTAACTGCATATGTAGAAGTTTTTATTTTATTTATTTTTTAGGAAGTATGAATATTACTTTCTGCTTGAGTCAGACTTTTACCCAGTAACATCAAATCTTATGCAATTTTTATTTATTTATTAAAAATCACATTTTGACACAAATTACATGAATGTCTGTGGGTATGAAGTGCTGAGTGGCATTTTGGCAATGTGCCAGGTTTTTACTCAGTGAAAATATAAGGGTATGGGGGCTTGTATTGGTTGATTCCTTTATTTTGTAACTTAGGTTTTATTGTAACATGTCAAAACTGCAAAAATTATCCAGGTACCAGAGGTGCAAAATGTTGAGACCAGAAATGAAGGCTTTGTTCCTGAAGGACTGTCTGTAGGGGCAGCATCCAGTAGTTTTCTCTGACATGTTTTTATGACGACTGACGTATTGTATTCTACTTGACCAATATCTTCTCAGGTGGCAGAATTGTCTCCTCCAAACCATTTGCACCTCTCAACTTCCGTATTAACAGCAGAAACCTGAGTGGTGAGTTTTCTTCCAAGTAATTTTAATTTTTTTTAAATAAATTTTTTTTAACATAAATGCTTAGTTGGCAATACAGGGAAGCAATTTTGTGGGCGGAGTGGAAATGCAATTACATTGACCTTATATCATTAATATTATGCAGTTTTTTACAATTTGTTTCATACAATATTTTACAGTAGGATTCAATATGTTGTCTTGCTTTATAGTATTTAAGAGGATTTTTTTTTAAAGTGTCAGATTTTACACTATCATACGGAACAGGCTTCTATTTCCATAAAGAGAATTGTCTAACAGGTTGTGCGTTACATGGGTAGTCTAGGATTAGAGTAACATGTCTTCTTTCTTCTAGAAACTGAGGCTGAGGTATATAATACCACACACAACCTTTTGTGTGTATGTGTGGTGGTATAGTTGGGAGAAGGCATCCATGAGTATTCCTCCCTTCAACAGTACTCAGTTTTACTACAACATTACTTTGTTCTTTCAGATATTGGCACAATAATGAGAGTAGTTGAACTGTCACCGCTCAAAGGCTCTGTTTCTTGGACCGGCAAGCCAGTTTCTTACTATCTGCACACCATTGATCGGACTTTAGTAAGCATCTTTTAATACTATATTTCCACTATCCTGTATAGGTTTTTTGCAACATATATTGTGTTATACGGTTTTATATTTTCTCAAAATTGTGTATACTTGTGGATTCTTCCAAAGAAGTAGTGTCATCTTTTTATCATTTGTCTTGCAGCTTGAAAATTATTTTTCCAGTCTGAAAAATCCAAAACTCAGGGTAAGTTTTAAAGTAAAGCAAAATATCCAAATTATTTATTGGTTAGCAGAACAACAGCCAAGTTAAACTACAGCCATCTCAGGATATCTTGAACAAAGAGAAATGTAGGAAAAGACACTTCAAAAATTAATTTGATATCTTCACTCTGTTAGGAGGAGCAAGAAACAACAAGACGGAAGAATCATCGGGAAGGAAAGAGCAATACCACCACCCCTACAAAAATTCAGGAGATCAAGGTAAGGCCTATTTTATTATAATACATGACTTTTATGTGATATAGAAGAACTATGATGGTGGGAAATGATAGTAGACTAGCATTTATATCCGATTTGTCCTTCAGGATTCTGGAGCAGAGGAAGAGAAGCCAGCTTCTGTGAAAAAGACTTCACCAGCCAAAGCTCGAAGAAAACTTAGCAAGAAAGGTAGGAAAATGGCTGGTCGTAAACGTGGACGTCCTAAGAAACTGCTTCCATCAGCTAGTGAGCGCAAGTCCTCCAAATCCCCTACTGCACTGGAAACTGTACATTCACAGAATGGACCTCCCCCTCAGTCCCCAACACAGACAAACCCTCAGGGTAAGTATATATTTAGTTATCATTCTGTTTTGGTCACCTTGATGCTTTGCTATGACATCCAAGCACTGGTGCATTAGCAGAGCAACAGCTACTCATTCTGAACATTGTGAGTGAGGAAAGCTGCAGGAAAGAGTGGGTGCTATGGCAGCTGGGGAGCAAACATTGGCCGCCAGGGTAGGCCTTCATAGGATGTCTGTATGGGCTCGTTCAGACGAACGTAAGGGCTACGTGCCCGTGCTGCGGGCCTCATACGGCGGTTCCGCAATACACTGGTCACCAGCCATGTGCATTCCGCATCACGGATGCGGACCCTTTCACTTGAATCGCTCGCAAATCTGGAGGTGCGGAATGGAACCCCACAGAAGCACTACGGAGTGCTTCTGTGGTGTTCCGTTCCGTGCTTCCGTTACGCAAAAAGATAGAAATTGTTCTATCTTTTTGCAGAACGGAAGGATCGCGGACCCCATTCAAGTGAATGGGTCTGCGATCCGCATGCGGCTGCCCCACGGTCGGTGCTTGTGGATTGCGGACCACTTTAAGTATGGATTGCAAAGTTCACTAGGAAAAGTGAAAAAATTATGTATATAAAAAAAACGAATTTCCTTTGCATTAAGAAAATATTGTAATATACTTTTTTAAGGAGTTGTGCACTCATTTTCAGACCCCTCAGACTGGCGGGACCAGCATTGGTGATCATTTTTAGCTGATCCCTGGCACTGGGTTCTGGCTCGTTCACTCCCTGGCTTCTGCTGCCTGTCTCTGGTCCCTTCCTCTATACGAAGCCACTTCAGCCAACCACGGCCGCTGCTCAACTTGCATAACTCAAATGGTTATGTGACCTAAGGGGAGCAGTTCCCCACTGTGGCCTGTAATTGGTGCTAACAGGAAATGAAACAAGTAGTGGAGGCCTGGGAGCAAACGAGCCAGGACCTAGCACCGGGGATCAGATGAGTATGATCACCAACATGGGTCCAGCCAGTCTGAGGGGTCTGGAAATTGGTGCACATACCCTGTTAAGCAGTGTGCCATTGGACACTAGTTTGTTACCCTCCTCCTTTGGACACCCTGGAAAAACTGCTGGTAGGAAATGGAATTCTAACTGAGACAACCTCAGGGATGTCCATGCCTTTACTTAAAAGGGTTCTTCAGGAATTATGAAAATACTTAGATATTACTTTATTATAAATATATTCCCAAATACCTTTCATTAGTTATAATGGCATTTGTCTAGGGAGCAATCATCAGGGGAAATAAAATGGCTGCCATCCTATTAGTACATACAAAACCTGTCCTAATCACACAGCAAGATGAGTTACTTCAGAGAACTGAGCTAATAAGCTGCCTCATCCTCCTCTCTGCTCTGCTTGTCTGGGATTATAATCCTGAATACAGTTTAGATCTTCAGCTGAATCTTTGTAGGAATGGAGGTCATGAAGTAGGAGGAGGGTGGGGATGTGGCTAATGAGCAGCAGCACTTGTATGCAGTCTCCATTACCACACCCTCTTATTGTCCTGTCTGTACTTGAACTCCATTCCCACAGAGCTTCAACTGAAGATCTTATCGAATATATTCAGGAACATAATCCCTGACAAGTAGAAGAGGAGGAGGCTGAGGCAGCTCTTTACCTCAGTGTTAACATAGTAACATAGTTTATAAGGCTGAAAAAAAGACATTTGTTCGGCCTGTTATCCTGCAAGTTGATCCTTCCCTGCTGACTCCAATCAGGCAGTTAGAATAACTCCCTGGATCAACGACCTCTCCAGAAATCTAACACTAGCCTGTGTTGTGAAGTAACTTGTCCTGCTGTGTGATTAGGACAGGTTTTATGTGTACTAATAGGACGGCAGCCATTTTTTTTCTCCTAATGATGGCTCTCTAGACAAGAAGAGCCATTATAAGTAATGAAAGGTATTTTCGTTCCCGGAGAACCCCTTTAAGCTGTATTGTAATATAATAAAGCAGTTCATGGTTCTGTAATTGATAAAGGCCCAGACTACTTTTTCTGTTTATAAATTGAGAAAATAAGTTGGGGTCTTTAATATATGTATGGTATTTATTTTATACAGATACATACAAGTCACCTCAGAGTCCCTATTTTCAGCTACCTCCCAAAGTGCAGCGTCAACCTTCCAACCAGTTGTTGTCTTCACCCACACCACCAGCCCTGCATCAGCTGCTTGGTAAGAATCCTACATGGGATCCTGTGCAAGGAAGTATTCTTACTTGTGTTCCAGAGAGGAAAATGGTATAGTCAAGGAGCAGTTAAATTGAAGAACTCTATATTTAGTGGTGGGTTCTACGCTAACCTTTAATTTGACATGATGACTTACCACTTTATATGCAGGCTGAAATGCAGGTATTGGTAGAAAAAAAAACTTGAATGTCAAGGAATGATTGACAGTTCATGACTAGGGTGACATGATCTAATGATTCAGAATCCTAATGACCATGTGGGTTGACTTCATCTGACAGTTGTCCAAATGATGGCATATTTGTGTTTACTTTTTTTTTTTTTCTTTTTACTTGTATAAACCATGCATTTTTTGCAGGCATTTTTCAAACTTTTTAGTCACACGTTTCATAGTTTTTACAGGCTTTTTTTTTTCTTTTTCCCCTATGGAGAATTCAGTGGGAAATGCCTGAAGAAAACACCATACCCAGACCACGCTGCAAGTTAAAGTGAGCCTGTTGCTGTCAAGCAGCCCACCGTAGACCTGCTTGAGTAGTCGCCAATATTAAAAGCACTTTCTCTTCAGGCGGGCCTGTGTTGCGCTGCTAGACAGTACATGCACACTACAAGCTGTAAAACCGATGCCCACAGTAGTATTTGTAATGCACAGGAACCAGGCAGAATTTCACCATTGAGTGATGTCGTGGGATAGGGGAACTGCCAGTAGTTTACTATGGGACAATGAGGTAACAGACTACTTATAAAAGAAAAAAAGGGCTGGAAAAAATACACTGAAGAGAAAACGCCACTACAAAGAAAAGATGTTTGTTTCATGATTCAAATAGATTTACAGCTAACAACTAGAGGTGGTGTTTTATGCATAAAAAATTTAGAAAAAAGCCACATAAACTGGTTGAAACAAGCCTTAGGCTACTTTCACACTCGCGTTTGGTGCGGATCCGTCATGGATCTGCACAGACAGATCCGTTCAGATAATACAACCATCTGCATCCGTTCAGAACGGATCAGTTTGTATTATCTGTAACATTGCCAAGTTGGATCAGTCTTGAACACCATTAAAAATTTATGGAGGACGGATCCGTTTTCTATTGTGTCATAGAAAACGGATCTATCCCCATTGCCTTACATTGTGTGTCAGAACGGATCTGTTTGGCTCAGTTTTTGTGTCCGCCTCCAAAGCGGAATGGAGAAGGAACTGAGGCAAACTGATGCATTCTGAGCGGATCCTTATCCATTCAGAATGCATTAGGGTAAAACTGATCCGTTTTGGACCGCTTGTGAGAGCCTGAACGGATCTCACAAACGGAAACCAAAACGCCAGTGTGAAAGTAGCCCAAGTGATGCTTGAATGACATGTTTGTAGACAAAGGCAGCTTAATCTAAGAGATGTGCATAATGTCTGACCTATTTTGTTGTCTGACACTCTGCCTTTCTCTAGCAGCAGTTATAGCGGAAGGCTTTGGCCTCTATCTCTTACCTTCCCGTTTAGCAGCTGCTTTCCGCAGTGAAGCCTTTTGGGTATTCCTGGTTAGCCTCCTTTACCCAGGATGGAACAAAGGATCTCCACCATGGAGCTGCCCATGTCTCTGCGTGAATCTCTCTTCATTTTTATTTTCTTTTTTTTCCACCTGTCTCATTTTATGTTGCATGTTGTGTTTGTATGCTGTACTTCTTTTACGGTACTGGCATCATTCCTTTATATCTTGCAGTTATGTGTTATTATTTTCAGTTCTTCATCCTTCATGTTTATACCTAGTTATGTTTTTCACTCATTTTCTTCTGTTTGTCTAATGAGTTATGCTTTTTTTTTTTATTTATTTTTTTTTTTCATCCTTGCCCTCATTTCACAATTATTTGTGGGGGGAGTTTTGTGCTCTGCTTTACTTTTTCTGCATTTCTTGGTTGAGTCCCTTTTCGTTACATTCTATTCTATGTCCACTTTCTCCTCGGATGGAATTCAGATTGGTTATATTTTCCTGCTATCAGAAATTTTGCTTTTTTCAAAGGAACTTCAATGCAGCACACTTTAGATGTGAAGTAATTGTAAATATATTATGATCTGTTCAGGTCCCTGTCCTCTGGTTGCTGAAATGAAGCCACTATATTCATTTTGAAGCAGTTCTCATGGGTACCTCTTATTGTCGGCCAAACCTGCTTTTTTCAGGCGGACCAGCTGTCAATCTAAGGTGTGTGGGTAATCTCTGACTCTCCCCCAACATATGGCAGATCGTGGCTCTGGACATTTCCTTTGTCAGTCAACCCGCTGCCCCTACCAGAGCAGCGAATGCTGAACTCATGACAGGGGCGTGCCAATCGATGGCAACAGTGGAGGAAGCGCGCCGAGCAAAAGGAGAGGCCGGGCATGTAGCCCCACACCCAAATTTACTGAGCGCTTCAACGCGCTGCAGAAGAATACTACTAGCCCTGTGACAGCTAGATCAGCACCAGGAGCATCCCTAATAGTGCTGTCACTCTCCAGGTGTTTCTTCTGCCTGTTATACAGTGGATATAAAAAGTCTACACACCCCTGTTAAAATGTCAGGTTTCTGTGATGTAAAAAAATTAGACAAAGATAAATCATTTCAGAACTTTTTCCACCTTTAATGTGACCTATAAACTGTACAACTCAATTGAAAAACAAACTGAAATCTTTTAGGTGGAGGGAAGAAAACAAAAAAATAACTAAAATAATGTGGTTGCATAAGTGTGCACACCCTCTTATAACTGGGGATGTAGCTGTGTTCAGAATTAAGCAATCACATTCAAAATCATGTTAAATAGGAGTCAGCATACACCTGCCATCATTTAAAGTGCCTTTGATTAACCCCAAAAAAAGTTCAGCTGCTCTAGTTGGTCTTTCCTGATTTACTGAAATTTTCTTAGTCACATCCCACAGCAAAAGCCATGGTCCACAGAGAGCTTCCAAAGCATCAGAGGGATCTCATTGTTAAAAGGTATTAGTCAGGAGAAGGGTACAAAAGAATTTCCAAGGCATTAGATATAACATGGAAGACAGTCATCATCAAGTGGAGAAAATATGGCACAACAGTGACATTACCAAGAACTGGACGAGAAGAAAACTGGTCTAGGAGGCTACCAAGAGGCCTACAGCAACATTAAAGGAGCTGCAGGAATATCTGACAAGTACGGTACATGTGACAACAATCTCCCGTATTCTTCATATGTCTGGCCTATGGGGTAGAGTGGCAAGACGAAAGCCTTTTCTTACGAATAAAAACTTCCAAGCCAGGCTATATTTTGCAAAGACAAATCTGAAGTCTCCCAAAAGCATGTGGGAAAAGGTGTTATGGTCTGATGAAACCAAGGTTGAACTTTTTGGCCATAATTCCAAAAGATATGTTTGGAGCAAAAACAACACTGCACATCACCAAAAGAAGACCATACCCACAGTGAAGCATTGTGGTGGCAGCATCATGCTTTGGGGCTGTTTTTCTTCAGCTGGAACTGGGGCCTTAGTTAAGCTAGAGGGAATTATGAACAGTTCCAAATACCAGTCAATATTGGCACAAAACCTTCAGGCTTCTGCTAGAGAGCTGACCATGAAGAGGAACTTCATCTTTCAGCATGACAACGACCCAAAGCATACATCCAAATCCACAAAGGAATGGCTTCACCAGAAGAAGATTAAAGTTTTTGAATGGCCCAGACCTGAATCCGATTGAGGGCTGTGCACAGGAGATGCCCTCGCAATCTGACAGATTTGGAGTGTTTTTGCAAAGAATGGGAAAATTTTGCCAAGTCAAAATGTGGCATGCTGATAGACTCATACCCAAAAAGACTGAGTGCTGTAATAAAATCAAAAGGTGCTTCAACAAAGTATTAGTTTAAGGGTGTGCACACTTATGCAACCATATTATTTTATTTTTATATTTTTTCTTCCCTCTACCTAAAAGATTTCAGTCTGTTTTTCAATTGAGTAGTACAGTTTATAGGTCACATTAAAGGTGGAAAAAGTTCTGAAATGATTTATCTTTGTCTTTTTACATCACAGAAACCTGACATTTTAACAGGGGTGTGTAGACTTTTTATATCCACTGTATATGTATTGCTGTCCTGAGGAAGGGGGGTTATCTACCCCTGAAACGCGTAGACAATAAAGCTATTGGAACCATACACCCTATGTTGATGTGATCCTTGGCAGTGCCCGCAGAAGAGGTTTGTTTGGTTTTACAACTTATGCCACCATATGGGGGCAGAGAGATGGGACAAATTTACTTTTTCCACATAATATTTATATTTTTTCTTCTTCCAAGAAATGAGCAGCATTCTCTTCTATCCCCATAGATCTCTAGATAACAGATTTTTCAGCTGATAGCTACTGAGGTGATGGACACCTTTAGAGTCATGTTTTGAAAGTTTTTAAAATCACTGTACTGATCAGAATGTGCTGATATACTGCATTGAATGTTAACGAAACTGGGGCCTTGACAGGCTATGAGTGCATCAAATAGGAAGTATAGTGCTTTGCTTATTTGACCATTGATGGTGCTTTAATTCAGGCTGTGTGCTGTCTTGTAGTGATGATAGTTGCCTGGATAAAATGGCTTTCCCTTTACTATTCTGATGTTTTTTATTTTTGCTACTTTGTTTTATACACTTAAATTCTTTTTTAGACTTTATGCTTTGTGAGTAACCCATTCAGGACCAGGCCAATTTTCATTTTGTTCATCCCTGTCTGCCAAGTACCATAGATTTTTAATAAAAAAAAAATTCATCTCTTTGCTTACATATTTTTTGTGGGACAAATTGGCTATTAATAGCACCATTCAATTATCGCAAATATCCACGGCACTCCTTAAAAGTGAAAAAATGTGCTATTTATTCACACATGTCATACAGCTATGACATGTGTGAATATATAGCACATTTCTCGCCCATATTCATTGGGGGACACAGGAACCGTGGGTATAGCTATGTCCTCTAGGAGGCGTTGACACTAGTAAAAGCTGTTAGCTCCTCCCCTGGCAGCTATAGCCCCTCCAGCCTGGAGAGAGAGCTTCAGTTTTTTCTAGTGTCAATAGGAGGCAAGACCTCCCTGCTCTGCAGGGATCTCCTAAAGATTTTTTATTTTAGTTGTTTTTTTTCCTTTTTCAGATGGGAAAACAGTGGACGCCTTGCCTCCCTGTTCTCCCGGGGTCGAGTTGCGCTAGTGCCGGTTCCCCGCACTGCTGCCTCCCCCACAGAAGACAAGGTGGACCAGGGCAGCCTCGCTCCCCTGCATCCCGCCAGCCAAGGGGTCACCCATCCAAGCCCCCTTTTCCAGTGTCCTGCCACTACGGTGCCAGTAGCTGTAGGGGTGACCCTGCTGGACCAGAGGAGGGGTGAAGATGGCCACAGGGAAGTGAAGAGAGGTGAGTACACGGGACTAGGTAAGTATGTCCCTTCTCGGTCGCTCCCTCCCTCTCTACCTGGTGGCAGTAATACAGAGGTTAACAGGGCACAGGGCTTCAATAGCCCAGCACCCTGCAGCCATTCCCTTCTTCCCCCTCTGGCAGTTTTTATTCATTGCCTAGCAGGACGGCCCATAGGGGGTTAATATAGGTGGAACTACCTGGCAGGCATTTTTCTATGGCGGGAGTCCGAGCGCACGGCCGGACAGTCCCGCCAGTGCTGTGCTCTCAATGGAGTGGACTAATCTAACTATGGACCTTACCGCCATGACCAGAGTTCTGGAGCGGACGCTGAGCGCGCCGCTCCGGAAGGGGTTAACAGCATCAGGGACAACTCGGCCGTGCACCGCATGGTGTTCCGGCCGCCATGTTTTTTGGCCCGGCCCGCAGGGTGGAGCCTCTGTTTGTTGAGGGGGCGTGGCAGGGCGGGCTCATATCGCGGTGCTTGGTCCCTCTGCGGTCCGGCCGATGCACTATTCGGCTGTGCGCAGGGGCCTTGGATTGCCCCCTTGCGGCTTGCTGAAGGGCCGCACTTTATCCCCCTGGGGGGGATGTGCTAACTTCGCGCCCTTCTTTCCCCCTCCCCAGAAACCTGCTAGCTCCGCCCCCGGTCATGAAGATGACCTTAACACTTCGTGGCCAGCATATCTGAAGAGAGATGGAGTTCTAAGGGGGCGTGGCACTCCAGTGCAATGTTCCTCATGTGGAGGGATTTAACCCTTCCTGCCTCTCGTCATTGAGGCAGTCATCTTAGTTTAAAAAAATAAATGTGCGTCCATACGGCCCTCTCCACACCCCTCATTACCGCAAGACCACCCTGTCTGCGGCGGTACCACACTGGGCCCGTGTCCTATCTCAGATAACAAGCACCTCATAGTTCCCAATCCACCCTCCGGGTCGTTTGGTTGATAATTCCACCTGCGCAATTTAGTTCTGGACCTCTGAAGGATTCCAATCGATCCTTTGTGGCCGTTGATGATTCTCACCTCCACATTACAGTTGAGAGCCTCTGCAATTCCCAATCCACTTTGGTTGATAATTCTCCACCTGCTAAATTAGAAAGAGGACCTCAGACATTCCCAGTCCACCCTCCGGGGTCGCTGGGTTGATAATTCTTCACCAGCGCATTCAATAAGGGACCTCTGACTTCCCAATCCACCCTCCTGGGTCGTTTGGTTGATAATGCCCCACCTGTGTAATCCAGTAGGGGTCTGCTGCGACTCCCAGTCCACCCTCTGGGGTCATTTGGTTGATAATTCTTCGCCGGCGCCATTCAATTAAGGACCTCTGACCTTCCCAATCCACCCTCCCCGGGTCGTTTGGGGGATAATTCTCCACCTATGCAATCCACCTCCGGAGTCGCTTGATTGATACTGCACCGCCTGCGCAATCCGGAAGACTGACCTCTACAAGCTCCCATCCCACCCCCTGGGTAGTTTGGGTTGATAAGTCCCCACCTGCGCAGTCCACAACTGCCAGGGGCGAGATTCTGAGGAGTAGACCTACGCGCGAGGCGGAACACAGTGAATCTTTTCTCCTCGCAACCCTTCCCTCCCTGTGTTACACTCAGACACACCCTCCCTCACAGGGGAGGGTTTCGTCCGGAGAGGAGGGGGGGGGAGAAGAGAATACTGATTCAGACCCTGACATGAGTCCGAAGCAATCTCCTAAGATTGCGTCTAAGGTGGCCAGTAGTACTTGTCATATGCATTAACCCTTCCTTAGGTGGAGTAATTGCACTACTTCGGGATACAGCACCTGCCTTATACATTATCCCCTGCCATAGCCGGACTAAGTACAATGACATGGGGTTCGGGACCTGCCATATGCAGATCCATTCATGGCGCGATGACATTATCACTGGTTACAATGTGTGCTGTATGCATTACCCCCGTACTTAGGTGCAACAATTGCACTCCCACGGGGTACAGGACTCGCCATATGCACTACTTCTCGCCGTGCGCATTCGCCCCCCTTCATAGGTGGGGTATTCTCCCTACGACTGGCTAGTACTTGCCGTATGCTTACACCTTCCTTAGGTAGCTAATTGCACTACCATTGAATACGGTTCCAAGTGTTGCACATCACCGTGCTTCTGTTGCATTACCCCCCTTCCGCAAGTGATCCAATAGCGGGGAATAACTAAACATCTTTGGATGCTGCAATTCTGCGGCACCACGGCTCTAGGTGCCTTCGCTTAGTTCCAAGGGGGCGTGGCAACAGTCGGTACTCGCAGGTGCCCGGCACTCTTACCCTGGTGCTATATGGGTGCCACCAGTGGACACGGTGGCTTTTCCTTCCTTTGGTGCTGGTTTCACGCATGATTATAACATCCTCTGTCTTCTCAGTGGGTTCCTAGCATCACTTTATGTCCTAGAGACCCCCCCCCCCATCTCCATGGGCCTCCGTGTTTCCAGTCGGTCATGGTTTTGTCCGCATCAATACGTAGTGCGTACACCATTGCTCATATATGGGAAGTACGTTCCAGCGAATCGAGTGTTTACACTGACTCCGTATTCTCTATCCACCACTCCCCCTTCCTGGGAAAGTGGTTATGCTGGCACTCAGGTTTAGCTCCTACAGCTTGTTCTACTCACAGGTGCAGCTTTTCTAATGCTAGAGTTCGTGGTCACTCCAGTGGGACATCCACTCTCAGGTAGGGGGTCCTACCTGGCGCTAGCTTGGCAGTTGCGCCTGTTCTGTGCCCTTCCAGGTAGAGTTTTAAGGTTAGCGCTACTTAACTGGGGCAGTATGGTACGTGGCTTCTACAGATGGTCTCAGGCCTCCCCCTCAGTTTTGTGCTGACGGGGCAAGCGCTGGCTACTACTGTGGGAGTGGTGTTGCTCACAGCTCTGCACAGCTCTTTCGTCAGGCGGTGACTCTTTTAACACTGAATTCAGTGGCCTCTGCGGGTGACCCCCTCCTCTGCGGGGGTATGGGGCTAGCAATACAGTGTGACTCCCCTTGCCCTGGGCTTCCTCCTCAGGCAGAGTTTTTTGCACAGCCCCTTAATCTTGGCTACTGTCTGTATAGCGCCGGTCTCAGACGGGGAATGGGCTTAAACCTAGCCTATTCTTCTCCTGTCTTTTCCTCCTCTGGCTCAAGGTCCATAGCCATTCCGCATGACTTGGTAGTTCCTACGTTGCTACCTTCCCTCATCTGCATTTGCACAGGGTGTTAGTTTGGTGGCCTTCCATTCCAGGCACGATCTGGTCGCTGTGGCGCCCTCCACATTCCTTCTCCTACAGAGACTCTTCCATTGGTCTGGTGTGCTAACAGTATCTAAACGAAAGCTACCCACCTTTCTCTCCAGAGCCAGAGTTCCGGAAGCATGCGACGTGGACGCCCTGATTCTCCTTGGTGGGAGTTCTCCCCCCTTACGTGTTTCTTCTCCTCCTTCCCAGGGTTCTACGGAGGATCCGGATGGAGGATATTTCCGACAAATCCTAGTCGCTCCGAGTTGACCCCGTCGCACGTGGTATGCTGACCTCGTTCTCCTTCTGGAGACGTCCCTTGGTCACCGCCACTCAGACGACCTTCTTTCGGGGTCCGGTCTTACATCAGCTTTTGATGATGGCGTGGCTATTAAAACCTCCATTCTGACGTGGAGAGGCTTTTCAGCGGATGTCTTTCCGCACTATGATTCGGGCCAGGAAGTCTGCATCGCCCAGGATCTATTGTGGGACCTGGAGGTCCTTCCTGGGCTTCTGTGAAACCCGGGACATCCCCTCCTTTCCTGTTTTTTCCCTCCCCACGGTCCTATCCTTCTACATTCAGGGTTGGACCTTGGTTTAGCCTTAGTTCCTTGATGGGTCAGGTGTTGGCGCTTCTGTTCTGGGGGCAGCTGCCAGTGTACTCTGGTTTCCCTGGTGCCCATGGGGACCTTCCTTCTGGGAGGGGCACATACGGTTCCATTTGTACCGTCCTTACAGCCTTGGGGCTGTATGTGGTTCTCTCAGCCTTTTCAGTCTTCTCCACTTGAGCCCTTGCGGGAGTTCTTACTTCGCTCCTGTCCTAGCGGTAGTTTGTCTTGTGGGCTATCACATCCATCAGGCGGGTGTCTAAGTTGGGTGTGCTCTCTTGCAAGATTCTATTCCTGGTTCTTCTCAATGATACAGCAGTTCTCCGGCTCATTCCTTCTTCTCCCGGTGGTGTCTCTGACTTCCATATCGATGACGAAATTGTCCTTCCGTCACTGTCCCTTCATTCGCACCCTACGGAAGGGAGTTACAATATGGACGTGGTCAGAGCTCTACTCATTGTTAGCAGCGTCCAGTCCCTCTCAGTGTACGGACCCCCTTTTCTCTCCGAAGGTCCTCGCTAGGGATTGGCGGCCTCCAATGGGCGATTGCACGTTGGATTCGGTCTGCAAGTGCTGACCGCGCCCGGAGCAGGGTTCCACCCTTAGGTGCCGACGGCTCGCTCTCCCAGAGCGGTGAGCGCTTCTTGGGCTAGGCGGAATCAAACTTCGGCTGCACAGTTGTGTAAGGCGGTTCCGTTCCTCCTTAGGCTGCGTTCACACGGGTGAGGTATTCCGCGCGGGTGCAATGCGGTAGGTGTATGTATTGCACCCGCACTGAATGCTGACCCTTTCATTTCTATGGGGCTGTTCAGATGAGCGGTGATTTTCACGCATCACTTGTGCTTTGCGTGAAAATCGCAGGCATGCTCTATATTCTGCGTTTTTCACGCAACGCAGGCCCCATAGAAGTGAATGGGGTTGCGTGAAAATCGCAAGCATTCCGCAAGCAAGTGCGGATGCGGTGCGATTTTCACGCATGGTTGCTAGGTGACAGTCTATTCAACTATATATTTTCCCTTTATACATGGTTATAAGGGAAAATAATAGCATTCTGAAAACAGAATGCTTAGTAGTGTGATCATTTGAGGGTTAAAAAAAAAATAAAAAATTAACTCACCTTCTCCTCTTGTTCGCGTAGGTCCCTGTTCTCCTTTAAAGAAGTAAAGATGAACTATGGGCTAAAGGACCTTTGGTGACGTCAGATCATGTGATTGGAGCATGTGATCTGACGTCACCAAAGGTCCTTTAGACCATAGTTCATCTTTAAAGAAGTAAAGAGAGAGACCGGGACCTACGCACCAGAGGAGAAGTGTGAGTTAATTTTTTTATTTATTTTTTAACCCTCAATTGATCACCTACTAGCATTCTGTTTTCAGAATGCTATTATTTTCCCTTATAACCATGTTATAAGGGAAAACAATAACATCTACACAACACCGAACCCAAACCTGAACTTCTGTGAAGAAGTTCGGGTCTGGGTACCACAGTCAGTTTTTTATTACGCGCGTGCAAAACACATTGCAACCCGCGCGATAAAAAATGAACATCGGAACGCAATCGCAGTCAAAACTTGACTGCAATTTGCATTCTACTCGTGCGGGTTTGCCGCAACACACCGGGACGCATCTGAACAAATCCGGACACCGCTCCGTGTGAACCCAGCCTTACACATGTTCACAAGAAATTACCAGGTGCATACTTATGCATCGAGGTCGCTGCGTGGGTCGCGGGTTTTGCAGGCGAGAGTTCTTAGATACCTGCATGGACGGATTGCTTCCGTGGGTCTGTGGCTTTTTCCCTCCCTGTGGACTGCTTTCGGACGTCCCACGGTTCCTGTGTCCCCCAATGAATATGGGCGAGGAAAGGAGATTTTTGTATAACTTACCAGTAAAATCTCTTTCTCGCTCTTCATTGGGGGACACAGCACCCACTCAATATTGTTGTCCGGCCACAGTTGTAGCTGTTGCTGGTTTGGACCCAGTTGGTGTTCCATGTTTTCTCTTTGGTTGGCTTGCTTCTCCTACGGCTTGTACACAAACTAAAGCTCTCTCTCCAGGCTGGAGGGGGTATAGCTGCCGGGGGAGGAGCTAACAGCTTTTACTAGTGTCAAAGCCTCCTAGAGGACATAGCTATACCCACGGTTCCTGTGTCCCCCAATGAAGAGCGAGAGAGATTTTACTGGTAAGGCCTCATGCACACGACCGTTGTGTGCATCCGCGTCCGTTCAGTCATTTTTCAGACTTTAGCGGAGGTCCCATTCATTTCTATGGAGCTGTGAAAAAAAACTGATAGTCCTCCGTTTTTTCTTCCGCGTCCGTGATTCCAGTCCGTCAAAAAAATTAACCTGTCCTATTCTTGTCAGTGGAAAACAGACGACGACCCATTCAAGTCAATGGGTCCTGTCAAAAAAAAAAGTTGGATGCACAACTGGTATGTCATCTGTGTCAGTGTCTGTTTTTTTTTCTATAAGACCTTGGTGCAATAAAATTACACTTTTTCATTACCTTCTCCTTTTTTTTCTCCCCTGTCAGACAAAAAAAAAGGAAGACACAAGGAAACCACAACTGAAGCAAAACCTGACACGGACCACTAAGCCAATCACTGACAGTGAAAAAAAACACTGGTCGTTGCATGAGGCCTAAATTATACAAAAATCTCCTTTTTTTCACTTTTTTAAGGAGTGCCGTGGATTTTTGCAATTTGTCTACCACCCAGAATCGAGGGGTTACCGCACACCACTAAATTGCGCTAAGACTGAGCGAACAGGTGAAGTGTGTGAACAGGGTCAAATATGCGCTATGAGCTTCTTCACTTGCAGTAAGTAGATGCGTCATGTATTTGACCCTGTTCACACATTTAGTGGTGTGCTACTTTATTTGTTTGATATTGAGAGATAGATAGATAGAGATAGATATCTCTATGAGGGGTAGGCGATATTCAATATAAATTTGTGCCACGAGATGGATTTTGTGCATATCTCCTATATCGCTGGACTGAGATATGACATCAGAGCGATAGTGAATGATCGTGCTCTTGGCGCGCACCCATGGTTTCTTGAGCCGGCACAGTGGAGAAGGAGGGAGTCCCTCCCTCCCCACTCTTCGCGGCTGCCGCTGGCCACCAATAAGAACATAGTAGGTAGGGGAGGGACTGTGGCCATTGCGCCACCAATGAATCCTGAAATACCAACGTAGCTTTCATGTGCCGGCCATATCCTGGCCCTATGACTGCACGCTGCGATCTGCTGCAATTAGCCCCTCAGTTGAGGGGTTAATCGCGCGGATCACAGCGTCCTGTCAGAGGTCGGGTGGCCGGGAATGTTCTTCAGTCTCTGCATTGGTCGCAGTGGGGGCAGTTCCAATCTGAGTCCCAGCAGTGTAATGCTGGGCTCCGATCGGTTACCATGGCAGCCAGGAGTCACGCTACTGAAGTCCTGGCTGCCATGGTATGTTAGTGAGCAGCATTATACTCACGTGCGCCGTGGGCCGCCGGTCGCTCTTCTTCTGTCTGTGCGGCGCATTGCTAATGCTTATAGCATTAGCAATGTGGCCGCACAGACCTATGAGAAGGAGCGCCCGGCCGGCCACGGGCATACACGTGGGTATAATGCTGCTCACTAACATACCATGGCAGCCAGGACTTCAGTAGCGTCCTGGCTGCCATGGTAACCGATCGGAGCCCAGCATTACACTGCTGGGACTCCGATCGGAACTGCCCACTCAATGATGAGGGGGACCCTGTGGCCACTGCCACCAATTATTAATACTGGGGAGGGAGGGGGGGTGGGTGGGTTTGAGTTACCAAGGGGGCTGATAAGAGGGAGAGGCTGGGGGGGCGGACCAGAGGCATGGCTGCCATGGTCAGCTCCCTGCTGTTTATATACCCCCCCCCCCCCCCCCCAAATATAGAAAACAATATATCGCGATCTATATCGTATATCGGACTATGCTTAAAATTATATCGCAATATAGAATTTTTGGCCATATCGCCCACCCCTAATAATAGGTGCTTACCCACTGGAGCGACGTTTCGGCTCATACAATAGAAAGGCCCTGTATGAGCCGAAACGTTGCTCCGTGCTTTCTTCACTGACAAGGGGGGGAGGGGGAGGGGGGCAGTTTTTGTAGTATTTGGTTTATCTGTCGAAGTAGTATACCGTGTGCCCTTTATCTCAGTTGTGCATTTCTTTTTACGTCTTACTAACATCTTCTCTATCAGAATCCTTTAGGGTACAGTACTTGCAGCTTATGTCTTACATGAAGACTCCGCAGTACAAAGCTGGACTTCAGCAACTGTTAGAAAAGTAAAAGGTAGCCATTTTTATTTAATTTTTTCTTAATCTTAAATGCATTCCATTTCTTGCATTTTTAATTGCTAGTTATACAAAGTACTGTATACTTTAGTAAAATAATGCTGAGAAGAGAGAGAGAGATATAGATATATATATAGAGGATATAATATATATATATATATCTATATATAAATCTATCTAACACAAAAAAACAACACAAAAAATCCGCAGCACTCCTTGAAGAAAAAAATGTGCAGTTTATTCACACATGTCAAAAAAAAGACTTGTGTTTTTTTGACGTGTGAATAAACTGCACATTTTTTACTTCAAGGAGTGCTGCGGATTTTTTGTGTTGTTTATCCTGTCCTGTATCGGGGGACCACCGCGGGCACCTGCACAGCAACAGCTGTTCATTTAGGAGTGCTGCCTGACCTTTTCTATGGATATATATATCTATCAAGCTATATATCTATCTATATCTATAATCTATCTATCCATATCCTTACAGTTCAGGCTGTTATCCTGCTAAGTTGATCCTGAGAGGGAGCAAAAAAACACTTGATAGAAGTCAGTTGTTCTCCCAGATATTGCAATCAGAATATTTCTTAGATCAATAACGTTCTCACGGTAATCTGATAACTATAACCTGTAATATTACACTCCAGAAATACATACAGGCCCCTCTTGAACTGTTTTAGAGAATTTACCATCGCCACCTCCTTAGGCTTCGTTCACATCACCGTTCAGCCTTTCCGTTCTCATCACCGTTTCAGCCTTCCGTTCTTCTTCCACGTTTAGGGGCAAGAAAACGGAAAGGATGGGATTTGGCACATAACTGAGCAGAAGGGACCCACCTGCCCCATAGACTAGTAATGGGGGTCTGTTTTGTCTCCGCTCAAAAATCTTTTTCTGAGCGGAAACCTAACGGGACCCCATTATAGTCCATGTGGCCTGTGGGCTCCATTCGGCTCAGTTATGTGCCGACTCCGTCCTTTCCGTTTTCCTTCCCCTAAACGGGGCAGGAGAACGGAAAGGCTGAACGGTGATGTGAATACAGCCTAACCCTAATTTTGACCATTTCTGGGTACTGCAGTCCACCCACTCCATTGTGACTTTAGTTGATGCCAGCCTCTTGGGAGCATTGGTTGCCTGGCTTCTGGGATTTGTTTCAGCCCTGGATTTTGTATGGGTAGTAGGAATATTTTCCCCTTATTAATGTGTACATTTGAAATGTTTTTGATAGGAGAAGAATTCTAATCTCATTGGTGCAGCTCATCAGCTTCGTACCCACTGCCAAGCTCAGAAGGAGGAGATCAAGAAGCGATTTCAACAGAAGCTGATGAGGTACAGTCAGTTTATCTGTTGTAATTATAGGCATTTGATCAATAATGCCACAATAACCTTGAAATTACTTGTCCATTAATGGAAAGTATAGATGGGGATGGTCCAAAAAGATAATCCCTTTTAATTAGTTTTTTTATGTTATTTACTTTTGGAATGTTTATTTTTATAGGGAATGATCTTGTAGTATCTGCAGTAACACATGGTACAGATAAGGAGTCCAGATTGCTATATTTTTTTTTTTACTTATCTGCAGTACTACTCAAAGATCATGTGACAGACCTTTAATGCCTTGTTCACATCTGCAATAAACCCGCATTAAATCAGAAAATTGTAATGTGAATTTTGACATGGATTTCACAATGGTTATAATCAGCTATAGAGTGCCAGAGATCTGCATTTTGGCAGATACGTTCTCCATCCTGTACTGTCATGCACCGAAATCAATGCGACGTTTCCCTCGTTTCAGGCAGCAAAAAAATCTTGGAACAGTCCTGCCTAAATGCAATACAGCACATAGTTGTGGGACTGTAATGTACAGATATAAAAATAAAAAAAGGGTTTGGTCAGATGTTTTATAATTTCATAACGGCCAGCATGTAATATCTGACCATGGTGTTTTTTTGCATAAAAAACACAGCCAAGACAATGTGGTATTTGAAAAAGAAAATACCTTGAAACCACAGTAAGGCCTCATGAACACGCCGTTGCCTGGTGGTGGCCGTATTGCGGCCTGCAAACAGCGGGTCCGCAATATGCCGGCATCGGCTGTGTGCTCCCCGCATAACGGATCTGGACCCATTCACTTGAATGGGTCAGCAATCCAGAGCTGTGGTGCGGAACGGAGGCACGGAAACACTACAGAGTGCTTCCGTGGTGTTTCTGTCCATGCCTCCGCACTGCAAAAAAAAAAAAAAAAAAACATGTTCTATCTTTTTGCGGTGCGAACGGATCATGGACCCATTCAAGTTGACCCTGCATCCCACCAGCGGAAGGGTCACCCATCCAAGTCCCTCCTCCAGCGTCCTGCCACTACGGTGCCAGTAGCTGAAGGGGTGACCCTGCTGGAGAAGAGGAAGGGTGAAGATGGCGGTAGGACAGATAAGTGATGCCTGCTCCCGGCCTTCCCAATCCACCCTATCTATAGTGGGTCACTTGGTTGAGAATCCGCCACCAGCACCTCCCTCTGCACCCTCCAGGGCTTCTTGCTCCCCCCCCCCCCAGGTCACTTCCCTCTGTTGAATCCGTCAGCGCACGGCAATCACAAAAGCGTCCCAGAGTAGACCACGTTTCTTACTCTGACGCATCTCCCTCTCCATCCCGTGTACGATCTCACTCAGGTTTTTCTTCTCCTGGGGATGTGCCGTCCGAAGGAGAGGTGGAGAATTCTGATTTGGACATGGATACAGTGCAGCCTTCCAAGTTGGCCTCCTCTGTAGATAGCCTCATTGCTGCCATCCGTGACACCTTCCAGGTGCAGGATGATTCCCCCCTACTGACCAACAGGGGGTATCCTTTTTCCGTCCAAAACAGGCCTTGAAAGTGTTTCCTAGCCATAGTGGTTTTTCGGTGGTGGTTTCTAAAGCTAGGGATCATCCAGACATGTGTTTTTTAACCACAAAAAAGCTGGATGTTCTATATCCATTCCCAGCGGATTGTGTGTCCACGTGGGCATCCCCTCCTAAGGTTGACCCACCGGTGGCACGACTAGCCAAAAATATGGCTTTTCCTGTAGCCGATGGATTCTCCCTGAAGACCGTCGGATGGAATCCTTGACGAAGTCCCTCTTTGCAGCTACAGGGTCAGCCCTCAGGCCTGTGTTCGCCTCTGCGTGGGTGACAAAGGCAATCTCTGAGTGGGTCAGTCAGCTGGACCAGGACTTGGTATCTGAGGTCCCTGCTCAAGATCTTCGATCCTTGGCACAGCTGATCACCCAGGCGGGGAAGTTCCTCTGCGAAGCGTCCTTGGACGCTGGCGCCCTCATTGCGAGCTCAGTGATGAAAACTACACAGGACGTACGGGTACGCCCTGTGTCCATAAGTACCAGGACATAAGGGCGTACCTGTACGCCCTGTGTCCTTAAGAGGTTAAATCCCGGAAGTGGGCAGAGCTTCTGCTCAGTTGCCGGCGTGGGAGCGGTGAGAACACAGGCCCTGCCCCCAAAATGGCGACCGCCCTCCATCTCTGGACCCGCCCCCTACGCTCGCCGGAAATCCTGCTTCCCCGTCGAACCCAGATGCCAGCCGGGGAAAAATCCCCCGCTGGGGGGTTCTGCAGGAGCAGTCCGCACAGAAGCCGGGGCCTCATTAACAATGGCCCCTGGCAGCCCCGGAACAGAGTCGACGTGCCGATACGGCTGTTTTAAGGGAGGGTTCTGAAAGGGCGGAGCACTTTGGGGCCAAATTCCTTTCCTATATATGCTTTACTTTATATACTCGCCTGTCTGGTGTCTTCTGCCCCCTTGGCTCCAGCCGGGTCACCACCTTGTGGTGGAGAGGACTTGCGGTGGACGGCCGTGGTGATCCGAAGGCTGGCAGGAAACAGAGGTTTTTGTAGGAACCTCTGGTCCTCCTTTGCTTCTGGAGAACGGGAGGGATAGGCTGAAGGGGAGGAGCTTACACGGTGTGCTTAGTGTCGGCCTCCTTGCGGCAACAGCTATACCCATGGTCATGCCTGTGTCCACCAATGAATACGGATATGAAAAAGATATTTACTGTGTATCAAAATATTTTAATGCGTTATTTTTCAATTGGCTGTGCTATTTTTGGGAGACAAGGTAACTAAAAAAAATGCATGTCTGGCACGTTTTTTTTTTTGTTTTTGCTTTTTCACCATGTAAGATAATGCCTGACCAGAGGAGCCCCCTTCTGACCAAGACATCTGGGGTGTTAGTAAAACGGAATCTGAGTTATCTCCAACCTGTATAACACAGATGGCACCCGCTTTATATGGAGCTGGTTGAATATACATGTACAGTGGATGTTGCTAATTAGTGTAAAATTACCAGAAGAAATTAAAAAAGTGCCTTTTCTACAGATTTCTTTGGCTTTTTGGCAGTAAAATCTATTTGGCCGTTATCAGTAGTATAGACCATGGAATACATAATGACTGCTGAGTTTTTTGTTTCAGGTTGATGGAAAAAATGTATTAGTTTGATCATTTTATGTTATGAAGATTTGATTCTTTTTTTATTTCTCAGTTGGGAGTCAAGGCCCTTACTTTCAGTGACTTGATCCAGGCCCAGAAGGAGATTTTTGCCCACAATCTTCAATTGAAAGAACAAAGCCGGCAGCTGGAGCTGGAAAATGGTGAATTGAAGAACCGAAGTCTGCTGTTGGTAAGATATAATATTTGTGTATTTATTGTCATATCCACATCATGCAGTCTAGGCACCAGTGACTGTGCCGTGCAGACAGGTTGCCTTTAAGAGAAATTGCATACTAACCTCATTGGACTACTACAAGCAATCGATAAGCAATATCATTAGTGATGAGGCAATCGTATACTTAGGGGTTTTCACACATAATATCCATTCACTGTAGCCCATATACTTTTAGAACCTATTTCATAGTCCTGGTATTGCAATCCAAATGATCACAGCACTCGTCTATTAATTGGCTCTCAGGGTGCTCGCCTAGACACGTTCCCAGCTTCACCTCAGGAATACTTTTCATGTAAATATACAAATCGACAGCACTCCAGACTTGCAGGTGAAATCAGTGATTTTTATTCAGCCGGACATGGTTATAATAAATTCAGGCAACGTTCTCGGGCTATATGTAGCCCTTCATCAGGCTCATGAGAAAATATAATAATTTACAATTAATTAAATGTGGTACATGATTGAATCAAATGCAAAAATACATGATTGTGATATAATAATTTACAATTAGTTGCAAGAATACATGATTGTAATATAATAATTTACAATTAGTTGCAAGAATACATGATTGTAAATTCGTATTCCTACAGAAAAGTACATGACAGATACATAATCGAGCAATGAAGCATGCCGTAGGTGCAGAAGTACGTGGTATGCAATTAGGGGGTTAGCACCACCCTAAATACTAGAACCACAAGAGTGGCTCAAAACACGGGCTGAATAGATAAATCGAAATTAGTGAATAGAAGTGACAGAATCAAGACCAGAGGCATGGGTGGTACAGTGATGGAGCAGGCGGCAGAGAACAGAGACCATTGATAATAAATGAAGAAAGGTTGAGGAAAGGCAAAAGTATACGGAGCTTAACCTGGTATATAATTGCAATCCTGTTGGACGCCGGCGCTGTGACTGAAGGGGACCCACAGGGCCTTTTTACGTCTAATAATGAGTGGGTGACATTCGTGAAGCATGTTTCTAAGAGCCCTCATCTCTACTATTTCCAGCCCATTTGTTCTGGGGTGGGTCAAATGTTGTTACAAGCAGACTATTGTTCTTTACAGCCTGAGATATATGTACGGTCATGGTCCATAAATATTGGGACATCAACACAATTGTAACATTTTTGGCTCTATACACGACCACAATGGATTTGAAATGAGAACTAACAAGATGTGCTTTAACTGCAGAACTGCCAGATTTAATTTGAGGCTATTTTACATCTAAATCAGGTGAACGGGTGTAGGAATTACAAACAGTTGCATATGTGCCTCCCGACTTGATAAGGAACCAAGAAGTAATGGGACTATTGGCTTCTCAGCTGTTCCATGACCAGGTGTGTGTTTATTCCCCTCATTTTATTTACATTCGTGGCGACCCACTAACACGTGTTTGAGACATAAGTCTGAAGTCTTTTACAAGTGGATCACTAGGACGCATTGGTTGTCTTCTGGGGTTTACACGTGTTGCTAATTTGCCATACTAGAATTTAACGTTTAGTAGTTTACCCTTAAAATAACTAGAACTCACAATGGTTAAAATTATCAGCTATGCCTGGAAACTATAGCTGTTATATTATATAGTTATATTAGATAATTATATAGAAATATATATATATTATTTTATATGCAGTTGTGAACCATCAGGGGCAGCCTTAACTTATATCTCCTGGCTGCCTCTATTATCTCCACTTGGGCAACAATGTATATTGTATTTGATGCACACTGTTAGTTCCACAGTGTGCTATCTTGAGATAGCAAGCGTCCTCCTATTCACTCTACTGCTAACAGTCTTATTCGTACTGTCTTACTAGACATGGCATTCGCTGGCTAAAACTACATGTATCACTCTGCCCCCCGACATGTTTCGCCAAACACTTGGGCGTCTTCAGGGTTTGGGCAGCACTACGATTAACTGTTAGCAGTAGAGTGAACTAGGAGGGGGGGGGGCGCTTGCTATCTCAAGATTAGCACACTGTGGAGACTAACAGTGGTGCATCAAATACAATATACATTGTTGCCAAGTGGAGATAATAGAGGCAGCCAGGAGATAGAAGTTAAGGCCTGCCCCCGGATGGTTCACAACTGCATATAAAATATATATATATATATATAGATATATATATATAATTATATAATATAACTATATAATATAACAGCTATAGTGTCAGGCATAGCTGATAAGTTTAAGCCATGTGAGTTCTAGTTAATTTTAAGGGTAAAAGTAATTAAACGTTAAATTTTAGTAATGGCAAATTAGCAACACGTGTCAACCCAGAGACAACCAATGGTCCTAGTGACCAATTGTAAAAAGACTTATTCCCTCATTATCCCATTAACAATGAGGCAGATACAAGGTCCAGAGTGTTCATTTCAAGTGTGCTATTTGCATTTGGAATCTGTTGCTGTCAACTCTCAAGATGAGATCCAAAGAGCTGTCACTATCAGTGAAGCAAACCATCATTAGGGCTGAAAAAAACTAGAACAAACCTATCGGAGAGATAGCAAAAACATTAGGCGTGGCCAAAACAACTGTTTGGAACATCCTTAAAAAGAAGGAACGCATCGGTGAGCTCAGCAACACCAAAAGACCCGGGAAGACCACGGTGGATGACCGAAGAATTATTTCCCTGGTGAAGAAAACACCCTTCGCAAACAGTTGGGCCAGATCAAGAACACTCTCCAGGAGTAGGGTGTATGTGTATCAAAGTCAACAATCAAGAGAAGACTTCACCAGAGTAAATACAGAGGGTTCACCGCAAGATGTAAACCATTGGTGAGCCTCAAAAAACAGGAAGGCCAGATTAAGTTTGCCAAATGACATCTAAAAAAGGCCTTCACAGTTCTGGAACAACATCCTATGGACAGATGGAGACCAAGATCAACTTGTACCAAGTGATGGGGAAGAGAAGAGTATGGAGAAGGAAAGGAACTGCTCATGGATCCTAAGCATACCACCTCATCATGTGAAGCATGGGTGGTGGGGTAGTGTCAATGGAACTGTTCTCTTGTATTGAGTGATGTGACTGCTGACAAAAGCAGCAGGATGAATTCTGAAGTGTTTCGGGCAATATTATCTGCTCATATTCAGCCAAATGCTTCAGAACTCATTGGACGGCGCTTCACAGTGCAGATGGACAATGACCAAAGCATACTGCAAAAAGCAACCGAAGAGTTTCTTAAGGAAAAGTGGAATGTTGATGCAATCGCCAAGTCGATCATCTGACCTTAATGCGATTCAGCATGCATTTAACTTGCTGAAGACAAAACTGAAGGGAAAATGCCGCCAAGAACAAGCCTGGCAGAGCATCGCCAAGGATGAAACCAGCGTCTGGTGATGCCTATGCGTTCCAGACTTCAGGCTGTAATTGACTGCAAAGGATTTGCAACCAAGTATTAAAAAGTGAAAGTTTCATTTATGATGATTATTCTGTCCCATTACTTTTGGTTCCTTAAAAAGTAGGAGGCACATATGCAAACTGTTGTAATTCCTACACCGTTCACCTGATTTGGATGTAAATACCCTCAAATTAAAGCTGACAGTCTGCAGTTAAAGGACATCTTGTTTCATGTCAAATCCATTGTGGTGGTGTATAGAGCCAAAAATGTTAGAATTGTGTTGATGTCCCAATATTTTTGGACCTGACTGTATATATTACTTTAAAAAGGTTCCTTGTCATGTCCCCTTACTATAGTGGTTGTTGATTTAGCCTGGTTGGTTAAATAAGCCTATGTCCACATGGCTATTAGCTTGTTAATGACAGGCTTTCCTACTACCCCTGTCATTTCTATATGGGAGTCTAGACCTTTTGGATCATATGAGGTTTGGAATCTTAGTACCGCTCGTGCATGCGCTAGACGCAACAGGCATATCCAGGAGTTGTTCGGCTCTTGCCCTATCACAAAATGGCGCCCGCGTCTTCAGTGCGTCATGCACATGTGCACCAGTGTCTGCCAGCTCCGTCATCTTTCCGAAGCCCTGGCTAAGCACGCTTCACCCCTAGCTCCCCTACAGGTCTTGCTCCACCCATTAAGCTTATTTAAGATGGCGTCCTGCAGCCCTTCATCACAGCGCCGGTGTCCACAGGATTGCATCTATATACCAGGGTAAGCTCCTTATACTTTTGCCTATTTTCCCCACCGCGGCATTCCGGAAGACCTCTCCAGCGCTCTCTTGCCACAAGGACACAGGACCTGGGACTTCTAATGGTAGGAGATCGCTACCCCCTCCAGCATAGAGCAGCCACACAATGTCAGACCCAGCCAAGACCCCTCCCCAGGCACCCTGCAGGACCACTTATTATGCCTGCACTTCATGTTCGGTTAATTTCCCTCGTGGCCAGTCACTCTCTCTATGCTCTGCATGTCAGGCGGCCCCACAGAGCCATCCATCCATATTGTCACAACCCACAGGAGTTCAAGACCCCTCTGGCTGTGAAGAACCTGACTGGGCAAGGTCCCTGTCCCGGGCAGTAGAAGAGCTCTCAAGTCTCCCATTCCACCCTTTCATTACTGGGTCGTTTGGTAGAGAGATCACCCACAGTGCAGCCCTCACCTTCGCAAGGCGCACAAACTAGGAGCAGGCTTACCAGCAAGCGTCCCAGATCAGGTAGTCATTCCTCTTCTGACGCCTCTGCATCCCCTCACCCTCCCTGATCTCATACGTCCTCCATTTTAGGTGACGCGTGGACATTCAGAGATCTATACGCATATTACTCCAACGCCGCAATACGTCTATCCGCAATTGCATGCGGGTGCTGGGCATCATGCCATTCCCTTCGCTCAATTTCACACGAGGTGTTTTCAACAAGCCATTTTGTCATCTTGGGACAAATCCCCGGATTCTCTGGATCGCAGGATCCGGCTGTCCCTCCAAACGCGTACAGCTCTCGGTTGGTGGACAGAGTCTGCGCATCTGTTGGCGGGGAAATCCTTCCTTCCAGTGATATGGATGATCGTTACAACAGACGCCAGCCTTCGCGGTTGGGGCGGAGTTCTCGCCACACGGACGGTCCAGGGTGTTTGGTCTCCATCGGAGTCCAAACTTCCCATCAACATACTGGAACTCCGGGCCATTTATCTCTCCCTTGT
This sequence comes from Bufo bufo, assembly GCF_905171765.1. NCBI lineage: Eukaryota > Metazoa > Chordata > Amphibia > Anura > Bufonidae > Bufo > Bufo bufo. Next base: position 462,925,823 of record NC_053390.1, read on the forward strand.
CCATTGGACTCCCCTTCTGCAGGGTCGTCCGATCAGGGTGCAGTCGGACAATGCCACAGCTGTGGCCTACATCAACCACCAAGGAGGGACTCACAGCCTTCCGGTGATCCAGGAGTCTGCAAAGATTTTGCAGTGGGCGGAGTCCCATGTTCCGATGATTTCAGCAGTCTTCATCCCGGGAGTGGAGAACTGGACGGCAGACTTTCTCAGCCGGACAACAGTGGACCCGGGGGAGTGGTCCCTCCATCCGGAGGTGTTCGAGGCCATCTGTCTCAGGTGGGGACGTCCGGAAGTGTACTTGATGGCGTCCAGGTTCAATCACAAGCTCCCGTGCTTCCTCTCTCGCGCAAGGGATCCAGCAGCACACTGCGTGGACGCTCTCGTGGCGCCTTGGGTCTCCCTCAATCGTCTGGATGTAGTACGGGCCTTGAAGATCTATCTGTCAGTGGTGGCCCCCTTTAGACGCACTGACGCTCTGTTCGTTATCTCGGAAGGCCCTCGTAAAGGTTTGGCGGCTTCAAAGGTGACAATTGCTCGGTGGATTCGCTCGGCCATTGCCGAGGCCTATCGTTCCAGGGACAAGGTTCCTGCACCCGGGATCACGGCTCACTCTACCAGTGCGTTCGGGGCTTCTTGGGCACACCTCCACCACGCTTCTGCGTCTCAGCTGTGTAAAGCAGCGACTTGGTCCTCTCTACACACCTTTACTAAATTTTACCGGCTGCATTCATTTTGTTTCCCTCCCCGGGGACTGCTTTAGGACGTCCCACGGTCCTGTGTCCCCCAATGATATGAGCGAGAAAATTAGATTTTTGTGAACTCACCTGTAAAATCTCTTTCTCGCTTGATTCATTGAGGGACACAGCACCCACCCACATATTGTTGTGAGGCAAGTGGGGTTCCTGTTTTGTCTGTTGGGACCTTGTGTTTGGTTTGGTCTCATGACAGTGTACAGTTTTCTGTTTTATTTTTACTTTAATTTGGTCTCCTACTGCTGGAGCACAAACTGAAATGTTCTCTCCAGGCTGGAGGGGGGTATAGCCTGCAGGGGAGGAGCTAACAGTTTTCCGCCTAGTGTCGTCTCCTAGTGGCAGCAGCAAGGTATACACATGGTCCTGTGTCCCCCAATGAATCAAGCGAGAAAGAGATTTTACAGGTGAGTTCACAAAAATCTCATCTCATTATTGCATACCACATACTTCTGAACCTACGGCATGCTTCATTGCCCGATTTATGTATCTGTTATAATGTACTTTGATTTTCTGTATGAATATGGATTATTTACAATCATGCTTTCTTGCAACTTATTGTAAATGATTATATTATATAATATATTATATCTCCCACTACCTGAGTGATTTCACTATGGAGGTATGTGGGAGCTTGGCTGTAAGTTGTATCATTGTGGTGCACCTTTAGCAGAGATTGTAATATAATAAATAATTTATAAGTCATGTGTTTTTGCATTTGATTCAACCATGTACCATATTTAATTGTAAATTATAATATTTTCTCATTAGCCTGATGAAGGGCTACATCTAGCCCGAAACGTTGCCTGAATTTATTATAACCATGTCTGGCTGAATAAAAATCACTGATTATTTCCCCTGCAAGTCTGGAGTGCTGTCGATTTTGTATATTTACTATTTCGCAGTCCTATCACATAAGTAAGGAGTAGTTGGATAAGTTAAAAAAGGTATAATCTATATAATATAAAAGAAATGCTAGACTGGCATTTTGAGAAGCTTTAACCTGCAAATGGACGTAAATGTGCATTTATTTTAGTTTTGTTTTCCCCCAAATGGATGCACAGTTACAATCATGGGTTGGCAAGAACACAGGAACTGTGCCCACATCATCCGCAGACGCTACTGTGGCATCTGAGCAGTCTGACAGGGCGATCATGGGTACAGGTGTGTTACCATGGTAGCCAGGGGCAGTGTCAGTATTTGCTAACACTGTATAATGTATGCACTGGTGGTCTACCCTGTAACAACTGTTTAAAAATAAAAAAAAGACACCACCTGCATTATGTCAAAAGAATAATAAAAAATAAAGTACACATAATTGGTTTTGATACGCCTGTAACAACATGACGTCTTAAATGATTCCATTATGTAACTGCACAGCAGCATTGTACACATACCATATTGCATCCCTTCTATCATAATTGTCAGTTGCGTTTCCCCAAGCAATCATTTTTTTGTTTTGAACCATTATGGGTTAAATGAGCTAGATAGTATTAGATAGACAAGAGAGCCCATCATTTGGCATTGATTTGGCTGCCTTCAGCTGAGGCGGTAACTAAACTGCCCCTCATCTCCAAAGCATCCTATGTCTGAATCAGCAGTTACCACAGGAAAAGAACGCCAACCTCAGTGAGAGCATGTCATCCCTACGGCCTGTGACTCGGCATCCCATAATAAAGACTGCCACCTGGGTAAATCTCAAAAGTTCCTTTAATTGACGGATTTCTGGAGCCTGCTGAAGGAGTGAAAAAAGCATTTAATCTGCAGGACAATGCTTATACAAAGATAACACATTGCAAATGATTATCATGGCCATTCTCATTCCAGTGTGGAATAAGCCAATCCTTTGTGATATCGGTGTTCTCTTTGACAATTATGAAATGGATGATAACCATGTCTGGTTGTCATCCATCTAGACATTAGAAGTGAACGATACCTGGTCATTCAGACCTGATTCTAGTCTATCCAACCTGATGGGCACACTACCTTGATCACCTGAAAATATAACTTCCTTTCCAAATAAAGCTTATATGTCTTTAGTCATTCCACTAATCCGTATATATAGAATGCATAATATTGCCAGTCCAGTGGACCATGATGGGTACATATTACAGGTTTTAGTATTGCGCACCGTCCCATTGGTTGTTAGATCAGTGTCAAATCATCACTTGGGATACTGTTGACTCTCTCTCTCTCTTCACCAATATGAGTTTAAAGGGGTTATCCAACCCCTATAATGACACCCCCACTCCCCATGCCTGGGTCCTTCATATAGGTTATACTTTGGTCATTATAGGGGTTGAATAACCTCTTTAATATTGGGGTAAAACCTGGTCATGGGAGAAGAGTGTTCTTTGGCTTGTAGTGGTGAAGCATATAGAAACCATGTGCTTCCCCTATACAATCCACGAGGCCTGGAATAGCGGCAATTCACAGTAATACTGCACGCTGTTCTGGAGTGTACTGCACACTGCCCCCTGTGCCTTCAACAGTTATTTAGGAAAGCAAAAAAATGACCACTTCAGAACTTGTTATACATCTTTACTTATTTTTCTGTTGTCGTCAAATTCTTAAAGCTGAAAGCCCGTTGTGAAGAGTTAAAGCTGGACTGGAATACACTGTCCCTGGAGAATCTGATGAAGGAAAAACTGGCACTAAAGAATCTGATCTCAGAAAAGCAAAAGCACTGTTTAGAGTTACAGGTATGTGAAATGATGTATTCCAGCTCTGATTAGATTTCAAATTTTACTTGGCTATGACAAGTCCAATGACTAAAAACCTGTCAAACTGCCATAAGAATGCAGAAAATGTTGAGAAATGGATGAAATTTACTGCTGCTACCTTTTGGCCATTGTCTGCATATACTGGCGCTGTGTATAATGGCCTGTGTTCTGTGACCGCAGTCCTCTTAGAGGCGGCGCATATACTGTAGCTTCTTTTAGGACCCTACATGTTTTGTTTTTTTTTATTATTATTTTTTTTTTTTTGGTACTTTAGCTGTCCAGACTGTAAGGTTGAGTTGAAATTTGGAATTGTTGGATATGTTAAAGCAGATTCTCCATAGAAAATCTCATAATTTATAGTGCAGTACTAGTGATCGTGATCTTCAAAACTCGAAAAGAAAATCCATGCAGAATTCTAGCAATGATCGTTATGTTGCAGATTTTTATTGTGGATTTTCCCCTGTCCAGTTCATGGGGTGAAATCTTAGCCACCTTTCACTACCGGAGGTCTTTTCGTTTTTGCGTTTTCATTTTTCTTCCTTATCTTCCTTCACATAGCTGTATGAGGGTTTATTTTTTGCTGGACAAGTTGTACTTTCTAATGCCACCATTAATTACAATGTAGTGGGAAGAGGTAAGAAAATTCCAAATGGGGTGGAATTCCTCCACAGTTTCACTGGTTTTGTTCCCACGGCGGTTTGTTTGCGGTAAAAACTGACCCTTCCCATTTGTTCTCTGGTTCAGAACAATTACAACGATACCCCATCTGTATAGGGTTTTTTTTATGTCTAAATGGTGTAAAATTTTGTGTCTTTTTTTTTTTTTTTTTTTTTTACCTCACCATATTCTGACCCCATAACTTATTTTTTATAGTTACATCTACTGAGCTGTGTGGGGGCTCAATTTTTACAGGACAATTTTTATTGATACCACAGAGTATCTGGAGCATTTGGATTGTGTGAGACTTTTTGATCACATTTTATAAAAAAAATTTGGGGAGTAAGAGAAGCAATGAAAAAATGGCCATTCTGACCCTTTTTTGCGTTATGCCTTTTGCCATATTGGAAAAATATTTTTATATTTTATAATAGGGGTGATACCCATATTTATATCTTTTTGTTCTTTTAGGTATTCTTATACGGAAAGGGGAGTGATTTAAACTTTATTTTATTTTTTTTATATATTTTTTAAGTTTTTTATTTTTTGTAATGATTTTGAAGCTCATATATGAGCCTATTAAATCTGTTTTTTTAATTTTAAACAATCATGTATTTTTAAAATGAGTTTGTTACTTTCTATTGCTCATTTCATATGTTGGCCTGCCATCTGGTGGCCAAAATAAGAATTGCAGCATGAATGCTCTGGGTCTCGTCAGCGAGACTCATAGCATCTAAAGAAATTACCGACATACCGATAGTTACGATGCCAGGAAGCAGCGAGCTTGATCACTGCAGCTAAAGCCTTTAATTACCACCATCGTGCGAGCTGACAACATGTTTTCTTAGCGCTCCAGCGCCGTAGCAAAAGGGTTAAAGCGAGAGGACAAGGTTAGGTAAATTGACTTCTGTGCATCTGCTCTTCCCTATTACCCAAACTATTTGTTTGTAAAACTCCAAATGCTTTTTTTTTTTTCTTACCATTTACATGAGCTGAAAAATTCATTTCTCTTGCATTAATTCTTGCAACTCTCCTTTGTTTTTAGATCAGCATAGTAGAGCTCGAGAAGTTTCAGAGGCAACATGAATTGCTTCAGCTGAAGTCTACCACATTGTCAGAGGATCCACCCCAAAATAATAGTCGCTCTAAGGGTAGTTTCGTTGCTCGATACCCACCAGAGGGATCACAGACACGTCTGCTTCCTGTTCAATCATCCAACATGAATGGCATGAGCCCTGAACCTTTAATTAATGGGCATGCTTCTCACTATGAACTGTACAACTCATGTCGTGGTGGAGGAAGTAGGCCTTGCTCTAAAGAAAGCACACCGTCCCGTGTTGATCACAATGATATGCATACATCGCGTCACAAGGGAGAAAAAACTGGCCAGTCTCAACCAGACTATACTCGTTACTCACCCGCCAAAATTGCTATGCGGCGTCACCTTAATCAGGATCCTGTGCCTAATTCCAGAGGCTCTGACACCACTCATAGGTAAGAGAGTGTGATTATTATCTTTTAAACTTTAGTTTGGTATGCACTCTAGTCAGACCTTCTTGATAAGATTTTCTCAATTTTGTGTAATGTTTTATCTAGAAGTGAAATGGTGAAAGAAAATGGCTTTTTGTCTGCGAGTTCTGGAATCCTAAACGGCATCCAGTTAAGTCCTCATGAGTCACGTCCATCATCTCCAGAGGCTGGACAGACCTGTGTGGAAAGAGGAACTGAGAAGGTGAGGCACTGCTGTGGATCACTTTTTGGTTAATGTTTGTGCTATTTTTTTTATTTTTATACTTTGTAGTCAGTTTGTAGATGGTTTTTATATCTTTTCTCTGTCTTTACTGTCTATTTTTTCCTCTTTCAGATGTCTAGAGATCGTACCTGTACTCCTATCCCCGAGACTATCACCAGTTTGCCTATTAGTATTCCGCTAAGCACAGTCCAACCTAACAAACTTCCAGTCAGCATCCCTCTGGCTAGTGTTGTCTTGCCAAGTCGTGTAGAAAAGGTATGATTATATTCTGGTCATTGTGCCCAACTTACAGCCATGTCAGGGAAGTTTACCATACTGCATTGTTAATTTCTGAGCAGCCAGTGAGGAAAAGGTCATCAAATTTTTTTTTCTGCCAGTTAAAACCATAGCTGCTGTTAACAGCATCTACAAAGCATTAAACAAAATTGCTTTATGGCAGCTCCGTGGGCCATCGACACAATGGACAGTAGGGGCCCGGGACCAGATTTACTTCTATGGATAGGAGAGTTTCCTAGGTTCTGTGCAGAGGTCTTTGTACATGGTGGATCCTGTCATATCTATACACAGAGGTGATAGCATTACAGGCAGTATTAGAATGAGGTAACTGCAGTAACGTACGCTTTACAAACCAAGAAGTGGCGCCAATTATTAGACATAGTGGCCAGTGCGAAAACTGCAGGATTTTTAGTTTTAGTTTAAATATACAAACTGACATGGAAAATTTAAAATATCATCAAAAATTATAAAAAAACTATGTTAAACATAAAGTGATTTAAACAGCAGGTTATTTTCTGATGACACATTCCCTTTAATAGGATGCTGTACATGCTCTTACACCCAGCAGGGGAAGCACTGTCTTCATGAATACACCGGGCTCGTAATTATACAATAAATATTGTCTTTCTAAGGTATAGTCCTATCCCAAGAATGTTTCTATTTTCTTTTATCAGAGGAACAGTCCCAGTCCTGGTTGTCAAAGCAGGGACAGCTCAAGTATGGATAATCAATATGGTGCTACTACAAACATCAATTATGCTGCTGTCTCAAAGTCACTGGCTACCTCAGGTAACATTTATTAGCCTTCATTTTATTAAGTGACTGCAATGTACGGAGACCTGTACGGTGCAAAATGTATTATCCATCACTGGAATTTTATAAAAGTCCAGTTATCAATTGACTTAAAAACTGGACACTGCATTTGGTTAGTACTGAAAAGCATGTTAATGCATTCCTTTATTCTTTTCACAAGTTTCTAGTAGAGTTGTAATTGGTATTACATGAGTAGTACTGCAGATAAGGAGTTTGGATTTCTACTTTTGATCTTCATATTATCTGACCTCCATTCCACTGCGATGTGCTTGCAGTGTACTGTTTAACAATATAACAAAATACTACCAAAGACAGTTGCACTCTGCGGTCTTACTAAACCCTCAAACTGATGTTAAAATTGAGAGATTAGCCAACATGTCCTATGGTGTAGGACATGTCTGAGCCCAAGCACCGCGCCAAGGTTTCTCAAGTAGCTCGGGACCTAACACTCGCCTACCTGGGCCATGTGGGCACTACCAGGAGCCAGTGGGCAAATTACAGGAGCATGAGGCTGACTCGCAAACAACTCACCAGTTTACCTCCAGCATGTAGCCATGCTTGCAATGGGAGGAGGGAGGAGTCCCACTCAAGACTGGCTGATATGGCCCAGGCTTCACAGGTGCACCTAAATATAGCCTGTAGATGGAAAACAGGCACATTTAAATTGGAGTTTATACACCTCCAGGCATCTCTATATATACAAACTGAAAAGAATGGCGTGGTATTAAACAGGCAGGAAGTGCTCAAACCCACATGCAGTTGTGCATATATATAGGGGAGCAAATCCTGCACTTGTGGCCCGTTGCTAATGACGATCCCCAGGAAAAATGCATACAGTGGAGGATGCCCGCAGTGAACCACAAGGACCACAATAGACATCCTACACAAGATAGCAATTATGTGGATGTGATCATCAATATAGCAATATAACAAAATAATTTAATACCACGCCATTCTTTTCAGTTTGTATATACAGTGTACTGTTTAATTACTTTGGACTACTGAGCCTCACCCACATAGTTGAGAGGACTGCATTTCAGCTGAGCCTTGCCAGTGCACAGCGGGGGCAGGAGTGGGGCAGTATGAAAGTATCAATCAGGACCCCTTAGGCTGAGTTCACATCAGAGTTCAGCTGGATTTGGCACATAACGGAGCAACAGACCCCATGCACAACTTTTGTCTCTGCTTCAAAAATCTTCTTCTGAGCAGAGACCTAACGGACCCCATTATAGTCTAGGCTCTGTGCGGCTCAGTTATGTGCCAAATGTGTCCTTTCCATTCTTGTGTTACTGTAACTGAGCAGAAGAACGGGAAGCGGAACACTGATGTGAACTCAGCCTTATCTGCAGTACTAATCCTGCTGATATATCCCCTTTAAGATGTCTATGTGCATTAAATAAATCCTGATTAATCCAACCTATTTTAGTGGCATCCCTCGACAATATGATGTTTGAGGGGGGCTAGAACTGTCCAGTTCTTTGCTGTTTGAGATGTAAGACCTGCAGGTTTCTTACGGCCTCTTATCCTCCCTTTTCGCTCTTGCCAGTAAACACTCATCCAATAATGCATAGTTTTGGGGCAGTCAGGGGAGGTAGTGTTTGAGCATTTAGCTGTAATATGGCAAATATATATTTTGTATTCAATGGCCTTATATTACAAGTACAGTTAGGCGACATTCACTTTCTGAGACTGCTGTTTAAAAAGAATCCCCTTCAATTTTATTGGGGCTGTTGGTCTTTGAAAGCAGACAAAATAGAACCTGTCAAATAATGGCCATGTGAATAACCCCATAGATCTACAGGATATAAGTCACACCTATTTTTAAAATGCAGCCTCCCACCAGGATGCGGCAACCACAGGTGGTCACAACAGCCAAGCATACCATGCCATGCTATGCCTTTTCCATTGCTCCTGTACAAGTGAATGCGATTTCTGGAAATAGTGTAGCACAGTGAGCGAAGATGAGATTAAGCCCTGACCACCAAGTGGCCGGGAAACAGCAGAGTGGGATGGCACTCCGTTGGTTCAATAGCCCCCATTTCACTGCATAGGAGCCATGGAAATTTGCAGCCACTGAAACAGTGCATGCCGGTCTGCTTGAATGGTTTCCCAGCCACCAGGTGGTTGGGGCCCAATTAATTTATTTGATTTGTGAGATGTGAAAACTGCTCCCACTAATCTGATTATAAAAAAAATATACACATCTAAATGTTCCTCTTATTTTAAGGTTTCTTTTTCCCTACCTGGTCATCTTTGAACGGACCAGTTCTGAACAGCCATGGATCAGAGACAGACTGTATGGATGACTCTTCAAATTCTGGCACGCTTTCAAACTCTGGAGGATCACGGAGTTCCACTCCTTCCCACCACCAACAGATCTCTCAGCGTTCACCTGCTCACTATGCCATATCGAACAGTCCACGTGCGCATCAAGACCTTAACAAACTTTCTGGTGATGGAGAAATAGACACAAGTGATGCAGAAGTTGAAGCTAAGAGGCGTATAATCTTTACAATAACCAGTGGAGGAAGTTCCTCGGGAAGGTCACCATCAAGCAAACATAGCCCACTCACTGCCACTATTCGCATGGAGTGTGGCACAGGGCAGGATCTTAGAAAAAGAGGAAACCGAAGGAAAAGATCCTCAACAAGCAGCCACTCATCAATGGTTTCACCCAAGCGCAGATCCCTTCCAGCATCGCTTGGGCTAAGCGGATTTACTTCAGGGTCTCCATTGAACATAAGCTCCATGGTATATATCTAAAAAATGTACTTATTCTTTACAACAATTAACTGTTAGGCTACTTTCACACTCACGTTTGGTGTGGATCCGTCATGGATCTGCACAGACGGATCCGTTCAGATAATACAACGTCTGCATCCTTTCAGAACTGATCCGTTTGCATTATCTTTAACATAGCCAAGACGGATCCGTCTTGAACACCATTGAAAGTCAATGGAGGACGGGTCCGTTTGCTATTGTGCCAGATTGCGTCATAGAAAACGGATCCGTCCCCATTGAGTTACATTGTGTGTCAGAACAGATCCGTTTGGCTCAGTTTTGTCAGACTGACAGCAGGACGCTGCAAGCAGCGTTTTGGTGTCCGCCTCCAAAGCGGAATGGAGATGGAACGGAGGAAAACTGATGCATTCTGAGCAGATCCTTTTCCTTTCAGAATGCATTAGGGCAAAACTGATCCGTTTTGGACCGCTTGTGAGAGGCCTGAACGGATCTCACAAACGGAAAGCCAAAACGCCAGTGTCGAAGTAGCCTTAGTCAGTTGCCATGAAAGAAATATTCAAATGAATTCCCTTTAAAGATTTATACTTTAAAGCAGGGCTACTCGAGTACTTTTTTGTAGAGGTGCATTTATCTGGGTCTGCCATCAAGCGAACATCTGAGCGGAAAAAATGTAAGGTGGGACAGCACCAGTGGCGCATAGCATGCTGCAGGAATTTGTTTCTTTACCATAAGCCATTCCTCCAATCCCACAGAGTTACCTTAGTGCCTTCCAACATTGTAAGAATGGTCCTGTAACGAGCCCCTTGCTCGCTCCGTTTAACTCTCCCGGCACTCCCCAGTCTTCAGACCACAATGTCTGATTGTTCAGTCATTAGATAATCCGGGATTTGAACTACAGCTATGTGGCGTTCAAATCCAGTGGTAATGGCTCAGAACAAACACCAGGCAGGCTGTATGTAAGTTCAAACAGGAATTTCTCATTTATTGAATGCACACAACCCACTTTTATACACAACCGTTTGAACACCCCGCCCAAACAACCACTTCCTATTGGTCAATTGTAAAGTCCCCTCTAGTCCTCACTCAGGTCCTCTTGGCCATGCAAATAAGGGCTTGAAACGGGTTCAGCAGGGATTGGTCTGATAGCTTGACTGGGCGAGCGAATATGTGTGGCCATGCAGAGAAGTCCCAGGGGATAATTAAATTACTTAAGCAAACAAACAGAACAATGCCTTCCTTCCAAAACATGGAGCTGGAATTTGAACCAAAGACAGGGCGTTGGAACCTCCACTGTGTAATATAATCAAGTAAACATGGTTCAGTATTCCAAGGACCATGACAGTCCCCTAGTGCCTCATGACAGTCCCCTAGTGCCTGGTATTGATGCCCCTTCTACCCTCCTAGACAGTAATGATACAGTTTAGCCTCTTCCTACACAGTATGATGCTATTATGGGCTATCTGTCCATTATAAAAAATTGGCTAGGGCAGGAATTTCACCTTTGTAGTGTTAGTGTCTGCATACATAAAAGGGGAAATTTTAGGTTACTGTCTACACAGATTGATTGAGAGAGAGAGTATTTTTGGAATGGAATTTAAGTGCATTCTTACCTTCATTTACAAACCCATCCCCCATTTTCCTTGAATGTTCTACTTAATTTGATAGATTTTGTTGCCTAGAAGAAATAATTGTTCAGCACGAATTAAGGCTCCATTCACACGTACGCAAAATGGGTCCGCATCCGTTCCACAATTTTGCAGAACGGGTGTGGACCCATTCATTCTCTATGGGGACGGAATGGATGCGGACAGCACACGGTGTGCTGTACGCATCCGCATTTGCGGAGCGCGGCCCCGATCTTTGGGTCCGCAGCTCTGCAAAAAGATAAAGCAAGTCCTATTCTTGTCCGCAGCTGCGGACAAGAATAGGCATTTCTATAGGGGGTGCCGGGCGGGTGTGTTGCGGATCCGCAACACACCATGGCCGTGTGAATGGAGCCTAAAGGTGATTTCAATTGTGTTATAGACATACGATTAGATAGGATTGGTTTGGAGGGGAGTATCACTGCGGGTCCTCGAAAAACACCTTTAAACAAACTCTGTGGAACTGTGCTTTAGAGATGTATGGGTAATTAAATATCAGGAACTGAAGGTCTTTTCCTGTTATAGCGCTACTCATAAATCTACTGTGATTTTGGAAAGTCTTCAGACCCTTAAAAATTTTTTCACATTTTATGTTGCGGTCTTGTGTGAAATAAAAAAAATAATAATAATCACGTTTTCTTCAGTCTGTACCCCAGATACCCCATAATGGCAAAGTTGAGACAGAATTTTAGAATTTTTCTGCGAATTTCTTAAAAAGGACATGAGCATTCAGACCCTTTGCTATAACACTTGAAATTTAGCTCTTAGAGATGTTTTGAGATGTTTCTACACATTGATTGGAGTCCAGTTGTGGTAAATTCACTTGATTGGACATAATTTGGGAAGCCAATCCCCTGTCTCACAGCAGACAATGCATATCAGTGCAGAAACCAAGCCATGAGGAGGAAACAACCAAACTAAAGTAATCAAGGGAGAATGGCCTTTTTTGTAATAGGTGACCAAGAATCCAATGGTCAATCTGACTGCTCTCCAATGAATCATGTGTGCAGATGGGAATAACTTCCTGGAGGTCACCCATCACTCCAGCAATCCACCAATCTGGGCTTTATGACAGTGGCCAAAAACAAGCTGCTCCTCCGTAAAAGACACATGAAAGCCCACCTTGAGTTTGCAAAAAGCACTAGTGTTGATCGAGCACCAAAGTGCTGCTCTAGGACATTGTCTGCCTACCTTTAAGTCTTCTGAAATAATGACCCCTAAATCCCTTTCCTCAGATACTGAGGTTAGGACTGTATCACTGATTTTATATTCTGCTCTTGGGTTTTTATGCCCCAGGTGCATTATCTTGCACTTATCAACATAAAATTTTAGTTGCCAGATTTTTAACCATTCCTCTAGTTTTCCTAAATCCTTTTCCATTTGGTGTATCCCTCCAGGAACAACAAACCTGTTACAAATCTTTGTGTCATCAGCAAAAAGACACACCTTACTATCGAGGCCTTCTGCAATTTCGCTGATAAAGATATTAAACAATATGGGTCCCAGAACAGATCCCTGAGGTACCCCACTGGTAACAAGACCATGGTCTGAATATACTCCATTGACTACAACCCTCTGTTGTCTGTCCCTCAGCCACTGCCTAATCCATTCAACAATATGGGCGTCCAAGCCCAAAGACTGCAATTTATTGATGAGCCTTCTATGTGGGACAGTATCAAAAGCCTTACTAAAGTCTAGATAAGCGATGTCTACTGCACCTCCGCCATCTATTATTTTAGTCACCCAATCAAAAAAATCAATAAGATTAGTTTGACATGATCTCCCTGAAGTAAACCCATGCTGTTTTTCATCTTTCAATCCATGGGATTTTATTTGTTCCACAATCCTCTCCCTAAGTATGGTTTCCATTAATTTCCCCACTATTGATGTCAGGCTTACTGGCCTAAAGTTGCCCGATTTCTCCCTACTACCTTTCTTGTGAATGGGCGCAACATTTGCTAATTTCCAATCTTCTGGGACGACTCCTGTTGCCAGTGATTGGTTAAATAAATCTGTTAATAGTTTTGCTAGTTCACCGCTGAGCTCTTTTAATAGCTTTGGGTGTATCCCATCAGGCCCCTGTGACTTATTTGTATTAATTTTAGACAGCTGACTTAGAACCTCTTCCTCTGTAAAGACACATGCATCAAAAGATTCATTAGTCTTCTTTCCTAACTGAGGTCCTTTTCCTTCATTTTTCTTCGTAAAGACTGAACAGAAGTATTCATTGAGGCAGTCAGCTAGTTCTTTATCTTCTTCCATATACCTTCCTTCTTTTGTTTTTAATTTTGTAATTCCTTGTTTTAGTTTCCTTTTTTCATTTATGTATCTGAAGAATGCCTTATAGCCTTTTTTTCCCTGACTGAGCTAATTTCTCTTCTGCCTGTGCTTTAGAAGCTCTTATAACTTGTTTGGCCTCTCTCTGCCTAATCTTATAAATTTGCCTGTCATCCTCGGTTTTTTTTTGTTTTTTTTTATATAATTCCTAAATGCTATCTTTGTTTTTAATTATTTTGGCCACTTCTGCTGAGTACCACAGTGGTCTCTTCCTTTTTTTGCTTTTACTGACAAGCCTAATGCAATTTTCTGTTGCCTTCAATAGTGCCACTTTTAAGTAGTCCCATTTCTCCTGGACTCCAATGAAACTGTTCCAATCTGATAGGGACTCGTATACCACTAATCTAATTTTAGAAAAGTCAGTTTTTCTAAAATCCTAAAACTTTTTTGTTTTTGTGTGGTGTGACTCAGTCACTGTACTTATAGTAAACCACACTGACTCGTGATCACTAGATCCCAAGCTTTCCCCTACAGTAATATCAGATACCAAATTCACATTTGTGAATACTAAATCTAAAATGGCCTCCTTCCGGGTTGGCTCCTCAACTACTTGCTGTAAAGATAATCCCAGTAGGGAATTTAGAGTATCTGTACTCCTGGCAGAACTAGCTATTTTGGTTTTCCAGTTTATATCAGGAAGATTAAAGTCTCCCATAATGATAACTTCCCCCTTCAATGTCATTTTAGCTATTTCCTCAACTAGTAGATCATCTAATTCTTTGACTTGGCTAGGTGGTCTATATATCACACCTACAAGCTGCAAGGTAACCCAAACTGACTCTAAATTATTCTCGATAACTTGTATCAAATTAGATTTTATGCTATCTTTCACATACAGGGCCACCCCTCCCCCTTCTTGCCTTCTCTGTCTTTCCTGTATAGAGAGAACCCTGGTATTATTTCCCAGTCATTACTCCCATTGAACCACGCCTCCGTAACAGCCACTAAATCTATATTCTCAGATGCCATTATAGCCTCAAGTTCATTGATCTTATTCCCTAAACTGTGAGCATTTGTAGACAAAAATCTGAGCTTGTCATTTCTTAACCTTTTTGTGCTACTGGCATCTTCTGGCATTGTTCCGGGGGGCAGTTGGACTGCTGGATTATCACTTTTTGCCCCCCCCCCCCCCCTTTCCTAGTTTAAATGCTCCTTAGCAAATACTTGGAACTGTTCACCGAGGACATTCGTTCCCTTGAGAGAAAGATGCAAACCATCTTTCTTGTACAGTTCTTTTCCATTCCAACAAGAGCTTACATGAGACAAAGCCAAACCCTTGGTTCAGACACCATTCACCAAACCATACATTGAATTCCTTAATGCGCATCTTCCTGTCATGCTGAAGGTTATGCACAGGCAAAACTGCAGAGAATGAAAGTTGATGCAACCTCCCGTATATCTTTTCCAAGTGTATGAAAAGCTTCTTTCACCTTTGAAACCTCGTTGCAAGCCAGATCATTTGTCCCAAGATGGACAATAACATCCACCTCCCTTTCCTGCTTTGTTTGCCTAACAATATTAAGGACCCTTCGTCTATCCCTGCTAGCGGTAGCACCAGGGAGACATCTCACAACACCATTCTCCTCAAACTTCCCACCTCCTATGATGGAATCGCCCACCAACAGCTGCTTACTATCAGTCCTCATCTTCTCCTTTTTGTCTTTGGCTGAAGTCTTGAATACTTTAGGCATGGGAGATGATTGCTTCTCAACCACTGTGCTTGAGTCATCCTCCATGTTGCTCTTGCACTCTGAAAGTGCTGCAAATGAATTATAGAGAGCCACAGACTGTGCGACATGTCTTCTATCCACAACTCTAAGTCTATCAGAACCTGCAGTAACCCATCTTCCATTTCTAGGGGGCCTCTGTGGCAGTGGCATTGCAACATTCTCAGCCGGAGTTTAACTGTTAATTTACAAATCTCAAATTTCAAAAATGCTTTTTCCTGCTGCATTATGGAGAGCTGTCTACAGATCAGACAGCATCCAAACCTCAAGAGTGGAACCTGAAATAAAAGCACAACAATTCCTGCACAGAACCAGGTCTGCCATTTTAAAGAGGTGAAAGATTGTAAACAAACAAATCTTGTTTAGATTGTATCCACCTCCAGATTACCTCCTGAATATCTCCAATGCAGGTCTAAAAATCAGCACTTTGAAAATTCAGCAAACTATAATTAGGCAAGCTAATACTATGTTGCTATAGATACACACTCCCACAAAAGCTCCTCCCCCAACAGCAATTTAACACCTTACTCGCCTATGCTCATTTGCAATCGGACAATAGTGATAACCTGTGGGGGATTGAGTCAGCACAACCTGTATGTAGGTGCACATCACTATGGCGAAATACATATACAAACGGAAAATACAAATGTGATGGCACTCTACATCCAGCATTCTGCCCTGCCTCCATGTTGGATGAGGCATTGGTGTACATTTTAGCCAAAGCGTAATAAGCCACTCACCACGTCAAGGTCGCCTCTGTTGAGTGGTCCCTAACACTAGTTCCTACCTGTTTATGGGCCATGACTGGCCATGGCCCATAAACAGGTAGGAACTAGTGTTAGGGACCACTCAACAGAGGCGACCTTGACGTGGTGAGTGGCTTATTATGCTTTGGCCAAAATGTACACCAATGCCTCATCCAGCATGGAGGCAGGGCAGAATGCTGGATGTAGAGTGCTATCACATTTGTATTTTCCAATAGTGATAACCTGTCTAACAAATTCCTTACCTGTTTTGAAAGGTTACTACAAAATATAACCTTTCATGCATATTATGAAACTTTTTGAAGACTACTATATCCATGGCCAGATAGACCATAGCCCGATTACCTAAATTCCTCTTGTAAGGTTTCCTATACTGGGTAAAACATTTAAGGCCGAGTTCACACGAACGTGTGTGACCCGTGCCCGTGCTGCGGCCCGCAAATTGCGGGCCGCAATGCACGATCGCCGGCCGTAGGTCAGCCGCATCGGATCGAGGACCCATTCACTTTAATGGGTCTGCGATCCGCCCGTTCCGCAAAAAGATAGGACATGTTCTATCTTTTTGCGGAACGGAAGTATGGGACGCAACCCCACGGAAGCACTCTGTAAGTGCTTCCGAGGGGTCCCGATCCGTGCAGCCGTTCCGCAATTCCGCATTTGCAGACCCATTGAAGTGAATGGATCCGCATCCGTGATGCGGAATGCACACGGAACTGTGGCCATGTATTGCGGCCCGCAATTTGGCGAACCGCAATACGGCCACGGATCACACACGTTCGTGTGAACTAGGCCTAAGTCTCAGACTATTGAGGGGCTAAACATGACCAAAATGCATAATCCTAAATGTAAGGTATACGTACATAATGTCATTTGTGTATGTGTAATTCTTGCTTTATTCTTTCCAGGTTAACAACATTAATCAGCCTTTGGAAATAACTGCTATTTCATCTCCAGAGAATTCTCTGAAAAGTTCCCCTGCTCCATACCAGGATCATGAATTGCCCCCAGTACTGAAAAAAGAAAAACCCATTTCTTCCACAAATGGGGTTCATTATTCTCCTCTCACAACAGAGGATGAGGCAGAATCTGAAGATGAATTCCACAGTACAAGGTGAATAGAAATGAATTGTCAGGGAAGATGCAGAAAACATGGCACTCGGCAGTAAAATGCAGTACCGATGTTTTTCTTCATCAGAGTGCAATGTCTTCTGCTTCTTTGCTGAGGATTGCATATATGCATGCAGACTTTTCATTGAGCACAGAAGCAGTGGGTTCTTTATTGATGTGTATGCCTGATCAGTAGGGATCGACCAATTATCGGTTTTACCAATATTATCGGCCGATATTGAGGATTTTCAAAGTTATCGGTATCTACAGCTAACCTTGCTGATATGCCGATAACTAATCACGAACATGGATTGCGCTGCTGTCAGCGAGATCCATGTTCCCTCAGCAGCACAGGGGAGAAGGAAGCAGTGTCTCCTTCCCACCTGTGCCGCCGCTGCCACCAATGAGAGGAGGAGGGGAGGGGCTGTGGCCACTGCGCCACAAATGATGCTAACTCATTCATTCAAATTCAACAGGAGGCGGGAGCTGGGTGCAGAATCATATAGCCGCACCTGACCTCTGACAAGTAGCTGTGATCCGCGGCAGTTGACCCCTGCCGCACCTGATCGGTTAACTTCCGCGGATCGCAGCTACCTCTCCTAGAGGTCGGGTGCGGCTATACAATTCTGCAGCCAGCACCCGCCTCCTGTATTTGAATTAATGGACGAGTTATCTTCATTGGTTGTGCAATGTCTATTAGGGTGAATAGGACAAGGGTTCTAGCCCCTAAGGGGGCTAATAGTTAATGTATAAAAAAGTGTAAATGAAAAAAGATTTACAAAAAAGCTAAACGTTAACAATAAATATGTTCATTTTCAGCAGATTTGTGTAGTATTTTTTTAATTTTATTATTATTTATTTATTTTTTATTATAACACACTTCCCTTCCTGTCAATTCTTCCATGTATGTCAGATAACCCCCTTTAATGCCCTACTGCTTAGAGAGAGGCTGGGCTGGACTAGACATGGATCAACAGCCATAATAGGATTAAATTAGGTTAAGGGCTCATTCAGGCGGCCGTATGCTGTCTGCAAAAATGCAGATCCTTTTTTTTGCAGACAGTTCAGCATGTCCGCAAAAAAATGGATTGCATTCAGATTTTTTTGCTGATCCATAGACTTCAATAGGGCCATGTCCGGATTTTCACGGACAAGTATAGGACGTTTTATTAATTTTTTTGCTGAGCAGTGCAATGGAAGAAAAGGGCCCCATAGAAGTGAATGGGTCAGCATCTAATGCGCAAAAAAAATGGATCTGCATTTTTGCGGACAGCATATGGCTGTCTGAATGAGCCCTAAAATAAAGTTTTAACCCTATTATTTTCAGTTCAGTCCAAAAGAAAAAAGGTACTATTCAGTAGGGATAGATCGATATTCATTTTTTTTTAGAGCAAATACCGATAATCTGAACTTTCAGGCTGATAACATATACCGATATTCTGTGCATTTTTATTTTTGAAAAAGAAAAAAAAATCCTACACAAATCTGCTAAAAAAAAAACATTTATTGTTGACGTTTAGCTTTTTTTTTTATGTATCTTTTTTCATTTATACTTAATATTTTGGTGTGTTTTTTTATTTTTATCTATTTATACACAAACACCAAAATATTAAATATAAATGAAAAAAGATTTACAAAAAAAAGCCAAACGTTAACAATAAATGTTAATTTTCAGCAGATTTGTGTAGGATTTTTTTATTTATTTTTTTCAAAAATAATTTATACCGATATTCTGTGCATTTTTATTGGCCTGAAAGTTCAGATTATCGTTATTTGCTAAAAAAAATAAAATATATCAATATTGGTCGATTCCTACTGGTTTCCATTAGGGCATTCCATGGGTTTCTCCATGCACGGGGTTTCCATAAGGGCATTCCAGGGGTTTCCCCATGCACATGGTTTCCATTATGGCTTTCTAGGGGTTTTCCCCTGGTGGACTCTGTGGAAAACTTAAAGTAATCAGGGACCTGCCTAGCCCTCGTCTGGCTATTCAGCAGAAACACGATGGCTTCAATGTCAATTGGGTTATCCCTCAGGTGAGGGGGAGGGGATGTGTGGCATACACATCTGTTCGTGAAACTAGCATAGGAATGCCCTCAGTGTTGTACAGTGTAAAATTGACACATGAACCCAGTATTTGATATACTGAAGTGGCTAGGTTTGCCACACATGTCCTATACTTGTCCGTGAAAATCAGGATATGGCCCTATTGAAGTCTATGGATCAGCAAAAAAAGGAATGCAATACTTTTTTTGCGGACATGCTGAACTGTCTGCAAAAAAACGGATCTGCATTTTTGCGGACAGCATATGGCCGTCTGAATGAGCCCTTAACCTAATTGAATCCTATTATGGCTGTTGATCCAGGTCTAGTCCAGCCTCTCTAAGCAGTAGGGCATTAAAGGGGGTTATCTGATATACATGGAAGAATTGACAGGAAGGGGGAAAAAACTTGCAAGTCCGTGTGCTACTGCCACGGCTACCATCCCTGCAATTTCCACTTCTCGCCAGATAAGTAGTTACATCCCGATTTCATATTTACCCCCCTTTTAAAAGGTATTTTGAATTTGAGCCTGGGTTCACCCCAGCATTGTCGGTCTGCTCCATTATAATGGAAGGGCCGGAGCACATAACACCAGCAGGCAGACCCCATTGACTCCATGAAGGGAGTCCAGCATTTTAACGGACAAAATAACAGTGCTTGCTGCACTTCTTGTACATTGGTTTTGATGGAATGCGTGATAGAGGCCCACTCACAGAGCCTCGGCTGTAGATGTGAACAAGCCTTGGATGTTTGGTCCTAATGGGCCAGAGAAAAATCTGGCATCACAGAATTGCAGTTGCAAATGGGAATACTGGTCAACCAACTATGCAAGTGCAACTCGCTTTTGTGTGGTTGTCATGCCCTATGCATGTACTAAGGTTAACTACTTCTGCACCACCCATAGACTATATTTGTCTGGGCAGTCAACTAAAAAGAAAATGGGGAGTCTCTAGCCCTACCCCTGGCAACTGTAAACGCTATATCCACCATACTGGAAAGGGTGCACTTTCTGCTTAAAAAAAAAAATAATTAGAAAAATACAGCCCAAGTATCGCCTCAAAAATAAATATGTAATAACCACAAAAAATGAAAATGTGTATGGTTGGGGAGGACTACATGGCCCTATCTTAAACTGGTTAATAACAACATTGGTGGGGACATCCAGTTGAGATGCCTTTTTGAAGGGAGTTTCTATATTGCATCTAGTGCTTGCTCATCTAAGCTTAATGGATTTCTGGTAAACACTCTTCACAGGTGTGACCTTTCCTGAAAGTGCTTTCTCTGTTTGCCTTTTCACATAAGTTTAGTAGTGCAGAAAGCATAGTGAGAATTGTTCACATGGGTTCTGTGTTTACGGGATCCCCCATTCACGACTGTGGGGCTCCTATAGCGGTGAATGGAGGGTGGCTACACATGCATGACATGTATGGCATATCCTAACTAGGGCTGCACGATATGGGAATTTTGTGTGATTGAGATTAGGCCCCTAAAAATTGTGATAACGTTATGCGATGCATTATTTTAAGGGAATTGTGCTAGAGGTCTATTTGCTTGGCTTTTCAAGGCAAAGCACACAGAAATGACTGATCATGCTGAAATGTAGTTATGCTTAACTCAAGAACTGAAATGCACAGTGTTTTTCAAAATAAAAAAACATTTTTCTAAATGAATCAACTATTAGCATTACCTGCAAAAGTAACAAAATACAAACTTGCATTTCGTATAGCACTGCACAGAACAGATAAATAGAAGAACATTTGTTCATTAAAATAACGACTTGACCTCCAGCCCTCCTCCCTCCCCGCACTGTAACTGATGTATCGCGGCCCGCGCTGTGCTAACATAGCGGCCGGCGATACATCCGTGTCATCATGTAAAAAGTCAACCATCGCTTTATAACACGCACTGCCATTTCCCCCCCCCCCACCCCCCCCACCCCCCCCACACACACTTTTTTGGGGGAAAAAGTTTGTCTTTATCAAGCAAAAAATATGGTAATACAATTCAGGATTTTGGGTCGGCCAATTGGCGATTGCGATATTGGCGATTGATTGGCGATATATTGTGCAGGCCTAATCCTAACTGTTTAAAACACAGAAGCCACATCAAATCTCTCACTTGGATTAGTGTATAGATCAATATTATAGACCAACATATATAGATTTCTTCAGAGCTAATTAAACTAGCAGCTGCAATGGACTTGCATGTTATGTTTAATCAGAATAAATCCACCAGTTCAGCTCACTGCTCAGATTCAGTGTCCAGCACTAGTTCACATAGAGAATCCCAGGCTTCGGTGCCCTGACCCCCCTTGACCCTGATGTCTGCGGTGAGATAAGTTCTTGCTTCTGGAGTGAGGATGCTTGCTTCCTTCAATGCCCACAGCTACATGCAGCCAATCCTCCATGCCGCAAACTTTCACCTATAGCGGGCAATGGGACTGCCATGGGATAATGGAAACATGGGGGAAAAGGAAAACAGACTGGGTGCAAGCTGATACAACATAAAAACTCAGCTTTTAATGGTACAAGTAGTATAAAACATTCAGTATATAAAAAACGGTTAAAAGCAAAACTGATACGCAAACCGATTGTGCAGTCCCCTGCTTCATCAGGGGTTTTGTCAGTTATCACTTCCGGATTTCTAAGTTGGGTATAATAAACCATTCCCCCGCCTCTCAGGGTGTGAGTGAATCTCCACTTTCCCCTGAAATGACATCTAACATGTAAACTTTCATGTGTTTATGGACATCCACAAAAGTTTTATATTTGTATATATTGCATCTGGTGAAAACTTTTCAATTAATTTAATAGGTTTTATCAGTTAAAATTCTCCAAGGAAAAAAATGCAAATATTGAAAAAACATGTTAATATAAATAGTTCCTAAATGCCTTTCAAAATTTATAATGGCTTGTTTTATCTAGGGGGCAATCAGAGAAATTAAAATGGATGCTGTCAGATTTCTTTCAAGTGGAATCCTTTTAATGAAAAGGGATGTCTGCGTTACAATACAAAGCATAGAGTAGTAGGGCTGTATGGAAGCACCGTTCTCTGCTTTATCAACCCTGTAAACACTATCTGCAGATCACATTTGTCATCTGTGCCTACCTGAGATCTTCACCACATACTTGCAGAAATAAAGGACCCAGACACAACACACAACTATTAGCAAGTACGAAGTGAGTTCTGAGGCGTTGGGGGGTTCCCCAGGGTGGCATCAGATTTCCAATTCCCCCTAAGGTAGGGTTATTAACAACCGCGGGAAAATCTAAATTCACTCGGTCACGAGGGGAATAAAGAAAAACAAGAGGGGTGGGGGGCGCACAATAGGGTAAGGACGTTCAATACAAAATAAATTGAAAGATAAAGGTGCTCATCTTTTAGGGTTGTGCTTAAAAATAGGCACAACTCTATTGTAGACTTGTAGATATATAGACCTTTTAGGATCCAGGAATGCAGCCGCAGAAGAAGTATCTTTGGGATCGGATACCCAATCCCCCAAAGGGTGCTTGTAGTAAAGGAAGTTGAGGCCCAGCAGAAGACCGAGAGAGACCATTGATCAAGCCCTCTCTGCCCCTCTGGAACACAGCCAGCGATTACAGACAAGTCACAGACCTGCTTGAACCAGTGATTTTGCGCCTGACAAGAACTTCCTTTACCCTAAGATAGGGTTGTCTGGCTTGTAATCGTTAAGTATTAGATAGACTTCTGAGATAGAAAATTATGGGTGTATACAAAATGTGATTCAGACCCCAACAAGACCTCAGATCAGACCTTGGCTCAGACCCCAATGTTAATGACCCCTAATCAGACCTCAGATAAGAGCCATATGCCTTTTATAAGCCCCCAGCAGTCTCATATCCGCCCCCATTACCTCTTATGTTAACCCCTATTGTTTAATAAAATAAACTTACCTCTCCTGCTCCAGACTCCGCTGCTCCTCACCGCCATCGATCATCTCCCTCCTCCGTTGGCTGAGCTGTGATTTGACACGCACAGCGTGAGGTCACAAAGTGCCCTCACGTTATGCGCGGTCACTGCACAGCCAACAGCTGAGGACCAGGAAGCGGTGAGTACAGCGCCTTCACAGCTTCCTGGTCCTCAGGTACTCATGAGCTCTTCCATAATGGAAGCACTCATTAGTATTCGCCCCATAAGATGCACTTTGTTTGGGGGGGGTGGGATGTTTCTTATGGGGCGAAAAATACGGTAACTAAATACTTTTATTTTTTTCTTACCCTTTGATAAAATGTTCCTTATGTATAGGAGGCTTCATTTTATACTGTGTAAAACAGAGGTGGAGGTGGTGTTTTATCAAGCTGTGTTCCATTCACTGCTGCTCTATGTGAACAGTCCTGTAAGTGTTTTGTAAGAACAGAAGGAGTTGATCAATGACCATTAAGAAGCCGCCCAGCCCCTCCCCCGGCCTGTTTTCCTTTTTTTTCTCCACCATATCCTAGCGCTATACCATCAATGTCCTAGATGGCACAACACCTTTAAATTGTGGAGACTCTCTCACTGAATTGTGTATAGTTGGAATACCACTGCAGAGATCCATAGTCTCAATAACAGTCTGCTATGTAAGTAAAGATGAGAGATTGCTGTATTACATTGACAATCATAACATTATACTGAAGCAAGTCTTGCACTAGCCATAAGCATTTGTACGGTATTTATCACTTGGACATGCTGCATTTCTAAAATAACACCAGTTGGGCTCAGTATACTTTGGTGGCAAATGAACACAGAAATCGGTCCGGATGCGGCCTTAAGCAAAATAGCTCAGCTTTAAGGCTACTTTCACACTTGCGGCAGTGTGATCCGTCGTCCGAACTGGCTGCCGGATCCGCCGATCTGCTGCTGACTGAAAGCATTTGTGAGACTGAAACCGGATGCGGATCCGTCTCACAAATGCATTGCAAGAAACGGATCCGTCTCTCCGTATTTTTTTTCACATTTTTACTGGTCTGCGCAGGCCAGAAGGACGGATTCGGCCTTCCGGTATTTTGAATGCCGGATCCGGCACTAATACATTCCTATGGGGAAAAATGCCAAATCCGGCATTCAGGCAAGTCTTCAGTTTTTTTCGCCGGAGATAAAAGCGCAGCATGCTACGGTTTTATCTCTTTCCTGATCAGTCAAAAAGACTGAACTGAAGACATCCTGAACAGAATACTCTCCATTCAGAATGCATGGGGATAAAACTGATCAGTTCTTTTCCGGTACAGAGCCCCTAGGACGGAACTCTATGCCGGAAAAGAAAAACGCTAGTGTGAAAGTCCCCTTAGCTGACTAAACAGCTGTGGATCTTATCTTGCTGGCATAAATTGACTCTCCTTTGCTTCCTTTCAAGCAGGACAGAAAGGAAGAGCATCAATATGTGTTTTGAGAATACAGATTCTCCACAGAGAAGTGAAGGAGAGAGAGGTTAGTTTTGAAATGACTTTTATGTTCTCATCAATGGCCCTCTGCCTGTTTCAAACTAGTTACATCTTCCCTCACATTATTCATCCTTTCACCTCCCCCACTTTAGGGTCTTCCGTATCACAGCAGAAAATCCTCTTGCGAGAGTATAAGCAAATGGAAATCTACCTTTTCCCCGATCTCTGATGTTGCTCCCCAGCCGCACCCCTGACAGCTCTGCTTCACCCCCACGCTACAAAACACATTTTCTTCTGGAGGATGGGTCTCGTCGAGGTTTCTGGGGTTTAAGCCCAGGGTCAACTAGTAGTCTTGGTGACCACAAACAGAGTGGAAATGGGCAAAATACCAGATGGAAACTTGTTCCTGAGTAAAAGGTGTGCATCCGATGGTGGAAAGAGAGAGGAAAGGGGTCCATCTACAAGAGTTGATCGCTCCAAGAGGTCCACGCAGTCGGGAACGGGATGGGGAGGCGCCGAGCAGGGGAACAACCTATTTATGTCACAGGATCAGGGGTTCTACTGAATCCCAAGGGCGCCTGGACCTAACCCCCTTCAGTCACACCACAATTCTTAAGCAGCCTGACAGCCGGCTCCCAACTTACACTGCAGAGTAGTCTCAATTCAGTGGCTAGCAATTTCCAGTGTTGCACTCTCTCTTCAATTCCGTGCCTGTACATGTTAATGGCCCAGCCAATCGTCTAGCTAATCCCATGGCATGGCCAGGTTTTACATCTCCTGGAGTAACCGGTGGTACAGTAGGAGGTGAGTTAATAAATGGCTGCTTCTGCAAACAAACTAGATTATGTAAGTGCCTGTTAAACAGCTGTAGCTGGAGACTAACCTAAAAGCTTGTTCATCTGATTAAATTGGTTATTCCAGTTATATCACATGACAGGGGGTAACTAGTGGATTGGTGGGGGTCTGACCACTGCCCCTCCCCGGAATGAATGGAGCAGCTAGTCAAACATGCACTGTTGCTCCATTCATCTCTAATGGACTGTTGGAAATGGCCAAGCATTGAACTCAATCTCTGGAGAATGAAATGGAGCACCAAGACCTTGCTTTTGGATTCTCCATTTTGGCGCCCCCACCCCCCCCACCCCCCCCCCCCCCCCCCTTTTTCTTTGAGTGGTAGTCCGACTGCTGGGACCCCTACTCATCTGGTAGTGCTAACTTAATATCAACATGACATGATTATAACCAGAATACCTTTTTAGTTTGATGTGTAACGAAACTTTCACAGAACTTGCCTTTAAATGCCTTGTAGTTCATTTTTTGTAATGTATTTTATAAATTGATTTTAAGGTCTTCCTGTCAAAATAGGCTCCAGAAGTTCCAGCCTCTGTACAGCACTCATCACTGTTGGCACATTCATGCTGTAGCCATGTATAGAGTGTACGTAATCCAGAGAGTTCTACAGGACTAGGCACTGCAGTCAGCTCAGTAAGGCGTGAGCACACATTACAGTGCCCTGCCTGTGGCCCCTGTGCTCTGCTAAAGCAGCTATTGGTGGAGGGGCACAGACAGGAGCTCTGCATACCACGTCACTGCTCGTGCATGCTTATCTAAAGACCGGCATAGCCCATCTGGTCTAGGGTTCCTCCTGTACAATGTGCTATGCAGAAATTTTAGCGGAGTGAACAGAGGCAGGAGCAGCGATGTATGCTTGTACCAGTACTGACTGCAGTGCCTGTTCCTGGGAATCTGTACACCGCATATGTATTCTCTATGTGAAACAGGGATAAGTGCTATAGCCAGGCTGGGAACTCATTTGCAAAAAATAATTTAGGGTATTTGGAATAGTTAAAGGGGTATTCTGCTAAAGTAAAAATTTTTGAAAAACTGCACTTAGGCCTCCAAGCTGTGACCCAACCAGAAACCATACCTACACATTTGTACAGTCAGGTCCATACATATTGGGACATCGACACAATTCTAACATTTTGGCTCTATACACCACCACCAATGGATTTGACATGAAACTAACAAGATGTGCTTTACCCTGCAGATTGTCAGCTTTAATTTGGAGGGTATTTACATCCAAATCAGGTGAACAGTGTAGGAATTTACAACTGTTTGCATATGTGCCTCCCACTTATTAAAGCGAACCTTTCACCTGGATTTCACTTAATAAACTATTACCAGGACCTTATAGATTATCCTCATTCTGTTTACATACAGTCTTGTGCGCTTTCCTGGGATGTATATTCATGAAAAAACGACTTATAAGTCCTCGTCTCCCAGCTCCTGAAGTCACGCTAGAAGTCAAGGGGGTAGCTCTTCCTTCACTCCGGGCTGTAACTCCCTGCCCTAACCCCTCCTCTTAGCATGGTAACTGATCACCCGGCTCAGTCGCCGGGACCGCGCTTGTACAGGCGGCGCATGCGCCGTAGGCCTCAGTAGCAGCGCGATCCCGTCTATCGCGCAGACTCAAGCGCGATCCTGTAACTGAATCGCGCATGCGCTGTCCGTCCCCGATGCCTGCTGTCTTCTGTTCCTCAGGCGCGCGCGCGCGCTGAGGAACAGAAGACAGGCAGGCATCGGGGATGGACTGCGCATGCGCGATTCAGTTACGGGCTTGCGCTGCTACTGAGGCCGACTGCGCATGCGCCGCCTGTACAAGCGCGGTCCCGGCGACTGAGCCGGCTGTCAGTTACACTGCTTAGAGGAGGGGTTAGGGCAGGGGAGTTACAGCCCGGAGTGAGGGAAGGGCTACCCCCTTGACTTCTAGCGTGACTTCAGGAGCTGGAGACTAGGACTTTATAAGTCGTTTTTTTCATGAATATACATCCCAGGAAAGCGGCACAAGAATGCATTGAAATAGAATGAGGATAATCTATAAGGTACTGGTAATAGTTTATTAAGTGAAATCCAGGTGAAAGGTTCGCTTTAAGGAGCCAAAAGTAATGGGACATAATAATAATCATAAATCAAACTTTCACTTTTTAATATTTGGTTGCAAATCCTTTGCAGTCAATTACAGCCTGAAGTCTGGAACGCATAGACATCACCAGACGCTGGGTTTCATCCCTGGTGATGCTCTGCCAGGCCTCTACTGCAACTGTCTCAGTTCCTGCCTTGTTCTTGGGGCATTTTCCCTTCAGTTTTGTCTTCAGCAAGTGAAATGCATGCTCAATTGTATTCAGGTCAGGTGATTGACTTGGCCATTGCATAACATTCCACTTCTTTCCCTTAAAAAACACTCTTTTTGGTTGCTTTTGCAGTATCGTTGGGGCCATTGTTCCATCTGCACTGTGATAGCGCCCGTCCAATGAGTTCTGAAGCATTTGGTGAATATGACGCAGATAATATTGCCCGAAACACTCAGAATTCATCCTTCAGCTTTTGTCAGCAGTCACATCATCAATAAATACAAAAGAACCAGTTCCATTGGCAGCCATACATGCCCACACCATGACAACTACCACCTCCATGCTTCACTGATGAGGTGGTATGCTTAGGATCATGAGCAGTTCCTTTCTTCTCCATACTCTTCTCTTCCATCACTCTGGTACAAGTTGATCTTGGTCTCATCTGTCCATAGGATGTTGTTCCAGAACTGTGAAGGCTTTTTTAGATGTCGTGTTGGCAAACTCTAATCTGGCCTTCCTGTTTTTGAGGCTTACAAATGGTTTACATCTTGTCGGGTGAACCCTCTGTATTCAACTCTCCCTGGTGAAGTCTTCTCTTGATTGTTGACTTGAGACACATAACCTACCTCCTGCAGAGTGTTCTTGATCTGGGCAACTGTTGTGAAGGGTGTTTTCTTCACCAGGGAAAGAATTCTTCGTCATACACCACAGTGGTTTTCTGTGATCTTCGGCGTCTTTTGGTGTTGCTGAGCTCACCGATGCATTCCTTCTTTTTTAAGAATGTTCCAAACAGTTGTTTTGGCCATGCCTAATGTTTTTGCTCTTCTCTCTGATGGGTTTGCTTTGTTTTTTTCAGCTAATGATTGGCTTGCTCACTGATGGTGACAGCTCTTTGGATCTCATCTTGAGAGTGACAGCAACAGATTCCAAATGCAAATAGCACACTTGAAATGGACTCTGGACCTTTATCTGCTCATTGTAATTGGGGATAATGAGGGGAATAACAACCACCTGGCCATGGGACAAGCTGAGAAGCCCAATTGTCCCATTACTTTTGGGTCCCTTAACAAGTGGGAGGCACATATGCATACTGATGTATTTCCTACACCGTTCACCTGATTTGGATGTTAATACCCCAAAAATAAAGCCTGACAGTCTGCAGTTAAAGCACATCTTGTTCGTTTCATTTCAAATTTATTTTGTGTATAGAGCCAAAATTTTTAGAATTGTGTTGATGTCCCAATATTTATGGACTGGACTGTAACCAGAGAGCTTCATTTTACCTGTCAATCCATTTGTCTCGCTCCTGTAGTGAGCCTGCAACACACAGAGTATTCATGGCCGCCTGACCTTCCCTCACAAAAACTTCAAACACTACAATCCCCACAATCCCTAGCTTTCCTGCAGTGAGTGTTGATGTTTACTGATGGCTGCCTGATAGTACAATCCAGTCACACCCCCTCTACTCAGTAATCAGCAGCACATTAACACGCCCTTTCTTTCTACAAGTCATTTAGCTAGAGAATTGATAGCAACACACTAGTGCATGCTCGACTAACAAAGGCTCAGAACTACAGTCGCTGTCCATGGTAATTTAGGAGAAAACCACAGTGGGTAGCAGAGGAAGAAAACTACTTTTATAATTACTGAATGGTAAATATGTGATATTTGCATTATATTAGGTAATTATTGATGAATTAGTTGTTAAAACATGTTATTGTTATGGTAATAGAAATACCCCTTAAAAGCAAGTTCTGGTTAAAGTTTAGTTCAAGGAGCTATCCCATAAAAATATAATACATTTTTAAACCAGCACCTGAATCTAAATTGTTTTAGTATTGCATGTAATTAAAATGTAGTATAGCTACAGAGTTTTTCAGTAACATGCTGAGGTGGAACACTCAACTGCCACAGCTATATCTTCTGTTAGAAGCCATGGCAGTTACAGGAGAGAGGTGCAAACAGAAATTACATGTCTGCGAAAGGACATGCCCCTGAACAGCCCATAAATCTAGGAGAGCAATGAATTGCAATATCTCTGGATCCATGTGAGGTACAGGGCTGGTTCTAGATTTTAGATTCTCATTTTCTGTATGATGTCTCATTTTTCATTTTTTATGTTTATGGGATAACTCCTAAAGGGGTTATCTGAGCCTGGAAATTCTCCCCCATATGCCCTGGCTCCCCGCACCGCTTCTGGTCCCCGCACGACCTCCACTGTTTCTCCCCGTGCGCAGATTAAAACATCCGATGACCGGGGGTGGGGGATGCCAATGGCAGGTGGTGACGGGGGACGAAGCACTCCTAGCCTCACCTGTCCACTGCTTACCATTGTCTAACTATTCCCCCCACCACACACACAACGGTCATCAGATGTTTTAATCCATGCACGGGGAGAAGCAGCAGGGACCAGGAGCGAGGCAAGTAAAATCTGTGTGAGGGGCCCGGACATATGGCGGGGGGGGGGGGGGAGGCAGCAGCAGCAGCAGCATTTCCAGGTTCTGATAACCCCTTTAAACCTATAATAACCATCTTAACAATTCATACTTTTTCTCTACGCACATCACTGTAGCATTAAGCTAATCACTACTAATTTATTCCTTGCTTTGACGTGGCCGAGAATTCTGTTGCCTCATTTGAACCGAATTGTTTATTCAGTGTTCAATGTTAACGGCCACGTGGTTTTGCTGGTAATAGAATGCTGCTGTGGTTTGATTGGACACATGGTTCTTTTCCACCCCATATTTGATAGTACAATATACAGTATAGGCATAAGAGTATTTGTCATGCCAGACACTCAAGCTTTAAATTTTTGTTGTTGGGAAAGGAGGCAAACCAAGTATAAGTAACTTTTTAGTTTTAATAGTACCAATTTTTCTCTAGCTGTAACCATAGGTATAGGCTTGAAGGGCTTGCTTGGATTTGGTCTTGCACACTCAGTGGAACTAATTTGCTTGTGGCCACCCACTGTAATTTCCGCTCAGAATCCACCTGGAAACTAAAAGTGGCCCATTTTAGGAAAGTCTAAATTGACAGTAGGCAGGGCTAACACAACAGCTGTGCAGTACAAAGTAGTGCCCCAGCAGAACCAAATACCACAGTACAGCACAAATACTGCCCCAGCAGCACAAAATACCTCCACAGAAGTTGCCTCTCAGAGTGTGGCAGTCGGCACTATCCACCACAGTCGTCGTCCTCAAGTTGTCTCTAAGACTATGGAGGAGGGAGACACAAGCCACAGCACTAAGCAGCCTGAATTTCAGCATGCTGCCAGGGTCGGGTTCGCCCAGTGCTACCAACCATACTGGAGAATACAGCACTGCATATCTATTACATCCACCAATGTCTCTCTGATGTAGATCTTCTTTCCTCACCTCTCCACATTTGGACCAGACCGTGATGATTACTTTCTGCCACATCTCGTCTCTGCAAGGTTTTTCATCATTCTCCCCATTCTGGTGCCCCAATTGTGTCATCCTGCTGCCACCCCGAATACTGTTCCCCAGTGCCCCTAAATACTGTATTGTAGAAGTGTCATACGGATGGTCCTCCTGAAAATACTAGTACCATACAAAAATAATTGTGGCAAGCAGAGTACCCTCAATAGTCATGCTTCCTCATAGTGTCCCACAGTAGACTACAATGTACCATAGCTTACGACGGGACAGTTTCTTACTCAGACTGGAGTGAGACACCATCACGGTCAAAAAAGCCCAACCCCTGCAGAGAGGGCTCTACTCTCCAGTGGCTTCTTACTCCGTCTGAGTCAGACACTGTCCTTTCAGGAGTTATGGTAAAGCGCAGTCTCACAAGAATTCATCATGACGTTATGTGACTGAGAAAAATGACTAGCCACACCTCTGTGGCTGTATGATTCAGGTTGGTATGTGTGGTGCCAGAAATCTTAGGGAAGTTGCCGCAGAACTGAGAGGTGCATATTCATAATTGAAAGTATTACATGCTCATGGAAGCACGGTCTAGTAGAATATACACATTGGAGTCACATTATTTTGACCACTTCCTACTTTTGACGTCAGCAGTGTGTCGCTCATGACTGAAGTCACATGTCAGCTGACCTGGTGGGTATATAAGGTGTGCGATAGGCTGTCCGCGCACACATCCCTCGTTGCTGGCATGGGTAAAAGGAGCAATTTATCAGTGTGGCAAGGTGTCAAGGGTGGCAGTATTTCTGAAACTGCACAGTTTGTGAACTGTTTGCATGCTGCAGTGATGAGTGTATCGTGAGTGGACAAATGGCACCAGTGTGGATAAGCAACATGGAAACTGCGGAGCACCACATTGATTGGTGAACATTGGCTATGAATGTGCGCAACGCGAACAGACATGCAACTGTGGAGCAGCTCACTGCCAAAATGAATTAGGGGGCTACCAGATGTGCGCCTAAGACGGTAAATGGATGGTCACTGAACCTCTGCTAACGAAGTTGCATTTGTTGAAAAGGCTTCTATTTTCACAACAGTATCGGAATTGGACCCCTGCTGATTGTCAAAGGGATTGCCCTTTTTCAAAGAGCTCATTGTTTTCTGCTTCATTGAATGGAAGGACATTCATTTAACCACAAGTTGGTGGTGGCAGCATTATTGTCTGAGGACTGCTTTCTTGCAATTCTCTGAGCCCATCATGCATGTGGAAGGAACTTGCAACCAATTTGGGTATGATTCCATTCTTGCAGAACACTTACAGCTATACATGTAGATTTTCCTCCCTGGGTTGGATAGAATCTTCAGCAGGCAATGAGACATGTCACACCTAGAAATGTTATTGAGTCACTCCAGACCATCTATGTGCTGCATACAGCGCGGTTACTCTGGATATTCGCCAACCCCATTTTATTGGTCAACCTTGCCTCCCCAAGAAATAGAAAAAGGTCCCATTTATCCATAAATGGTATAATTAGAAACTACATATTGCCCTGCACAAAATTGAGCCCTTCACACAGGTCCCCGTCAAAAGAAGATGTAAGAGTTTGGCAGTCCTTTTTTTATTTTTTTCCTTTATGAAAAAAAGAGCCTGCGGAATAAAGTTAAATGTCGTTTATTACGGTGCAGTGGTCTCCATAAAAAACAGTTGATGGGAATAGTATTTTATTTTTATATTTTTTACACTGCCACCGTGAAATTTGATACCTATAAAAAATAGATTTTGAAATACAGATATCAAAGTGAAAAAAACAAAATATCTCCGTACTAAAGTAGGCTTTGTACTTGAGGGCTCTAAGTCCCCCATACAAATTTTACTTTTGTTAACTGAACCCATCATTTTTAGTGGGACTGGTTGTCGGTCTCTCCTCAACATCATCTGGAATTTTTATTACTGACCCTATTCTACTTGAAAATAAGCCCACTGCCAGATGTCTCTGGTAGCAGCTTTCTCATCTCACGTTTGATAACACATACACACTAACCTGGCCAAACCAGGAGACAAACTGTTACGAACAAGCATCTGGCTGACAGGTATTGCACTTGTATGTCCATTATTTTAGTATAGGACATTAGGACTTTATTAGGACTGTAGTTGTACATCTAGCTGCAATGTGCATGGGCTGCTGTCCATAAATGTATAGATAGGAGAATGCAGACTTCTGTAGAACTGATTTTAATGGCAAAACAAAGTTCTGTACTTATTGCACTCAATATTCTTCAATGCAAAAATGATGCAGTAGAATATGGGGCCATATTATGGCCCGTCTGAATTGAGTCTCATTTGTACTTGTTATTGGTTTATGTTTATACGACACTTAGTATTATGCATAGTAATGTTATGCCTTCACTGCAGTTTATATGTATATTCATTTTATATTAATTTGTTTTCTCTCTCTTCCACAGGTATTTAAATGTCTACCCTCAGTTGACTTCACCTATGCAAAACCTTTTTTTTTCTTTTTTTTTAACTTTAAAATAAAAGGTTGCTCATCACAGTTCTCCTTTGTAGCTATCACTGGTTAAACACAAAAATCACTTAATTCTTTACTGAGCTCAATGCCAGGACACACACCATTGTTCCACTGTGAATGAAAACAACGAAAATCCGGGAAAATTACAATTGTACTTTATTTATATGAAATATATAATTTTTAAAATTTCTTTTGTAATTTTATTTTTGTGGGTTATGGTTTTTTGGAGAACGTAGCTCAAGAAATGAGCAGAAAAGTGAAATAATGGCACATGGATTTAAGATGAACTTGAGGGATTTGGCAATGTCTGTCTTCGCTCAACGCAGATTCAACTGGTGCTAAGATTGTGCCTCAGTTATCTGGTGCTGATGATTTGCGGTGCTCTTTGAACAGTTCACACTGGGACCCTGGATCCATTGTGTTCATGAAATGTGTGCTTAATTTATTATTAACTTCTAAATCTGTATAACCAAAGTACATTCTGTTCTTTTCCTTGTATGACCAGACATATGTGTCTGTTCAAAGAACTGAACTCCTCCATATTTTTATTTTTTGTGGGTCCCCCCTCACCCACCCACCCTTAAAGTTATATGGCAGCTAATGTGTGATTGTAACAATAGGAACGATGTATCACAGGTTATTAAGGCACAGTAGTGATGCTGTATTTTAAGTTACCAACCCTAATATTTAAGCATAAAGCAAAATGTAGTATTTCAAGATACTTGATTTTTTTTTTTTTCCCCCCACCAACATATAACATTTAGGCTATAATGCATACATGTGCATATATTGTAAATGTGTGTGTATATAACATGTGTGTATAAGTACATATTTATATGTATATAGTCTTGCACATATATTTAAATATCTTTATACAGTCCGGAATCTAGTACCCTTCCTAGTAGGACATGTATTTGAGGCCAAACATAATCTCTCTTGAACAGTCATGGAACGTAAGGAATTAAAGGGTTGAGCAAACTAGGACTTTGATGCAGTATTTACCCCTGTCACAATCACAAAATGGTTTAATATCTATTGTACATAAAGAGCAGAGGAGTTGGCTTCCTTGGAACATGTGAACTATAGGTTGTTGGCCCTCAGAGTATAATTTAAAGGGACACTTCTGTTAGGAAGGGGGTATTTTTTTTTTTTTTTTTTTTTTAAATCTTTTTATTGTCATTTTCAAAACTGAGAAGTCTCACATTAAAAGTGATCACAAAAATGTACACAAGAGTTACAATAAGAAAGGTGAGACAATTAAAGCCTCTTAGGAGTGAAGGTAAGTCAGGGAATGTAAATCATTACAGTATTTCCAAACAGGCCCACAATCAACAGTATCATTTACAAATTGCAACTTCAAGTAAGAGAATGTCAACCTGGATGGATTATACCGGTTGGATCATAACTAGTAGAAAGGGGTATTTTTTTAAAACTTAATATTCATAGAATTATTATTTTTTAGAAATTTTTTCAATGTCCGTACTATGCCATTGAATATTATTATTTTTAAAACATTTTTGCTGTATAAGACGTACTTAAAATTTAGAGGAGGAAAAAATTTAATCCGACTTCACATCAGACCCTCGTCCTCATATGATCTCAGATCAAACCTTGAAATCAGACCCCAGAGCAGACCCCAATCTTCATCAGACCTCTGATCAGACCAAAATAAATAACTTGCCTCTCCTGCTCCAGACAGCAATGCCACTCGGTAAAAGAATGTCCTCTTCCTACTACGCTGCACTGTGACCTGACGATGCACAGCACTCCCTGGTCCTACTCTGCTAATTAGTACTCTCTTTAAAGGACACACTGACATTTTCAGAATATGGCAATGCAAAATTTATTAAAACGCAAGAAAAATTATAATTGTGGCATTGCTGTGATTCTACTGACCATAGAATGAAGGGAACCTGGCAGCTTTACACATAGGAATACTGTAGTAACAGAAAGCCATAAAACTGGCAGAACTTTTTTTCGCCAATTTATCCCATTTGGAATTTTTTTACAGCTTCCAACTACATGTATGCAATTATTAAATGTCTCCATTAGAAGAAAAAAAAAAAAAACACAAGTTATGGCTCCAGAAAGACAGAGTACAAATGAAACTGAAAAATCACCATGTCAAGAAGGGGTTAAGTCTCTGCAGGAAAATAACTGCAAGACAGTGTTCCAGATGACAAGGTAGGGACTCGAGCTT
Organism: Bufo bufo; assembly: GCF_905171765.1. Classification (NCBI taxonomy): domain Eukaryota; kingdom Metazoa; phylum Chordata; class Amphibia; order Anura; family Bufonidae; genus Bufo; species Bufo bufo. Next base: position 462,961,786 of record NC_053390.1, read on the forward strand.
CCTGGTAGCGAGTCCTTATGGTGCTATGCATTCAGTGCAGTCTCCAAGAATTTTTTTTCTGACCAATTAGCTTTGTAGTTGGTTCCAGCCCTGTCATTGTAGTATGACTATTGTGTTAAAATTAATCACAGATGTGGCCTCAGCGAAAGTTTTATGATGAGGTAGATTTTAAGCCTATTTTCTTAACAAATGTTGAAATGGCCTGTAGGTTAAGACTTCCAGTACTGATGGTATTCAGAGCCCTTGCTTTCCAAACCTGGATCTGCTGGTGCATATAGATGTTTTACTCGCCTTAATAGCCTGCTTATGGCAACATTCGACAACTGTTCCTTGGCTGAGAGTGTGATATAAATATATACTATTATATATAATAAGGTGTGCTTGGCAATTTATATAATAAATTTCAATTTGGTCTATTTTTTGTCTTGCATTAGAAGGATGTTAGATTTAACCAGATCTTTGTAAGAAAATCTTAAGACTCCTTCTTTGGTTAGTAATTATTTTGATACTTGCCCGTATGCCTTGTAAAATGTTTTCCCATCTTTTTTCAAAACTGTTTACCTTCCTTTTTTGTAGATGTTGCTTTTGACATTTTGAAGAGTGATAAAAAAAAAAAAAAAAGAAAAAAAAAATTCCACCACAAACGTATTTTTATCTGTTTTGTGTCTTTAGAAAAAGCTGTACATGAATTTTCATCCAGAATCAACTGATTTTTTAATTTATGAAAGTGATATAAAAAATAAAATATGATCTAATTTCCTTTTGGCTTTTTGTGCTAGAAATTGAAATGGACTTTATTTCTTGTAGTGGTCAATAGTAATGTGGTTAAAGGGAACATCACATCCCGGATATGCAATGTGGAAATGAGTATATTCAAGTGGCCAGCATTTCTACTCCTGAGTCAAGTTTCCCTAGCAGCTTGATTGACAGAGCCCAGAGACTAGGGAACATCCCTGGGTTTCATTAGAGCCAATGTAAGCTCTGTCAATGTTGGTGCGGAGAGACAGGAGTTGACTCAGAGGAGTAAAACACCAGCCCTCCCTTGACCTGAAACTGGCTCGTTGTACATACCATGGAAACATTAACCCTTTGTGCATTTTCACATACATGTACAGTGAGGAACAGAAGTATTTTAACACCCTGCGATTTTGCAAGTTCTCCCACTTAGAAATCATGGAGGGTCTGAAATTCACATTGTAGGTGCATTCCCACTCTGAGAGAATAAAAAAATATCAGGAAATCATATTGTATGATTTTTAAGAATGTATTTGTCTTGCACTGCTGACCATAAGTATCTTGAACACCTGAGAAACGGCAAGAATTCTGTCTCTTAAAGACCTGTTACTGTGCTTTAGAATGTCCACCTCTACTCCACTCATTAATCTAACTTAGTAGCACCTGTCTGAGCTCTTTAAAGACACCTGTCCACCCACAGTCAGTCAGACGCCAACTACTACCATGGGCAAGACCAAGAGCTGTCAAAAGACACCAGAGACAAAATTGTGGACCTCCAGAAGGCTGAAAAATAGATCAACTGTTGGATCAATTGTTTGAAAATGGAAGAGGCTAAAGAAGACTGTCAGTCTCCCTCGGACTGGGGCTCCATGCAAGATCTCACTTGTGGGGTATCACTGATAAGACAGGTGAGGAATCAGCCCAGAACTACAAGGGAGGAGCTAGTCAATGACATGAAGAGAGCTGGGACAAAAGTTTCAAAGGTCACTGTCGGTAGCACACTATGCCATCATGGTATAAAATCATCCATTGTATGGAAGGTTCCCCCCTGCCCAAGTCATCACATGTCCAGGCCCATCTGAAGTTTGCCAATGACCATCTGGAGAATCCAGAAGAGGCATGGGAGAAGTCATGTGGTCAGATGAGACCAAAGTAGAACTTGCATCCAAAAACACCCATCCCTACTGTGAAGCATGGGGGTGGTAACATCATGCTTTGGGGGTTGCTTTTCTGCAAAGGGGACAGGATGGACTGCACTGTAATTAACCACCTCAGCCCCTATAGCTAAACACCCTTAATGACAGGCCACTTTTTACACTTCTGACCTACATACTTTCACAGTTTATTGCTCGGTCATGCAACTTACCACCCAAATGAATCTTACCTCCTTTTCTTCACTAATAGAGCTTTCATTTGGTGGTATTTCATTGCTGCTGACATTTTTACTTTTTTTGTTATTAATCGAAATTTAACGATTTTTTTTTTGCAAAAAATGACATTTTTCACTTTCAGGTGTCAAATTTTGCAAAAAAAAACGACATCCATATATAAATTTTTCTCTAAATTTATTGTTCTATATGTCTTGATAAAAAAAAAAATGTTTGGCGTAAAAAAAAAAATGGTTTGGGTAAAAGTTATAGCGTTTACAAACTGGTACAAAAATGTGAATTTCCGCTTTTTGAAGCAGCTCTGACTTTCTGAGCACCTGTCATGTTTCCTGAGATTTACAATGCAGACAGTACAAACACCGCGCAAATGACCCCATTTCGGAAAGTAGACACCCTAAGGTATTCGCTGATGGGCATAGTGAATTCATAGAACTTTATTTTTTGTCACAAGTTAGTGGAAAATGATTATTTTTTTTTTTTCTTTACAAAGTCTCATATTCCACTAACTTGTGACAAAAAATAAAAACTTCTATGAACTCACTATGCCCACAGCGAATACCTTGGGGTGTCTTCTTTCCCAAAATGGGGTCACTTGTGGGGTAGTTATATGCCCTGGATTTCTAGGGGCCCAAATGTGTGGTAAGTAGTTTGAAATCAAATGTGTAAAAAATGGCGGTGAAATCCGAAAGGTGCTCTTTGGAATATGGGCCCCTTTGCCCACCTAGGCTGCAAAAAAGTGTCAACACATCTTGTATCTCCGTACTACAGGAGAAGTTGGGCAACTGTGTTTTGGGGTGTATTTTACATATACCCATGCTGGGTGAGATAAATATCTTGGTCAATGCCAACTTTGTATAAAAAAAATGGGAAAAGTTGTCTTTTGCCAAGATATTTATCTCACCCAGCATGGGTATATGTAAAATGACACCCCAAAACACATTGCCCAACTTCTCCTGAGTACGGAGATACCAGATGTGTTTTGGGGTGTCATTTTACATATACCCATGCTGGGTGAGATAAATATCTTGGTCAAATGCCAACTTTGTATAAAAAAAATGGGAAAAGTTGTCTTTTGCCAAGATATTTCTCTCACCCAGCATGGGTATATGTAAAATGACACCCCCAAAACACATTGCCCAACTTCTCTGAGTATGGATGATACCAGATGTGTGACACTTTTTTGCAGCCTAGGTGGGCTAGGGGCCCACATTCCAAAGAGCACCTTTCGGATTTCACCGGTCATTTTTTACACATTTTGATTTCAAACTTCTTACCACACATTTGGGCCCCTAGAATGCCAGGGCAGTATAACTACCCCACAAGTGACCCCATTTTGGAAGAAGAGACACCCCAAGGTATTCAATGAGGGGCATGGCGAGTTCATAGAAAAAAAATTTTTGGCACAAGTTAGCGGAAATTGATTTTTTTGTTTTTTTTCTCACAAAGTCTCCCTTTCCGCTAACTTGAGACAAAAATTTCAATCTTTCATGGACTCAATATGCCCCTCAGCGAATACCTTGGGGTGTCTTCTTTCCAAAATGGTGTTATTTGTGGGGGTGTTTGTACTGCCCTGGCATTTGAGGGTCTCCGCAATCATTACATGTATGGCCAGCATTAGGAGTTTCTGCTATTCTCCTTATATTGAGCATACGGGTAATGAGATTTTTTTTTTTTCCGTTTAGCCTCTGGGCTGAAAGAAAAAAAATGAACGGCACAGATTTCTTCATTCGCATCGATCAATGTGGATGAAAAAATCTCTGCCCGAAAAAATAAAAAAGGAGGGGAAAGGCGTCTGCCAGGTCATAGGAGCTCCGCCCAACATCCATACCCACTTAGCTCGTATGCCCTGGCAAACCAGATTTATCCATTCACATCAATCGATGTGGATGAATAAATCATTGCCGGGATTTTATTTTATTTTTTTATATATACAAAGTGTTTGCCAAAGCATATGAACACCGCACCTCCTCAGCTCATATGCCTCGGCAAACGTATCTTTTACTGCAGAGGAGAAATCTCGTCTTGCAGCGCCGCATACAACGACTTGTGTGTAATCTGACAGCAGCGCAATGCTTCTGTCAGAATGCACATCAGTGCTGCATCTCGTTCATCGGTTGGTCCACCTGGAAGGTAAAAAAAAAAAAAAGAAAAAACCAGGCTGCAACACAATACATTTTATTAACTTTATAATAACTTTTGAACAGAACATATAAACTTTCTTTTTACTTTTTGAACTGAAGTTAACTTTTTTGCTTACCTTTTTTTTTTTTGTTTTTTTTTTTTTACCTTTTATAGGACAAACCTCTCCTTCCCCATGGGACAATGTGCAAAGCGCAAATCGCCCAAAGATGTGGCAAAGTACATTATGCACTTTATCCCAGGTGAAAGGAAAGGTTTGCAGTAGCTGTGAGTGTAAGGGCCCTAATAGCCCTGTGTGCCTGTCCTGTGAGATGCAATCCCTATGCTAAGTGTACCTGTGTGTGGTACTTCTGGAAACACTCTCCCAAGCATAGGGCAGGGTGGTCAGGACAGAAATAGCGGGTGTTACGCCTTATTCCACTCCTGCTACAGACACAACATCTTTTTCGGGGTGACGGTTGGGTTGAGTACCAGGAACGGACACTGGGGAAATGTCGCTCGTGTAGACGCAGGGCCGTCTTTACCAAGGGGCAGCTGCCCCAGGCCCAGTTGCTCCTGGGGGGCCCAAGGCAGCTGCCTCTTGAGCCCTGCTAGCTACTGCCCGGGTGTCAGGTTGTCAGTTCTACCGGGATTCCAGGCATCATGATCGTACTGTGTTAAAGTTGTGATTTAGGACCTTAATGACATCATCACCATGTGACCAGTAACCTAGCTAATTACTGGTCACATGGCTATGAGGTCATCACAGGTCCTGTGGAGTGTTGCAGAAGTTAACTGTGGAGCTTTTTTTGTGTGAAGATTACATCAGAAAAAGGTGACAGGGGCTGTTATGTTAATATACTGTAAACTACTGTATAGTGGGGTGCTGTATACTGTGTGGGACTGTATACTGTGTGGTGGACTGTATACTGTGTGGTGGACTGTATACTGTGTGGTGGGCTGTATACTGTGTGGGACTGTATACTGTGTGGTGGGCTGTATACTGCGGGGGGCTGTATACTGTGTGGTGGGCTGTATACTGTGTGGTGGGCTGTATACTGTGTGGTGGGCTGTATACTATGTGGGACTGTATACTGCGGGGGGCTGTATACTGTGTGGGACTGTATACTGTGTGGTGGGCTGTATACTGTGTGGGACTGTATACTGTGGTGGGCTGTATACTGTGTGGGGGGCCTGTATACTGTGTGGGGGGCCTGTATAGTGTGGGGGGGCTATACTGCTGTACTGTATACTGTGGGGGTCTGTATAATGTATACTGAGGGGTGCGGTATAGTGTGGAGTGCTATACTGCTGTACTGTATAGTGTGGGGGGCTGTATTGTGTATTGTTTGGGGTGTTGTATACTGTGGGGTGCTGTATCGTGTATAGTTTGGGGTGCTGTATACGGTGAGGTGCTATACTGCTACTGTATACTGTGAGGTGTTATATACTGCGGGGTGCTGTATACTGTGGGCTGCTCTACTATATACTGTGGGGTACGGTATAGTGTGGGGTGCTATACTGCATACTGTGGGTTGCTGTATACTATAGGGTGCTATACTGCATACTGTGGGGTGCTGGGGTGCACTGTAACACTAGGGTGAGCCGAGCCCCGGTCTCCTTCCTGCAGAGCGGTGCCCACTTCCAGCCTGAGCCCAGCTGCCCAGAGCACTGATCCTGAGCCGCTGGAGTCTTCAGAACTGGAAGTATTTACAGTCATTCACTGTACTCTACCAGATGTGTGGATTTTTTGTGTGTGTTGTGGTGGAGGGCGTGATTGCCTGCTAAGGTGTGGGAAAGCGGGATCCAGGGGGCCCAAGTAAATTTTTGCCCAGGGTCCAATCAATATTAAAGACGGCCCTGTGTAGACGGCTAACTACACTGGTGGATGGGGCCACGGAACCTTCTGGATACAGGAGGTTCTCGATGATCTCTTCCTGAAATTTGAGGAAGGATCGTGTTCTCCCAGCCTTACTGTAGAGAACAAAACTATTGTACAGAGCCAATTGAATTAAATATACAGACACCTTCTTATACCAGCGTCGGGAAACTAAATACGGAGACAACATCTGGTCATTGAAGTCCACCCCTCCCATGAGCAAATTATAGTCGTGGACACAGAGGGGCTTTTCAATGACGGGGGTTGCTCGCTCAATTTGGATTGTCATGTCTGCGTCAATGGAGGAGAGCATGTAAACGTCACGCTTGTCTCTCCATTTCACTGCGAGCAGTTCTTCGTTACACAAGGCAGCCCTCTCCCCCCTTGCAAGACGGGTGGTAGCGAGCCGTTGGGGGAAGCCCACGCGACTAGTTCGCGCGGTGCCACAGGCGCAAATCTGTTTTAGAAACAAATGCCTAAAGAGGGCCACACTTGTGTAGAAATTGTCCACATAAAGATGGTACCCCTTGCCAAATAAGGGGTGACACCAAGTCCCAGACTCTCTTCCCACTGCTCCCCAGGTAGTCAGGGCAACCGACTGGCTCCAGGGTTGATCTTTTCCCTCATAGATCTGAAATTTGTGGGTATAGCCTGTGGCCCTTCACAGAGCTTATACAATTTGACCCCATACCGGGCACGCTTGCGTGGATGTATTGTTTGAAGCCAAGGTGCCCGGTAAAATGTATTAGGGACTCGTCTACGCAGATGTTTTGCTCGGGGGTATACAAATCTGCAAATTTCGGTTGAAGTGGTCTGAGGGGCCGAATTTTGTGGAGCGGTCAAAAGCTGGGAGGCCTCTGGGACAGGAGGTGGTGTTGTCGCTAAAATGCAGGAAACGCAGGATGGCCTCAAATCGTGCCCTGGACATAGCAGCAGGAGAACATGGGCATGTGATGAATCGGGTTCGTGGACCAATATGACCGCAATTCATGCCTTTTAGTTAGACCCATGTTGAGGAGAAGGCCCAGAAAAAATTTAATTTCGGAAACTTGGACCTGGTTTCCACCGGAAAGGCTGGGCATAATAGCTTCCCGAGGTTGGCGGATATAAATTGTGTGGCCATACCGGTTTGTCTCTGCCACGACTAAGTCCAAGAGCTCCGCAGTCAAGAACAGCTCAAAAAAAAAACAGGGCCGAACAGATCTGAGCCGTCTCAACCCGAACTCCAGCCTGGGCGGTGAAAGGGGGAACTAATGGTGCGGCTGAAGTTGGTGACTGCCAATCAGGGTTTGCCAGCACCTCAGGGATTCTAGGGGCTCTACGGGCCTGTCTGTGCGGTGGCTGCGACGGGGTAACTACTGCACGTGCCACCGTACCAGCTTCAACTGCCCTTCTGGTGCTCGCCACTTCACCATGTTGTACGGCAGTGCTGGTACTAGGTCCAGGGAGGGCTGCGCTGCTGGTGTATTCCTCATCACGTGATCCGACAGCGCCAGCCCCACTCTGCTGCTCTTGAAGCGGATCCTGCGTAACCTGTGACACGGGGCCGGGTACGCCTGGTGCTATCAGGGACCTCCACCTCCTCGTCCGAACTTTGGGTCAGAGTGCCACTGCTTTCTACAGGTTCATATTCTGACCCGCTAGATTCGTCAGATGAGGGTTCCCATTCCTCATCTGACTGGGTCAGAATCCTGTAGGCCTCTTCAGAAGAATACCCCGTTTGACATTTGGACCACTAAATTTAGGGGTATTCCCTGAGACTACCCAAGAAAAAAAGCAAGCCTGTCTTACAAAGGGGAGGCTAGCGAAGTACCGGAGGCCGCTGCGGTTGATAAAAAATATCAAAACTGATTTTTTTTTTATCGCCGCAGCGCCTGGAAAGTGATTGTGCAGTGATCAAAAAAATATATTTTTTTTGTCACTGCGGTGGGGCGGGTGTGGGTGACCGATCAGGCCTAATCGGGCAAACACTGCGTTTTGGATGGAGGGCGAACTAAGGTGACACTAATACTATTATAGATCTGACTGTGATCAGTTTTGATCACTTACAGATACTATAAATGTACAAATGCTGAATAGCGATACGCTAAACAGCGAATAGTGACTGCGGTGCAGTGGGCTGGGTGCTAAACAATCGCTAAACTACCTAACCAAGGGGCCTAAACTATCCCTAAAACCTAACAGTCAATACCAGTGAGAAAAAAAAAATGACAGTTTACACTGATCACTTTTTTCCTTTCACTAGTGATTGACAGGGGTGATCAAAGGGTTAATTGGGGTGCAGGGGGGTGATCTGGGGCTAGAGTGTAGTGTTGGTGCTACTCAACTGTGAAGCCTGCTCCTCTGCTGGAATCCAACCGACGAAAAGGACCGCAGAGGAGCAGACAAGCCATATAACAGATCATATTTACTAATATGATCTGTTATATGGCTTGTGATTCGTTTTTTTTTTTTAAATCGCCAACCTGCCAGCCAGGCGAGGACAAGTTTCCGCACTGCCTGGTCCGGCACTCCTTTAGTCACCGGAATTCCCAGAGACCGTAAGCACCACTGCATCCTGCTCCAATATTGCCACATCGTGGCGCATATTGGGAACAATTCACTATGCCGCTTTACTCCTCCGTCACGGAGACAGACGCACTCCAGCACTGGCTAGAACTCTTCATCCTAGCATCTAGCGCCGGACTGGGTGCAGGCATAGTAAAGTATATGTGCAACGCTGCTTTTCCCAGAACATCTAGCACCCTGACCGGTGCACTGGAATTTGTGCCATTAACTTCAGCAAGGAGGTACTAGGACTAGTTTAACCTCTGCAACACTCCACTGTGCAGAGTGGATGCTCTGGTTTATGGTGGGTCCTCTGCAACTATGTATATTAAATATACCTACAGTCTCTCCTCTATTTATTTATTTTTTTCTGCATACTACTACCTCTGTTACAGGCTATGTTGAGGACATAAAAGCCTGCACCATAAGATATATATTTTTTTAATACTTTTTACAGGCTGTTACTTGGATATCCTTTTTTTTTTGTGCATCAGACATCTCTTTTATTGAAGGAACATGACTCTGACTTTAAGCTCTGCATCATTGCATTGTGTTATTTTTCTGATATGACCTGTGCTTCTGAATCACTCGAAGTCCTTATAACAGCTACAGCTTTGTGTGTTCGTCACGGATTATATTTAGCTTTAGGGTACAGTGCACACGTTCAGGATTCTTGTGCGGAGAATCCGCACTGAAATCCGCAGGTGTTCGCAGGCAAATCTGTGCGGTCAATCGCGCGGATTTGCATATGGATTTGTGTGCGGAATTTGGTGCGGATTTCACTAAGTGAATGAAGAAATTCCAGTCAGGAAAAAAGAAATTAATTGACATGTGGCGGATTTTAAAATCCGCTGAGCAGGTCAAAATCCGCATCGTGTGCATTGAGAATTTCAAATTCTCATAGAATACAATGGACATGACCTACGGTGCGGATTTTCCGCACGCAATCCTGATCGTGTGCAGGGGGCCTTAATAGTTTCTCTGTTGGACTTCACCTCTCAAGAACTTTGACACTGTTTCTAATGTAACAACTTAGATGGTGTGATATCGCTGTCCTCTGCATTGAACTTTGCCCCCACTAGAGTGTATAATAACTCCCTTGTTCTTCCATGGATAAGTTTGTGAGGAAACCTATCTCCACTAACAGGGATCCAGAACCCTAGCCTGGAGTCAAACCCTGCCCTTTTCCACCAGAAGTGGCTGCTGACCTCTGCTATGGAATCTTCTAAGCAACAGCCCAGGCCATCTCTGATCTGTGATACCAACTATAGATACATTGATTGGAAGCTTTTTCAATCCTACTGGATCTCATTGTCTCTCAGATTAAATGGGCCCCCTATGGCAGGAGGGGGGAGTATCGTTATTAAAATGTAACTTTTAATAATTGTCAAAAATATCAAGATTAATAAAACTCACTACATAAATTGAGACATACATACACATAGGGACCAAAGGGAATGGTACCCGGCTGGTAAAGACAAAATACTGTCCGTCCGGGGAGACGTGAACAGTCTTACCAGACCCTTTGTAGGTGGTGGGAGAGGTCCTCGGGTAGGAGACAGGAAACGTGATGACCAAGCCGTTCGGGAATGGGTGCTGTAACAATGGAACCGTAAAGAGGAGCACTAGGAGGATTCCTAAACTAGCCCTACCTAAGGTGAAGGGGGCTATTATACTGCTACCTATCTATACGGAGCACTCGCCTTGAAAAAAGACGACCCCGTCCGGTAGCCTGTCCCTAAGGTGGACCTTGCCCTACAACCTACAGAAGTTATGCCAGTGGATAGTTGATGAACAATGCTTCCAGAGGTCTCCCGACGTGGCACGTTTCTGTCCGTGACTCTTCAGGGAAGGACTGCAGGAAGACAAGGGGGTAGTGAGCCACAGGTATCTAGCCTGGGGCTCAGTAGCACACTGGAGAAAGAAAGACAAGCTGAGAAGCTTGTGTGCTGCTATCCTGGTGTAGGATGCAGTGTTACACTGGAGGGGTAGTCCAGTGTTGGACGGTCCGGGAGACACAATGGTCCCAGGCAAATGAGACCCTTCTGGTTGGGGGTAGCAATGCATTGAACCTGCCGGGCGGCTGGTTCATTGCATTGCTACCCCCAACCAGAAGGGTCTCATTGCCTGGGACCATTGTGTCTCCCGGACCGTCCAACACTGGACTACCCCCTCCAGTGTAACACTGCATCCTACACCAGGATAGCAGCACACAAGCTTCTCAGCTTGTCTTTCTTTCTCCAGTGTGCTACTGAGCCCCAGGCTAGATACCTGTGGCTCACTACCCCCTTGTCTTCCTGCAGTCCTTCCCTGAAGAGTCACGGACAGAAACGTGCCACGTCGGGAGACCTCTGGAAGCATTGTTCATCAACTATCCACTGGCATAACTTCTGTAGGTGGTAGGGCAAGGTCCACCTTAGGGACAGGCTACCGGACGGGGTCGTCTTTTTCAAGGCGAGTGCTCCGTATAGATAGGTAGCAGTATAATAGGCCCCCTTCACCTTAGGTAGGGCTAGTTTAGGAATCCTCCTAGTGCTCCTCTTTACGGGTTCCATTGTTACAGCACCCATTCCCAGAACGGCTTGGTCATCACGTTTCCTGTCTCCTACCCGAGGACCTCTCCACCACCTACAAAGGGTCTGGTAAGACTGTTCACGTCTCCCCGATCGGAACAGTATTTTGTCTTTACCAGCCGGGGTACCATTCCCTTGGTCCCTATGTGTATGTATGTCTCAATTTATGTAGTGAGTTTTTATTAATCTGATATTTTTGACATTATTAAAAGTTACATTTTAAATAACGATAACCCCCCTCCTGCCATAGGGGGCCCATTGTCTGCTTTCGCCTTGGAGTGTTTTACATAGCCTGAATTATTTCAGTGCTTTGAACAATTTATTGTTTATTCTCTCAGATTAAAGCATTAGACTGACGAGTATCAGACTTGGAGGATGTTGTCAACTCTTGCTGCGAACAATTGGAAGAGGAAGATTAACTACTTCTCACCATGCAAAACAAGCCGATTAGAAAATGATTCTTATGAAATTCAGGTGGAAAGAGCCCCCCTCTGTAATGAAACCACCTCCAGAACACGACCAGTTAATATTTGGATCTCAACCTTTAAGACCAGCTTAAGATCATGGTGGCTTTTCGTCAAACCCATGCGGTGAGCTTAGAGAACATTAAGCTTCTGTTGTTTCAGGACTTCTCTTCAGCACTAGCAGAGAAAGGTAGAGCCTTTACTCCTGTCTGAAAACTCCTAGTTGACAAGTCCATCCTATTCAGCCTACAGTATCTGGCCTCTGATTTTCCATGGGCGACAGGCATGGGTGTTCAGCGATTCTCAGAAAGCCTTAGATCCCATTAATGCTCAAGGTCGAGCTTCGCCTGCCTTTCCTACTACAGTTACTTGAACAGCGATGTCACATCTGGTTTGGTTTTTGCTGTAATGTTCCTGTTATTACTTGTATTTGTTTTTTTTATTATTATTATTATTATTGACTCCCCATATGGGGTCCTTTACACAGTGTCTTTTGCTCTCTGTTGCTGTAGTCCTGGTCTCACGGTTAGGTGAGCTACACAATGGAGACCTGTTAAGTTTCTTCAGAAGGGGGAGATTCCATGCGCAGTCTCATCAGGGAACATGTGATATATTGGGGAACTACCTGCTCGTTGGGATGTTTTTTTTTGTTGTTGTTTTTTTTTGTTGTTGTTTTTTTTTTTAAATCCCACCTATGGTCTTTTACCAATTCTGGCCGCTAACTGGCATTGGTTAAATGACTAGTTCTACTTATGTTGTTGCGTCCACTATTTCTACATTAAACTTGGTGTACGTGAAATGTCAATGGCCTAAATACTCCAGTCAAACTAAAATCAAAAGTGATAAATCATTTGCATAAACTTAAATCTCACATATTTTTGCAGGAAGCACATTGGGTTAAGGGGAATTATCCTCCAGAATCCCGATTTATAAGCAATGCGTTTCCTCCTTATTTATTTCACTCAGAAGACTTCAGGCTTCTGAATGACATGCTTCTGACAATAGGACCCATCTAGAGGATATTAACTTATTTTGGGCTGCATCCAAAGCAGTCATACATGGTCAGATTATTTCTTACATCTCCCACAAACAGAAGAAATGAGTGACTTCATTGTCTTCAGCCCAGAAGACTCTTACTTAAGCTTACAAGCTGTTTAAGCTTCATGATACTCCCAAGACAAAACAGCAGTACTTTGATGGAGTACTCTAAAATGGAGGCTGATAAGTTGGCTCATAAGCGAGCCTTGACTAATTTTGGATTATCTAAATACCGTATATTTTAGATAGGCTAATAAACCAGGTAGACTGCTGGCCTCCCTGACTAAGCCCTACTGATGTGTCACCAAAATATCCAAATTTAAATTGTTGTCTGGCTCTTTAGTAATTCACCCCATGGAAATTGAGGATCAATTTTAAATCATTATTCAAATCATTGTACTCTCTGCCCTTAGACAAGACAGTATTAGACTCACCCTTTCTCAATACTGAACACCTCCCCTTGTTGTTTGATGAACATGGACTAATTCTAAATACCCCTATTAGTCAGAATGATATTACCACTACATGCCTCCCAAGTGTCTCTCTTTTGGAGGGACAGTCCCTCTTTTTGACCCAAGTCCCTCTGTCCCTCTTTGATCCTTAAATGTCCTTCTTGACCTGGGGAATTAATGCATAAATTTCATTAATAAATTTACTAAATTGTTCCTTACTAAAGTGTCTGTATGGTTTCTCCCTGTATATTAGACCATAACTTCATTATTTAGTGTAATTTCTACCTTAAAATCTCTATAATTTGATGATTTATGTGCTAGTATTTAAATGGATATTGAAGCGCAAGCAGGGCCGGACTGGGATACCGGGAAATTTCATGGTAGGCCGCCGGCCCTGGGGCCGCTTTAAGATGTGCCTGCACTTTCGGCGGCCGAAAGCTCTGATGTAGTGGAGCTGAGCAGGCCGGCCGGTCTCCGTGGGAGCGGCACTGCTCCCTCCGACCACCTGGTGTCGCTGTGATTTGCAGGCTCGTCCCTTTCAGTCCCGGAAGTGGAAGCCCGTGATCCTGGCTGTCCTGTGTGTGGCCGCCTCTCTCTTCATGCAAGTGGCCTCCCGCCGCCTCCCTAGCCCGGGGCTGTGGGGCCTAACCTCCAGATTCAATCTCGCAGCTACGCCGGGCCCAGGCCGCAGACCAGAAGCAGAGCCCGACCCGTGTGAATGCCGCCGTCACCGATGTAAACAGCCTGAGGACTTGAGGAGCCACGAATACTGGGGGTAAGAAAGAGGGGCCAGTATAGCTCTCTGTGATATGTATTGGATGCCAGGGCTGTGCCCACATGTACTGTGCAGCTGTCAGGGTTATGTAGTGTATACTATTAGTTTACATACATCTCCAGGACTCTCCAGGAGTGACATCAGCTGGGCAATCCGCTTCTAGGATCTGGGCTCCATGGACATTCTGTGGCCCTCACATGCTTCTTTATGCATCACAGCAAGGAGATTGGGGCAGTTGACAGCAGGGCTCTGGCTGGAAGTAGCACTTTGTGAAAGGGTTGTCACACAGGTTGTCAGGGCTGGGAGTGGAGAACATCTTGGTGTGTAACCTGGTGTCACTGTGCTGTACAAAGACATACCTCCATTTTCACCCAGGCAGCCCCCCTGACTTGAGCATCGGAGCAGTTCATGCTCCGATGCTCTCCTTTGTCCTGCGATAAATCGCGCAGGGCAAAGGGCATTTTTGAAGATCTGGTGACGTACCGGGGCTCTCCATGGGGCCAGGAAGCCCAGTGACATCACCGTCACTGATGGCCGGATTTAGCGCTGCCCTAGCCAGTAAAACGGTAATATGAACAATGTGGTTCTACAAAAGAGCTAATGTGGGGCAAAGTTCATATTCGTGTTTTAAAATGAATGCTTTCCCCTTTTATAAACAAGTAAATACTGACGCAATGCTTGTGGGGCTGGTATGCAACTTTTCCTGGGCTGGTTTTTATCCCCAGTCCGGGCCCTGAGCGCAAGACAAAAAATTGTCCCAGGGCTCCCACATGCTGTTTAAAAAATGAACTTACACTCACCTAACCAATCTCCAGCTACTGTTGTTGTGATGGGGGTCAGTAATTATGCTTTGGGTAGAATTAGAGGCGTGGCCAAGTAAGAAAAAAATTGCCGCAAAGCATTCCAGCATATATTTTCAAACGTAGGGAGGTATGCCACTACTATCAAATCTTTAAAATTATCTAAAGCCCCAGGTCCAGATGGTTTGGGGAATGAATTTATTATTATAAAATTCTGAGTTCGTCTTTGGGACCTCACCTATGCACCTTGTTTAATCATGTTATCTCTTCTAAAACTATTCCTGATGGTTTTAATGATGCCTACTGTACTTCCAAAACCAGGCAAAGGTCATTTTTTTAATTGACTCTTATAGCTATCTCGCTCTTAAATTCGGATTTAAAATATGTACCAAAATATTAGTTGACTTGAAATGATTCGCTCAGGTAATTACACACCCTTCATGAACAGGTTTTTATTTTAGGGAAATCTATTACCTATAATGTACGGACGGCTATTGGGAGCTATATCATCTAGCAAGTAAGAAATATATTGGGTTAGACCTTGATGTGGACAAGGCTTTTGACCGGTTGTCCCTTGGTCATATCTTCATAAACTTCTGCACTTAACCCCTTCAGACCAAGCCACATTTAGCTAACCTGGGATGTTTCACTTTGTGGTAATAACGCTGGAATGCTTTTACTTATCCAAGCGGTTCTGAGATTGCTTTCTGGGTGACATATTGTCTTCATGTTAGTGGTAAATTGCAATCAATATGTTTTACCTTTTTATTTATTTAAAAAAAAATACAAAATTTACAGAAAATTTGGAAAAATTCACTATTTTCGAAATTAGAAGTTTACTGCTTTTAAGATGGATGCCTCTTAACCCTCTTCAGGTACACAGGGTGTACTGGTACGTCCTGCGGTGATCGGAACCAAATTGCCTGCCGGAATCAATCGGCAGCACTCTGTACCAAAGCCCAGGGAGGTCTTGTGACCCCCCCCCGATGTCAGCGATCGCAGAAAACCGCAGGTCAATTCAGACCTGCGGTTTTCTGCGTTTCCCGGTTATTCGGGTCTTTGATGACCCATAACCCGGAAAGGACGGTGATCGGTGGTGTGTTTATACACCACCAATCAACTGTCCTGCGATCCTGTGGCGAACACGTCACCTCTCAGGATCGCCTGCGATTGGTCCCCATGCGGCATGAGGGCGAGCAAGGCAAGTTGAGAATCTCCGCCACTGCTCTCCTCCCGGTCCGTGGAGCGGGGAGAGCAGCAGGAGATCGCGCTGCCCACCGACTTCTGAGTTTTTGTTGCCATCAGGCACCTTAGGAGGCAGGGGCAGGCAGGTAGTGGGAGGTGTAGGCAGGGTGTAGTTAGGGGCATGTTTAGGGTTAGATTAGGTAAAAAAAATATCTCTCTTGGTCTGTGAGCCCCCTGACTTTTGTTAGTGGAAAAAATGTGTTAAAATGGAAAAATTGGCCAAAAAGAATGAAATTCAAAAATTTCATCCACCATTTGCCAAAAACTCTTGTGGAGCACCAAAAGGGTTAACATAGTTTGTGAGATCAGTTTTGAATACCTTGAGGGGAGTAGTTTTCTAACATGGTCATTTTGGGTGGTATCTATTATGTAAGCCTCACAAAGTGACTTCAAACCTGAACTATCCTAAAAAATGGGTTTTTGAAATTTCCAAGATTTGCTTCTAAACTTCTAAGCTTGTAACGTCCCAAAAAAATAAAATGGGCATTCCCCAAATGATCCAAACGAAGTAGACATATGGGTATGTAAAATTAATAACTTTTCTTGGAGTTATTACTATGTATTGTAGAAGTAGAGAAATTGAAAGTTAGAAATTTGCTAATTTTTTCCCAAATTTTGTAAATTGGTATTTTTTTTCTAAATAAAAATGTTGTTTTTTTTTACTCCATTTACCAGTGTCAAGAAGTACATATATTGACGAAAAAACAATCTCAGAATGGCCTGGCTAAGTAAAATAATTTTAAAGTTATCACCACATAAAGTGACACTGGTCAGATTTGCAAAACATGGCCTGGTCCTTAAGGTGAAATAAGGCTGTGTCCTGAAGGGGTTAAAGTAGTTATTACTTAACATTCCCCATATGTCTACTTTATGTTGGCATCATTTTGTAGATGTCATTATTTTTTAGGACATTAGAAGGCTTTGAATTTTAGAATCAATTTTGAAAATTTTAAAGTTACCAGACCCACTTTTTTAAGTACTAATTCAGTTATGAGGTCACTTTGTGGTGGTTACATAGTAGAAACCTATAAATGACCCTATTTTACAACCTACACCCCTCAAATTATTCAAAACTGATTTAACAGACTTTAACCCTTCAGTGTTCCATAAGAATTGAAGGAAAATGGAGGTGACCTTTCAAAATTTCATAAAGGGTTAACAGCTAAACAAAACTCAATTCTTATGGAACACTGATTCTGCAATTTACAGAAATGACCCATATGTGGTCGCAAACTGCTGTATGGGTACACGGTAGGGTGAAGAAGGGAAGGAGTAGATTTTGGACAACAGATTTCACTGGGATATTAACATAGTAATATAGTTTATAAAGGCCGAAAAAATACATCTGTCCATCCATTTGGCCTGTTATCCTGCAAGTTGATCCAGAGGAAGGCAAAAAAAAAAAACCCTGTGAGGTAGAAGCCAATTTTCCCCACTTAAGGGGGAAAAAGAAATCCTCGCCCGACTCCATTTAGGCAATCAGAATAACTCCCTGGATCAACTACCTATCTCTAGTAGCCATAGCCTGTAATATTATTACACTCCAGAAATACAGGTGAAACTCTAAACTTGAATATCATGCAAAGTTAATTTATTTCAGTAATGCAACTTAAAAGGTAAGACTAAATATACGAGATACTCATTACATGCAAAGCGAGATATTTCAAGCCTTTGTTATAATTTGATAATTATGGCTTATAGCTTATGAAACCCCAAAGTCAAAATTTTGAGGTACCCTTTGCTTAGGGGATATGGATTAATTAGAGTGTGACACTTTGAGCCTAAAATATTGAACCTTTTCAAAAAATTCTAATTTTAAGCTGCATTAATGCATTTCCTTTTAATTTGGATTACTGAAATAAATGGACTTTTGCATGATATTCTAATATTTCGAGTTTCACCTGTACATCCAGGCCCCTCTTGAACTCTGTGAACTCACCCATAACCACCACCTCAGGCAGAGAATTCCATAGTCTCACTGCTCTTACCGTAAAGAATCCTCTTCTATGTTTGTGTACAACCCTTTCCTCCAGATGCAGAGGATGTCCCCTCGTCACAGTCCTGGGGATAAATAGATGGTGGGAGAGATCTCTGTATTGACTCGATATATTTATACATAGTTAGCAGATCTCCCCTCAGTCTTTTTTTTTTTTTTTTTTTTACAAAGTGAATAATCCTAATTTTGATAATCTATTCTGGGTCCACCCATTCCAGTTATTACTTTAGTTGCCCTTTACTGAACCCTCTCCAGCTTCTGCTATGTCTGCCTTGTTCAAAGGAGCCCAGAACTGTACACAGCATTCCATGTGTTGTCTGACTAGTGATTTGTAAAGTGGTAGGACTAGTCAGCATTAAACCTCATCTGCCACTTCTCTGCCCAAGCCTCCAATCTATCCAGATCCATCTGTAGCAGTATACTTAACTCTTCTGTGTCAATTACTTTACACAGTTTAGTGTCATCTGCAAAAATTAATATTTTACTGTGCAAGCCTTGTACAAGATCATTAATAAACATATCGAAGAGAATAGGGCCCAATACTGACCCCTGAGGTACACCACTAGTGACAGTGACCCAATCTGCCGCTGAGAAGTCTAGAATTTACCTCCTCAATTAAGTTGCCATGTCACATTTGAAGACCCCCTGATGCACCGCTACAGTAGAAAGTCCCAAAGAGTGACCCCATTTTGAAAACTACAGGATGAGGTGACAGTTTTATTGGTACTATTTTGGTGTACATATGATTTTTGATCACTCAATATTACGCTTTTTCTTAGGCAAGGTAACCTCAATATGGCTGTTGTGGCACTGTTTTTTTTTTGTTTTGTTTTTTTTGTTTTGTTTTTACGGAGTTCTCCTGACAGGATAGATCATGTGGTGTTTTTTTCAGATTAAATTTTTTATTGAGTTTTTCAAATAAGTAGATAAAAATGTGATACAAAAGGTAACAAATTGCAATGTCATGCAATGCCGTATACATTGTAGAGTAATCTCCAGACAAAGGAGGTAACAAGGTATAATTTCCCATGCGTAAAGGCAGTAAGAACATGTGGCAACACATGAGCAAGAAAATCACATTGTTTACATGAAGCAGAGAAGGCTATATGAATCTAAGCCTAGTAGGACATGTACATAACAAAAAAAAGGGAGAAAACAAACAAAGGAGGGCACAGAACAGTAGACCACAGACAAAGAGGAAAGGTATAGGGGAAGGAGAGGGTGGGGGAGTGCGGGATTTCAGACGGGCATTACGGAACTCATCTGATCCTCGGAAAGTTTCCCAAGGGCCCCAGGTTTGAACGAATCGAGAGGTGTCCTGAGGAGAAACGCAGATGAGATCCTCCATCCGCTGATGTAGGGCAATTTCTTCAAACCATTCCTCCGGGGAGGGAGGCGTAGGTGATTTCCAATGGCGAGGGACGACCGTTTTAGCAGCCTGTAACATATACTTAAGGAGCGAAACCTTAAAAGCAGGGATGGTCAGGTCAAAGATAAACAACAAAAGTGCTTCAGGAGCGTTGGGAATGGGTATTCCCGTCACTGCCTGCACAATACGGTGCACAAAGTTCCAGTAAGGTCGCAGGATAGTGCAATTCCACCAAATGTGTAGCAAGGTGCCTTCGTCAGTACAGCACCTCCAACAGCGATCCGAAGCAGATGGAAACCATCCGTGGAGCACAGACGGCACTCTGTACCACCTGGAGAGGACTTTATAATTCGTCTCCTGCGCCTTAGTGGAAATTACTGCATTATGAGAAAGAAGAAAAGCCCGTTTCCATTGAGATGGGGTGAGGTCATTCCCCAGATCACGATTCCAGGCGTGGCAGAAGGAGGGGAGCTGGTCAGAGGTCTGGAGAGCAAGCAAGTTGTAAATGGTGGAAATGTCCCTGAAGACAGCAGAGGGGGCAAGACACATTTGTTCAAACACCGTAAGGCTCCTGCGTAAAGTGTGGGTGGTACGTATAGAGGAGTAAAAATGTTGGAGTTGTACGTATTCAAAGTTATGCCTGGGGCGTATTAGAGAGGGCTCCATCACTTGATTTAAGTGTTTCAATCCCGCGGTAGTGAGGACATCACAGAACCGAAGGGGGCGCAATTTAGTACCAGTGAGGAAGGGTTTCGAAGATTGTCCTGGGCGAAATGCTGGGTTATCAGTAATCGGCGTTAGAGGGCCAGACGTATCAATGAGGAGTGTACGCCGATTAATGGACGCAATTGACGCAAAAGTGTGATTGGCTGTGAAGGACAGTGGGGGGATTTTAAAACCCGGCTTGCCGGCTAACCATTGAAGGACCGTGAGCGCGCATGAGGAAGAGGCGCGTGCAATATGGACCCACATTTTACTGGAATCTGAACGCAACATGTCCAAAAGTCTGGCGTATACCGCGGAGAAGTAATATAGTTTACAATCTGGCAAACCCACACCCCCAAGTTCTTTAGAACGGGTCAGAACCTCCCATTTTATTCGCGGCTTACCAGGGGCCCACACAAAACGCGTAAAACAGTGTCTGAGTTGTGACCAAAAATTGAGCGGTAATCGGATGGGTATGGTTTGCAAGAGGTAAAACAGCTTGGGCAGTAGGTTCATTTTCAAAATGCTGACCCTGCCGAACCAAGAGAAGTCTCGGCGGTGCCATGCATCTAGGTCTTTCTGGAAACTTTGCAGAAGTGGGGCAAAGTTCAACTTAAAAAGGGCGGGCAACTCCGTCGAGATTTTAACCCCAAGATATTTAATCCCCGCCGATGGCCACTTAAATGGGAACGTAGATTTAAGCGATGAGACTAGTGTTTGAGGTAAGGATACATTCAGTGCCTCTGATTTGGTCATGTTGATTTTAAAATTTGTCCATTTACCGAAGAGTGCGATCTCTCGCAGAAGGGACGGGAGGGCGACATGGGGGGTTAGTGATATATAGCAAAAGGTCATCCGCAAAGGCCGCGCATTTATGTTCCACATCGCCAATCGTGACCCCTGAGATGTCCGGGTTGGCACAGATCGCGGAGAGGAGATGCTCCATTACTAGAACGTACAGAAGAGGAGACAGGGGACATCCCTGGCGCGTGCCATTGCGGATGAGAAAGGGTACCATTGATTCTAATTCTGGCCGAGGGCTGGTGGTAGAGACTTAGTATTTTTCCCAAAAAGATTTGGCCCAGACCCAGTTTAGACAGAACAGATCGAAGAGAGTGCCAAGATATACGATCGAAGGCTTTCTCCGCGTCTAGGGACAAAATCATAAGAGGGGTGTTGGAGACTTTTGTGTGGTGTATAATGTCCAAGGTCCGGAGAGTGTTGTCGCGAGCCTCCCTTCTCAGGCCAAAACCCACCTGGTCGTTGTGTATTAGAGAGGGTAAGAAAGCGTTCAATCTATTAGCTAATAATTTGGCGTATATTTTTAAATCTACGTTCAACAAAGAGATGGGACGGTAGCTAGCACACATCATGTGGTGTTTTTATAGAGCAGGTTGATACGGAAATGACTACCAAATATGTTTTTTTTTTTAATATAATAAAGCATTTTTGAAAACAAAAATCAAGTTTTTGTGTCTTCATTTTCTGAAAGTTAAATTTCTTTTATTTTTCTGCCAATCATCTTGTTCAGGGACCCCTTTTTTTGCAGGAAGATCTGACGTTTTTATTGGTACCATTTTTGGGTACATAAGATTTTTTTGATCATTCAATATTAAACTTTTTTGGGGCAAAGTGACAAAAAAAGTTGCTATTTTGGCACAGTTTTTTTTTTTTTTTTTAACGGTGTTTACCTGAGGGGGTAAATCATCTGATTTTTATACAGCAGGTCATTACGGACATAGCAATTCCTAAGGATACTTTCACATTAGCGGCAGGCTGTTCCGGCGGGTGAACAGCCTGTCTGATCCGTCCTGCCGCTAGTTCATGTGTGCCCCCGGACTGCTGCTTCATCCCCATTGACTATAATGTGGGTGGGGGCGGAGTCCCGGTGAGAGGCAGCCGGACTAAAAGTACGACATGCAGTACTTTTAGTCCGGCTGCCTCTCGCCGTGCACTGCCGCCGGAACTCAATTATAGTCAATTGAGACGGAACTGCAGTCCGGGGGCACACATGAACTAGTAGCAGGACGGATCAGACAGGCTTTTCACCCGCCGGAACAGCTTGCTGGACTCCCCTGCCGCTAGTGTGAAACTAACCTTATATGTCTAAAATTAATTTTATTTTTTTGTTTAGTACAAAAAATGAATTTTTGAAAAGAAAAATCATGTTTTTGTGTCACTATTTTCTGAAAGCTATATCTTTATTTTCCACCTCATCCACCATGACAGCCACAATGAAATTGATCCTATTATCACATTCCCATCCACCAGCTCTCACAGAAATTTCTACGCTTTGCAATAAAATGATGCCTATTATCACATTCCCATCCACCAGCTCTCACAGAAATTTCTACGCTTTGCAATAAAAGATCCGAGAGGTACCCTACACCACTTCCAGTACGTTGTACCCCCGTTCGGCATCTCATCCGCACCCAGAATATTCATGAAGTTAGTGGTGGAAATGGTTGCTTACCTTCACAGGGAAGTAGTAATTATTATCCCCTACCTCAACGACTTCCTGATTATCGGCAGGTCAGAGGAAGAAAATCTAGAGGCAACCCAAAGATTCTTAGACGTCCTTGCAAGGTTGGGATGGATTCTAAACATTAAAAAAAAAATCTTCCCTCACTCCATCCAAGAGATAAGATTCCTAGGAGTAGAATTCGGACTCGCAGAAGACCTTCCTACCGCAGGACAAAGTGGAGGGTCTTCTACAGAAGATTTCAGGGTTCCAAAGATCTTGCAAATGCTCCTCCGAGAGGCTAGGAGTCTTTTGGGAATCTTAACCGCCTGTTTGATTTCAGTTCCTTGGAGCCAGGCCCACTCAAGCATAACACAGGGTTGGATCCTGAGCGAATGGAAAGGAAAACAGACAGATTTGGACAGGAAGATCCTGATACCACATAAGGTGAAGACCGATCTCAATTGGTGGAAGCTCAGAAGAAACCTCCTTCAGCAGATAAATTGGTTAAATAAACCAGAAATTCAGGTGATAACTGATGCCAGAGCCTCGGGCGCAAAAATTGGAGACCATTTTTTTTCAGTGTACCTGGCCAGAAAATAAGAAATTCATCCAAATTCAGAGAATTATACGCAGTCCTCAAGACTCTAAAAAGGAGTGGCTTCCAAAAGGACATCACTTAAAAGTTCTGTCTGACAACATAACAACAGTGGCATATCTCAAACACCAGGGGGGAACAAGATCCAAACCTCTAGGAGAGGTGGCAAGGAAGATTTTCTCTTGGGCAGAAGAAAATTCCCTATCATTATCTGCAGTCCACTAAGCAGAAGAATAGATGCAAGAGAGTGGTCTCTGAACAGGGGCATCTTCAGGGAAATAGCCTCCAGATGGGGTCGCCCAGAGATGGATCTATTTTCCTCCAAAGAAAATGCTCAGGTAGATCTCTTGTTCCCTAGATCCAAGGGACAAGCCTTGGGCGGTAGATGCACTTTCAATAAGCTGGAATTGGAGGCTGGTATATGCGTTCCCTCCAATACCCCTTATACCCCGGGTCATTCAGAAAATCCAAAGAGAGACTGCTATGATATCCTGGTAACTCCTCTATGGGCCAAGAGAAGTTGGTTTTTCTATCCTAAAACAACTAGCACTGGAGAACCCATGGGAGATTCCTTTCTAGAGGGATATGCTTATCCAGATCCCAAAATATTCAGGTTAGCTGTATGGATCCTGAGAGCGAAACATTGAGAAGAAAGTGCCTTTCTGAAAAAGTAATCCTCACACTTAAAGCTAGTAGAAAGAAGGTTACTTCTTCCATTTACCTCCAAAATTTTGAAAAAGTTTTGTTCCAGGCTTGGTGATGACCATCCCGATACTGCCTCTTCTCCTATTAGCAGGATCTTAGATTTGTTACAGAGTGGACTAGAGCTAGGGCTAAGACTCAGTATGCTTAAGGTGCAGATATCTGCTCTGAGCACCTTCTTTGACACTAGCCTAGCTGAACATAGGTGGATAAGGAGATTCATCAAGGCAGCTGTTAGATTGAGGCATACCTTAAGGTCCAGAGTTCCCACGTGGGCTCTGAACACGGTACTTGAGGGATTAACAAAACCTTCCTTTGTTCCATTATCTAATATTTCGATAAAACACCTTTCCCTAAAAACAGCCTTCTTAATAGCTATAACTTCGGCTAGACGTATTGGGGAGTTACAGGACCTCTCTTGCAGAGAACCATATCTTCAGATTCTGGATGACCATATTCGTCTGAGACTAGATTCAGGGTTCTTGCCCTTCCATCCCCAAACACCATGAGAAGGAGGTGGAGGACAAGATGAGACTTCTAGACGTTAGAGATACAGCTATTCGGTATCTTGAAGCCAGCAGGAAATTCAGGAAGGACAATAACTTGCTGCTCCAATTCTCAGGGAAAAATAAAGGGGAAGAAACTTACAAGATCATCCTTAGCTAGGTGGATTAGATCCACTATTGAGTGCTGTTATTCCATTCAGAACAAGTCTTGCCCTGGGGTTGTTAGGGCTCATTCTACTAGAGCCACTGCCTCCTCTTGGGCAGAAAAAGGTGGAGTATCCCTAGATTAGATCTGTAAGGCCACAACTTGGTCTAGCGTAAATACTTTTGTTAGACACTATCACCTTAGTCTTCCTGATTCTACTGAAATTCAATTTGAACGGAAGGTTCTACAGGCAATATCCCACCCAGGTTAGTTATTTGTTAGTTCTCATTGTGGCCGTCATGGTCGATGAGGTGTAAAAAACGTAATTAGTCTTACCGGTAATTCCGTTTCCTTGAATCCACCATGACGGCCCATACTAATCCCCCCCCCCCCCCCCCAAAAAAAAATAATAATAAAAAAGAGAAAAAAGAGGAATCCTTTTTTTTTTTTTTTGGTGTTTTTTTTTGGGTATGAAGTAATACCTTATTTTTCTGTTCACCTACCTTAGTAATTTGTTAAACATGGAGGGGTGGGGGGAATTTAAACATTGTGTATTTCTGCCTCTACAAAAGGTCAAGGGTCAATGTCATTGTGGCAGTCGTGGTGGATTCAAGGAAACTGAATTACCAGTAAGACAAATTAAGTTTTTTTTTTTGCCGATTGTCTTGTATACGAGCTCAGTTTTGTGGGGAGAGTTGATTTTAGAGGTACTTTTTTTGTCACATGGGTTAAAATTGGTTGCTTTGGCACAGATCTATATATTTTTTTTTTTTAGAGTTCATCTTAGAGGGTAGGTCATGTTTTTATAGAGCAGGTCATTACGAATGCCAAAATACCTAATGTCAACTTTTTTCATTTATTTCAGTTTTACATTGTTATTTTTTTGTGTTCACCTGAGGTGGTAGATCATGTGACATTTTTATTGCCATTACAGATGCGGCGATACCTAAAATCTATTTTTTTTTTTTTTTACTATACACTTATGGTGAACGGCTTTTTTTTATTTTTTTTCTTAAAACTTGAATTTATTTTATTACTTTTTATATTTGTCCCACTGTGGGACCTCAACTTATCAGGGTTTGATCCCTATTTCAATACAGTACAATACATGTATTTTACTTCATTGAACTGTCAGCATCTTACAAAGTAAGACGCTGACAGTTGCCTAGGAGACCCAGCCTGGGGTCTGGATCTTCTGGGCTTCCGTAGCTGGCAGGCTCTGATGCCTGTGTAAGGTATCGGGCTGCCATAGCAACCATCGGCCCCCTGTCACTGCACAGCAGGGGACCGATTGAGTCAGAGGGTAATCATGTAAAGGGTTAATCCGCTGGATACAGCAGGGGCCAGGCTGTCAGTAACAGTCAAGCCCATGCAGCTCCTGCACCCGCCTGATCACATCACGTACATGCATGTGAGGAGGCTTCAAGAGACCGCATTCCCTCACGTACAGGATAATGCAGGAAGGAGTTAAGACACTTTGGGGGTTATTTATCAAACTGGTGTAAAGTAGAACTGGCTTAGTTGCCATAGCAACCAATCAGATTTCCCCATTTATTTTCTAGATGAGCTGTCCAAAATGGAAGGTGGAATCTGGTTGCTCTGGGCAACCAATCCAGTTCTACTTTACACTAGTTTGATAATTGACCCCCTTTGGACCACACTTTTGTACTGCTGTTTATATGTATCACAATCCCTGTTCCACAATATGGAATTTGATCTCCTTCGTTTGACGTGGGCAGAGGTACGAGACAGGGATGCACGTTATCCCCCATCCTAATTAATTGGCCCTTGTCCCCTTAGACTTGCAGTCTCTCCCGTAATTTACTGGTATATTTACTGGATCTGTTGAGACATAGTTGTTGGCTTTTGCGGATGACATTTTAGTTTTTATTTCAAATCCCAGATATAATGGTGACTATTAAGTCAGAAGCTATACCCATTTTTCTTACAGCCAGAAATCATTGGGGCACTTCATTTCCATTTCAGTGGCATTCTGAATCGATTACATATTTGGGGGTTAAATTGGCTGCTAATTCGGTCCATTTATATAAATTAAATTATTGTCCCCTCATATCCTCTATTGTTTCTCTAGTACAATCCTCAAAGTTTTTATTAAAATGGTAGCTTTCCCTAAACTATTATATTTACTTCAAACGCCTCCCTTGTTGCTCCATATCTCAGATGTTAAGCTCCTTCAGAGAACTTTTAGGTATTTTAGATGGAGTACTGCATGGAGAATTTGTATTAGTCTTTTTAAATTGCAACAGCCCTGGGTACTAGGGGGATTAAATGTCCCTGATATTCCATTGTATAATCTAGCCACTAATTTCAGATATGTTCTTGATTGGATGTGTGGCCAATCACATTTTGTCAATGTGGAAATGGAAAAACAATTCTTCCTTTACATCTCCCCCTTAGCCCTACTTCACCTTTTGTCAGATATTTCCCAACTAAAATAAAGAATTTTCCAGTATTGTGGAACACTGTTCAAGCATGGTGTAGAGTGAGGAGGTTTTGTAAATTAGATAGCGTGCACACACTTTCCTTCAGCCCTTTGTGTGTCATCCAGGGTTTCTGGGGTGGCAGGCTGCCAATGATGTACTATATTTTAGCATCACAGGGATGTGTCTGGTTCCTTTATATGTTGGACTGTTAACTATTCAGTTGTCTCTTTTATGGATGCCTTTCGGAATTATCCTGCATTTATCCATAATGAATTCATTTTTCTGCAGGTCCATATGTTCAATGTTGCTTCAATAATATTCCTGTGCATTCACAAGGGGCATGTTTGAATGTTTTTCTTAAAAGCCAGAACAGAGATCTTCTCCACTAGTATTATATACTGTTTCCTTAGACCACTAATATCTTGGGACATAGGGTAAATGGGACCCAAGAAATGGATCAAGGACTTCCCAGATCTCGATGTTAAAATACTGTGGAATGCTACAAAGATGTACTCCTCTTTTAGTATCAAACAGTAATTGATTGTTTTCCCAGGGAGTTGGATTGATGGTTCTAGTGCGCATGGTATTTGAAAGGGGGACGGGGGGGAAGGAGTTGATTGGGTTGATCAGTTTGTTGATGATTTTGCAACTTTTCAAGATTTGAATGGAAAAACTAATAAAAAGAGTTTAAAGAAAAAATAAAAAATAAATGTAAAACTGCCAAAATAGCTAATGTCACTTTGCCTCACGAAAAGCATAATAGCGAGTTATTAAAAAGTCTTATGCACCCCAAAATAGTACCAATGAAACCATCATCATATGTCCATATCAAAAAAAATAAGCCCCCACATAAAAGAATCACCAGAAAAATAAATCTGGCTTTCAGAAAGTGGCAACTCAAAAACTGAATTTTTTTTCTTTTTAAAAATGCTTATATAAACTGACACAATGGGAATTTTTTGTCACCTTGCACCAAAAAAGGGCAATATTAAATGAGCAAAAACTCATACGTACCCAAAAATTTTACCAATATTAATGTCAGCTCTTCATGCAAAAAAACAAGCCCCTACACAAGACGATTGGCAGAAAAATTAAAGAAATGTAAAGAAATTTAGCTCTCAGAAAAGACAATTTTTTTTAAATGCTTTTATTGTAAAATAAATAAATAAAAACACATTAGGTATTGCTATGTCTGTGTAATGATCAGTTTTTTTTATGTTTTTCACACGTGTGGGGAAAAACTGAAGAGATATCACAAAATCTCATAGCAAACATCAGTGAAAAACAGTCAAGGCGTACTTCTGCTTTTTCTTTTACTGACCCACTGACTAGAATAGACCCAGTCCTGCCTGAAAAAAGGGTGAAAATAAAACATGCTGCTTTTTCCTGAATGGACAGAAAAAAAAAAAATGCTCAAGTGCATATAACCATTGAAGTGAATGGGTCAAGCTTCACTCTGGATGCTATCCACTGTACAAATGGACCAGTCCTGTAAAATTTGCCTAAAGGTCCTGGATCAATGTGTCAAGCAATTGGGAACAAACCAAACATTTTCAATAATTGCCCGATGGTC
The DNA here is from genome assembly GCF_905171765.1 of Bufo bufo. NCBI lineage: Eukaryota > Metazoa > Chordata > Amphibia > Anura > Bufonidae > Bufo > Bufo bufo. The sequence continues at coordinate 462,990,299 of NC_053390.1, forward strand.
AGCAGAGATTAGGGCTACATTTACATGCAGCAATCACCTCTGCTGAATGGGGATAGGTGATTGCGTGTATGACCTTTTGTCCCATAGAGAATCAAGGTTCCTGGGCGGTGGACTGCTGTTGAACACAGGCTAATCTGCTGCACAGAATCGTTAATTTCTAACGATAATTTGTTTTCCCTTAGTCCTAACAGTGGCACAGATGGGGTATTCTGCCCCTGTGGACTGGTTAGGACAGGTGGAAGTTTTAATGAAATAAAAGAACTGAACATATACACGCCATCCCTGCCCCCAATAAAGAGGGGCGTGACCCTCAGGACATAGTGTAATTACAAGTAGACAAAAATAACCACAATTACGATAAAACAAAAAAAGGGGGGGGGGGAATTTGTGTGCCACTGTTAGGACTAAGGGAAAACAAATTATCGTTAGAAATTAACGATTCCCTTATGTCCTAACCAGTGGCACAGATGGGGATTTAGCAAGAAGAAACCCCCATGGGAGGGTCCTCATGCCTGGCAGAAGATAACACTGTCCGGCCAAATGAGGAATAACTATGTATTCTAGCATCCACTCTATAGTGTGAGAAAAGTGGAGTGAGAACTCCAAGAAGCTGAATTACAAATCACGTCCAATGGGATCGAGCTTCTCTCTGCAAAAGAAGTGGCCACTGCTCAAGTAGAGTGGGCCCTTACAAATTCAGGGGGCTCCGAGCCCTGAGACATAAGACTCCCGAATTGCCTCTTTAATCCAACGACTGATGGAGTGCTTAGAGGCTTTCCTCCCCTTATGGGTACCGGAAAAAAGGATAAGGAGGTTTTCATCCTTCCTAAATACCTTGGAGCGTTCCAGGTAAATCCTAAGACATCTCGAAATGTCGAGGGTATGGAGCCCTCTTTCCTCAGAGGAGGGGGGTGGAGCCAAAGTTGGCAGGGAGATCACCTGGTTGATATTGTCAAAGGAAATAACCTTTGGAATGAAAGTAGGCAAAAACTTGAGAAGTACCCGATCCTGCAGAAACTTTGTATAAGGCTCAAAAGGCAGAAAGCCTGGAGTTCCCCAACTCGCTTTGCAGAGGTAACAGCCAACAAGAAGGTGATCTTCCAGGTCAGGAACTTGAATGCCGCCTCCTCTAGGGGCTCAAAGGGGGGAGATAACCCCCTGAGCATGACCGATAAATCCCAAACAGGGATAGGTCTGATTACTGTAGGCTTTAATCTTGAGGCTCCCTTCAGGAATCTCTTGATAAGGGGGTCTTGAGAAACAGCTCTGTTGAGACAAGCAGAGATTGCTGAAATCTGCACTTTAAGGGTAGCGGGTGATAGCACCTTGTCCAGACAGTCTTGTAGAAATTGGAGAATTATCGGAATGGAAGCTTCAGCGGATGTTTGCTGATGCCTAGTACACCAGGATGAAAAAATCTTCCAGATTCTGGAGTAGGCCTTATTGGTAGCTTCTGATCTGGAGTGCTCTAAGGTTCTCAAGACAGACCCTGATAGCCCTTCTATCCTTGGAAGGGACTGATCAACCTCCAGGCAGTCAGGTTGAACATTTGAGGAGATCTGGGTGTCCCGACACCAGTACTCTCTCTGGGGGAAGCCCCAGAAATTGACCCAGACTCATCTGTAAGAGTTGGGTAAACCAAGCTCTTTTCGGCCAGTATGGGATAATGGCGATGACTGACGCTTGGTCCTGCCTGATTTTCATCAAGACCCTTGGTATCAAGGAAATTGGAGGGAAGATGTAGGCCAGCCTGAACATCCATGGGATTGACAGAGCATCTATAGCCACCGGGTTGTCCTCCCTGTAAAAGGGAGCAATACCTCTCCACCTTGGTGTTGAACCTCGTTGCCATGAGATCGATCTCTGGCATGCCCCACCTGAGCGTTATCTCCTTGAAGACCTCTGGATGAAGTGACCATTCTCCGGTTGGAAGACCTCGGCTCAGGCGGTCCGCGATCACATTGTGAACTCCACGAATGTGAACGGCTGACAAGTGGGTGAGGTTCATTTCTGCCCAATCCAGTATCACCCCTCTCTCTCTCAGGAGACTTTGTGACCTCGTGCCTCCCTGCTTGTTGATATATAGTACAGTGGTCATGCTGTCTGATTGTATCTTCACGGCCTTCCTCGAATGGAGGGAGCAAAATGAAAAAGAGCTAGTCTGATCGCTGATCTCCAGGAGATACGATGACAATAACCTCTCCTGAGGTGTCCAAGTTCCCTGGACTGTTTTGTCCTGAAGATGCGCACCCCAGCCTACTAGGGATGCGTCTGAAGTATGATCCAAGAGGGCTGGATCAGGCACTTGCAGTCCTCGAGGTGGGACCACCATCTTAGAGAGGATCGGATTTTGTAAGACAGGGAGAGCACGGAATTGAGTCCCACTGGACTGTGATTCCACTTGGCTAGTACTTCCGACTGGAGCGGACGTAGATGCCATAATGCCCAAGGTACCGCTTCTGCGGTTGAAGACATTAGTCCCAACATCTTCATCCATGTTCGAATCATTACCTGTTTTGGTACAGAGAGAGAGAACGGGCTGTTCGTTGCACGGATTGCCTTCTTTCGGGAGTGAGATGAATCGTCATCCTGACTGAATCCACCATGAACCCCAGGAACCTTACCAAGGTGGCTGGTTGAAGTTGGGATTTGTCCCAATTGATTATCCATCCCAACTGATGCAGGAATGTAACAGCCTGTTGGATGTGTTGGGACAGGATCGCTTGGGAAGGCGCTCTGAGGAGCCAGTCGTCCAGGTATGGAACTATACTCAGGCCCTGAAGCCTTAGAGCGGCCACCACAGAGACCACCACCACTTTGGTGAAAACGTGTGGGGCTGAAGAAATCCCAAACGTGAGGGCTACAAACTGAAAATGTCTTAGGACCCCCCCGATGTTTACCGCGATCCTTAAGAATCTTCTGGACCCAGGATGGATGGGAATATGGAGATAAGCATCCTTGAGGTCTAAGGTTGCCAAGAAATCTCCCGGCAAAAGATTGGTCACCGACTGGATAGTTTCCATACGTAACTTCTTTTGTTCTATGAAATGGTTGAAGAACCTCAAATCTATAATCATCCTCCAACCTCCGGTATTCTTGGGTACCAGAAAAACTGGGGAGTAGATACCTGTTCCCCTCTCTTGGAGAGGAACCTCTTCTAAGGACCCCTTCTGAAAGTATTCTAGCACGTAATTCTCTAGAATCTCTTGCTTGTTGCTGGGAAGAAGCCTTGTTTGGACGAACTTGTCCGGAGGCGGACTGCTCAAGTCCACAAGGTAGCCCTGAGAAATTATGCGCAGGACCCAACTGTTCTGGATATGATCCTGCCAACAAGGTAGAAAATGTTGTAGGCGACCGCCTACGGGAATGTAGGGGGAAGGGAGCCTGGGATTTCCAGTCAGATCGGCTAAATACCAAGAGCCTCGGGGAGGCCCGCAATCAGAGCGCCGAGGACTTCTTGGGGGGGGGGGGGGGGGGGGGAAGTCTAGAACCCCGAGACGATTTTCCTCCTCTACAGGAGCCCCAATCCCTCTGGGCTCTGGGTTGAGGTTCCGACCTGGAACCAAACCTTTTGCCCCGACCACGAAAGGACTGCTGGGGAAGGGACTTGCCCTTCTTGTCCGACAGCCCTTCCATTATTTGGTCAAGCTCTGCACCAAAAAGAGTTTGCCGGGTTCGTATGCCATGGCACAAAGATTGTGCTTCGAGGTCGTATCAGCCTTCCATGGTTTCAACCAAAGCGGACGCCTGCCTGCGGTTGAGAGAGCCATGGACTTAGATGCCAGCTTCAACTGTTGTGGAGCTGCGTCACACAGGAAGTCTATGGCAAGGCTGGCCGTTTTACATGAGGCCAGAATGTCGTCCCTAGAGACCCCCTGGTCTAGGTCAGACTGAATCTGGGCGAATCTTGTCTTTAGGAAATTCGCCACTTCAGAAGAAGAAATCGCGATTGAGGCAGAGGAATAAGCGCGTCTAAGGGCGCAATCCGCCTTCCGATCCATTGGATCTTGCAAACTTGACCCGTCGTCTGATGGGATTAGGGTCCTTCTTAATAGTTTCAAAATCGCCATGTCCACTTTTGGGACAGGGCCCCAGGAAGATCCCCAATACTCTTTGACCGGAAATACTGCCTTAAATCTTTTGGTCAACACTGGACCTTTCTCCGGCTTTCTCCATTCAGTCTTCATCAGAGACAGGAGAGAACTATCTGCTTTAAAGGCCCTAGGCCCCTTAGAGGCAGAAGATGAGGCTTCCCCCGGATCAACGTCCTGGTCCCCCGACCAGATGGATCTTAGTAGCCGATGGGCTTTTTCCGGCGGAAAAAAATACGAAAAACCGTCCTCCTCCCCAGAGGAGGAAGAGGCTGAACCGTCTCTCGCATCCTGAATCCCCGATACCTCCATCGCCCGATGGGGAGAGGGGACGACGACGGCGTTTAGAAACCAGGGCATGTTTCAACTCTTCTATAGAAGCATTCACTTGGTTCATATTGGTCTCCATATAGCCTTTTACCCAATCGACAACGTCGTGGACAGTCTGCTCCTGCTGGGGGAGTGTCTTGGTCCTACAGGGTGGGCACTGGGAAAAGGCGTAGGTGTCCTCCAGCACGATCTGGCAGTCAAGGCACTGCAGGAGGGCGTCTCTTGCCAGAGGACTTTCTGCTGGGCTCTCGCTCACCATCCCCGGTAGAAGACACGGCTGAAAATAGAAGGGATATGAATTAAGCATAAATTCAAAGAAAAAAACAAAGACCTTTAACAGCAAGCTTCAGGATCTTTACCCAGAAGATCCTAGCAAGGTCAAAGAAAAATAACTTATTAGCAATAACAGAGGATTGCAAGTAAACAGCACTCGCAAACCAACACACACGGACAATCTCAAGGTTGACAAATCTGCGCTCCAGGAGACTGAACCTGGAGCCTCACTGCGTTTAAATAGAGAGTGTTTGGGTGCCAAAACAGAAGCTCCGCCCACTAATGGGGCAGGGTAAACCTTTAAAACCTACTTCCTTAGCCTTATATAAAAACATCCTCTGGGACCCCAGAGAGGGCCCCCTAAATCTGATAAAGGCGCAAAAAAAAAAAACAACCCCTACAACCAACCCAAAACACGGAAATTACTCCCCGGCCGAAGCTGCTGCAATCACCTGACGTCACTTCCGCCGCTTCAGTCCTCGGAACGAGGTAAGGCCGAACGCTCCAGAGACTAAGGGAGCCTTAGACCTCTGGCGGCATCGAAGGAGCGGAAAAAGCGCTCCCAAAAGGGAAATAAAAACACTCCCTCCACTGCTAGGGATGGAGGAGTAGACCACCCGGCCTGTCTTGTCCGCAGGACAGAAAAAAACACGATGTCCTGAGGGTCACGCCCCTTTTATTGGGGGCAGGGAGGGCGTGTATATGTTCAGTTCTTTTATTTCATTAAAACTTCCACCTGTCCTAACCAGTCCACAGGGGCAGAATACCCCATCTGTGCCACTGGTTAGGACGTAAGGGAAACTATGATTTTTAGGTGTAGGCTGAAAGACAATCGCCCAATGAATAAGCTGATCGCCGCCACCTTTTACACAGGAGAAATTATCAGTGTGCAATAAAAAGGAGCCGACTATAAAAAAAACAATGCTTATAGGGGAGGATGCCTCCATAAATATAGATAGCAATGGTGCACATCACAATTGTTGGAATCCAACAATGAAATCCAAGGTCGAGGGCTCCTGGACCTTAAAGGGGGTGTCTGGCTATTTTTCACCTTAACCTGCTCAGAATGCAGACTGTGGAACTGTTCTGTTTCCACTACACAAATACTATTTTGGAATACATGAAATAATGCAAAAAAATAAACTAGCCTTAAGGCAGGCATGGCCAACCTGTGGCTCTCCAGCTGTTGTAAAACTCCAACTCCCACCATGCGCTGCTGTAGGCTCATAGCTGTAGGCAGTCTGGGCACGCTGAGAGTTGTAGTTTTGCAATAGTTGGAGAGCCTCCATCCCTGCCTTAAAGGGAACCTGTCACCGGGATTTTGTGTATAGAGCTGAGGACATGGGTTGCTAGATGGCCGCTAGCACATCCGCAATACCCAGTCCCCATAGCTCTGTGTGCTTTTATTGTGTAAAAAAACAGATTTGATGCATATGCAAATTAACCTGAGAGGAGTCCTATACGTGAGATCAGTCAGGGACAGGACTCAACTCAGGTTAATTTGCACATGCATCAAATCGGTTTTTTACACAATAAAAGCACACAGAGCTATGGGGACTGGGTATTGCGGATGTGCTAGCGGCCATCTAGCAACCCATGTCCTCAGCTCTATACACAAAATCCCAGTGACAGGTTCCCTTTAAGGTCTCATGCACAGGGCCATGTTTTGCGGATCCCAGCTGTGAGCATGCTGTCATCCCCCCTCCCTCATCTAGAGAAAAGTCCTAGAAAAGCCACGGAATGGACTTACGGATGCAGACAGCACAAGTGTCCACATCTTTTGTGGCCCCATTGAGATGAAACGTGGATTGGATACAGACCAAAAACTACAGCTGTGTGCATGAGGCTCTATCCAGCTAGATTGATGGAAAATGTTAGGTCTTAGAAGGTAAGTCAATGAAAACATCCTCATCAAAACAGACCTGGTCCTGACCGGGTTAAACAAGACTTTTATACGAACAGCATTGATAGTTGTCATTGTATGCATGAAAACACAAACCACACATTCATTGTATTCTTTTCAAAAATGTATTTTTAATTTTTACATTCATATTAAAAATAATTCTGCTAAGTATTTGATGTTTAGATTTTGCTTTTTTAATGCCATCATTTTACAAAAAGTAAAGGTCAGTGATTTCTTTACCCTACATATTAGGGCTGTTTCACACGAGCCAGTCCATTGCAGGAATCACGCTCTGTGTGCGAGTGTGATCCTCCGCTCTGGACTTACAGGAGCGCACGGCATTATCATGATTTATAATGCTATGTGCCTCTTCTCTGCATGGCCTTTTTCCCCACAGAATCATAGTGACAAAGCAGTTAGTATGATTCTGTAGAAATAAGGTCAAGCAGAGGCACATAGCATAATAAATCATGATAATGCCGTGCGATCCTGCAAGTCCAGAGTGGAGGATCACACACACACACGGAGCGGGATTCCTGCAATGGACTCGCTCATGTGAAACAGCCCTTAAAGAGGACCTTTCACCAATTCTTACCCTATGAACTGTACAGACATGTAGAGCGGCGCCCGGGGATCTCACTGCACTTACTATTATCCCCGGGCGCCGCTCCGTTCTCCTGCTATGCCCTCCGGTATCTCCGTTCCCTAAGTTATGGTAGGCGGAGTCTGCCCTTGTTCTTCTGTAGACCTGGCCAATCGTATTGCAGAGCTCACAGCCTGGGAGAAAATAACCTCCCAGGCTGTGAGCTCTGCGCTGCGATTGGCCAGCGCTAGAGCAGAACAAGGGCAGACTCCGCCTACCATAACTTAGGGACTGGAATCTCCGCCTACTATAACTTAGTGAGCGGAGATACCGGAGGGCAAAACGGGAGAACGGAGCGGCGCCCAGGGATAATAGTAAGTGCAGTGAGATCCCCGGGTGCTGCTCCACATGTATGTATAGTTAGTTCATAGGGTAAGAATCGGTGAAAGGTCCTCTTTAATAAGGTTGCAGACCACAGCAAAGATAGGAAAAATAAAATTTAGTGCCCCTTTTTCGAAGAATGTAATTGCAATATCACAATAGACCAACAGTCAACGTACACAAATGCGTTCTGCAGTTTTGGCAGGGGTTCCTGTTTGAGAAGACAGTGGTGCTGGCAGTAGTGCCACTGCCTTCTCACTGTTTTCCATAGGCCCAGTGACATCACTGGCACATAAGTAAAACGAAATGATTTAAAAAAAATATATATTACATTTTCACCAGGATGCCATGGCTTTCAGCTGATTTAGAATCCAAATAGACTATTATGGACATGCACGGGCAGACCACAGCTACCACAATCCTGATTGAATTTTTTGGGAATACTGCTATCTAACTGACCAATAAATTAATTAATTAGTTATATTCACTGAATCATAAGGGTACAATCGCGCTGTAGGACAGTACTGCAGTCTGCATTTTTAATGGGTGTGCAGTATTGCAGGTGCTGAGCAGCCATTAACAACGCAGACTGACTTGGGGTAGGTTCACACTAGCGCTAGGGATTCAGTTATGGCTTTCTGTTAGAACAGGTTTATAATGGAAAATAACAGAATCCATAAGACTGAAGGACGGATCTGATCTTCTGCCCATAGACTTGTATTATGACGGAATGCAAAACGTAAGCCTTTAAAAAAAGTATTCCGTTTGCTTTCCGTCCTAATAGAAGTCTATGGGAATCAAAACTGATCCGTCTGGGTCCCGTTATGCAAGACAGAAAACAAAGTCCTGTCGAGAGGACTTAGTTTTCCCTCTTGCATAATGGGACCCAGACGGATCCGTTATGCTTTCCCATAGACTTCTATTAGGACCAAAAGCAAACGGAATACCTTTTAAAGGCTTCCGTTTTGCATTCGGTCTTGGGATTCTGTTATTTTCAGTTATAACCATGTTATAACAGAAAGCCATAACGGAATCCCTAACGTTAGTGTGAACCCACCCTTAACAATGTGGTCCTAATTAGTTTGATTAGAGCCTGCTGCAGCTCGTGTGGCCGCCTCACAACAGCAACATAACTGCACCATATGGTTGTACCCTTTGCCTAAGATGACTTAACAAGCTTCTTCTAAAGCACGCATTCTCAATGTAATTCATCTGCATAGCTCGTTTCCATTGAAAATAAAGGAAAATAATTATGTATTACAATGTAATTGCCATGACTGCTGTTCCATTTAACAGCATCCAATAAAATGAATATGCGACAATGTAATATGGTCCTTCATAGGTAGCCATTAAGCAGCTCTGGCCAATAGAGGGATGTGGGAACCACTAATCCCTTTAGGACAGGGAATCGGCAACTCCCAGCACACACTCTTCTGTTCTTGTAACTCCCATATACGGTAAGTGAAAGGAGGATTCTGGGAGTTGTAGTTTCAGAACAGCTGGACTGCCAGAGGTTGCGGATCCCTGCTTTAGGGTGGTTTCACATGTCAAATTTTGACTGTCAAAATGCAACATGTGAAACTACCCTAAAGCAGGGATCAGCAACCTCCGGCAGTCCAGCTGTTCTGAAACTACAACTCCCAGAATCCTTGGTGTCCATTCTTGGTGCGGTCTGGAAAACCGCACGTGAAAATCCTAGGTCGCATAAACTGTAACACAGCCTCCCATTGAAAACAATGGGAGGTGGTTTCAGCACAGAGGCCATGCCGAGACCAGTGCCAAAAATCCAATGTGTGAACATATACTTTAAATATAGCTGCTTTTGCTGTGTGTCGTAAAATTCTGTCTGTTGATCCATAGCGACTGAAGACAAACCATTAAATAAGATTAGAAAAAAAAAGGCTACTCTTGTTGACAACCCCTTTGTCAACACATGTGGAGACAGTGGTAATATGCAGTCCATGGCTGAAAGGATCTGTCAGAATATTGTGGCAAGCAGTAGGTTTTAGAAAATGTGGGGTGATGCTTAAAAGTGACAATGGAGGATAGTGGGAGGAAAAATAGGAAAAGAATTAATGAACACCATAGGAACTAGACCCACAAAATGATAAATTAACAGTCATACTACGAATGCTAATGAAATGTGTCAATTAAAGAGGACCTATCACTGGTCCTGACATTACAATATTAGCACCTGGCAGTGTAGGGCATAGTCAGTAGAGGCCCGTGCACAAATTTTTTCCAGATACGCTGCTCCGTTCCCTGTATGCCAATTAATAGCAATCAGTACAGGAAGGAGAAGACAGCCGTGTTTCTCAAGTAGCGTCTTCTTCTGCGATTGGCCAACTTACAGCAAGGGAGATGGAGACGCCCCTTGAGAAACACTGCCATGTCCTCCTCCCTGTTCCAATGCTATTAATTAGCATACAGGGCAGCAAAAGACAACGGGGGCACAGCGGGGGAATGAAGCAGCGTATCTGTATGGACACACTAATCATGCTCTACACTGCCAGCGACACCCAGCCGCTGGAACCTCGGGCCTGGACTATAAATCCCTTCTCTCTCCTATCATCTAAAATCACCATCCAACGTGTTTCACCATGATTAGTGGCTCATCAGGTAACGATTTTGTGCTTAACTGAAGCGCTGCCACTGCCCAGACTCTTGGCTAAGCACAAAATCGTTTCCTGATGAGCCACTAATCATGGCGAAACGCGTTGGTTGGTGCTTTTAGATGATAGGAGAGAAGGGATTTATAGTCCAGGCCCGAGGTTCCAGCGGCTGGGGGTCGCTCTTTTCAGGGAGAGTGCTCCGACTACAGCCTGTGAGCCATTTCCGACTCAGACCGGTTGGTAGGGGTTAGTAGGCTGTTTATAAAGCACTCCATTAAAGAGTACTCTGTCAGGAGGTCTCCCCGCAAAACCGATGAGGTGAACAGGGCCAACTGCCAAAAAATCCCACCTCTCCTTCAACAAAGGAAGTGTGTATAATAGGATTTTTACTAACACGGTCTCACTTATTTTAGTAGAAAAAAAATAAAAAAGTTATGTATTATTTATTCACAAAGATACACTCAGTATAACACAGCTTTATTTTGAGACCACTGAGTAACTGGAGGGGAAGTCAGGTATGACCATCCACCTCACATAGTGTCCTATTGTGTACTAATATTGTAATGTCAGGACCAGTGAAAGGTTCACTTTAAACAAGGCATCTAAACAGCCTATCAGTTCTGCTTAATCAATATAAACTACCATTGTATGTGACAGATCGCTTTTGAGCTCCATAAGGTGGCCATACACATGAGTTTAAAGTTAAATCAAAACTAATTTTCCTTTCAAGTTCGCTAGTTCACAATCTTTGATAAATGTCGCCTATTTCAAACTGGTGTAAAGTAGAACTGGCTTATTTGCCCATAGCAACCAATCAGATCCCACCTTTCATTTTACAAAAGGAGCAGTCAAAAAACTAAAGGTGGAATCTGATTGGATCAGCAACTAAGCCAGTTCTACTTTACACCAGTTTGATAAGTGACCCCCAATGTCCCCAGAAACCAACCTGAACAACTAGTGATAAATATGGATATGAATTAAAGTCGTATGGCTGCAACTGAGTAACAATTATTCAGCAGACGATTGCTTGGTCAACCAAAAATCTAATGTGTAAAGGGAAAGTGTCCTACTGTGTACAGTAAATCATGTGTTTTATGTTAAATCATTTTAGAATTTGTAGAGTTTTTTTATTTCCATGTCACTATTTATATTTTAAAAATGTATATAATCTATATAATCCTACAGGTTTCACAATGGTCACGATTTCCTTGTCTGTACAGTAGTGACTATCTCGTTATGTTAGGCAGAATTACAATAACCAGAACTGGTGATATCACAGTTCATCTGCTCAGGTCACAGAGCATGCCTAGAAAACCCTCCCATAGAAGTCAACAGGGTCCCCTCCAGACCAGTGTTTAAAGCTCATGTAGCTGCTCTCAAAGAAGTGGCAAGTGCAAAAACTGTAAACATTGAACAAAGAAAGAATATGCTAAGAAAATGTTTAACATAAAAATGTGATTTGAACAATAGGTCATTTTCTGATGACACATTCCCTTTAAGACTGTCACAGTATCATTACCATTGTATCAATTCATAGAGGGACACAATTCACACACGTTGCTGCTCAGCGCCATGCGATATACAGCAAGTAGACAAATGGTAATGTCAGTGCTGAAACTACTCCTAGAAACATAAGTGCACATACATCTTTAAATTAAGACTTGTGTAATAAAAGCATTTACAAACAAGCACAGGACAAGGGTTGACATCTGCTATGAGCTGATCAGCTTCTGCATAATTAAGCCTGGCCTGGTGAGCACCCAGTGAGAGGTATGATGTCAGGTACAGTCTAGTACTGATTGTGCAATGAAATGACTTCCTGAAGCACAGTCCAAAGCTCCAGATGGTGGCTAAAGCCAAAGCAGCCAAGAATGAACATTTGGCTCTTAATTCAAAAAAAATAAAAAATAAATTTTGTAGCCTGGAGCGTCGCATTCTGGACTAGGACAATTGTGTTGCTTAAAAAGACAAGACTTTAGATGCCTGAGGGTTCCAGCTGAAACCGAGATTCCTCCGATATCCCGTACTGCTCCAAAGGATCCTACATGGACAAGCCAAAGTTATCAGAGAGAGAAGCCCCCCAAGTGATGTTTAAAAATGCCCCCCATTCCCTTAACTCACCTTCCCACTAATCTTCAGAATTTCATTCCTATAAAACAGGAGACTTTTCCTCATGAACTCGTAGCTGAAACAAAAGCATATGCTCAGAAACACAAGGAAGCTTGCTAAATCTACATAGCACTTTTTAATGTACACAATATTTTGAGTCTGTGTAAAGCACAATCCCTTTAATCTGGTATCTCATCATGAAGAAGTCCCAATAGTCTATTAAAATAATGCAGATCAGAAGAATAACATTTAATTTATGCTGCCTTCCAGTAGGTCCAGTTCTGAAAAGGGTTGGCCCATTTCATACATTGGGGGCATATCCACAACTATTTCTAAATCTGAGCCCACAGAGAGGAGGGTATACCACGCACGTGTGGCCACCCTTCAATTAATTCTCTGGGACTGACGAAAATAGCCAAGCGCTGGCTCAGATATTTCCATCAGCCCCATATAAGTAAATGGAGCAGTGGCCAAACTTGTGCTGTGCTCTTCTCATTAATTTCTATTGGACTTCTGAAAATAGCTGAACACACTGCTTGGCTATTTTCTCCACTCCCATAAAAATGAACGGAGGGTGGCCGTACGTTCGTGGTCCGCTCACCTTCTCTCTGCGGGCTCCGTTTTAGAGATGGCTGTCATTCAAATGACAGCATTGAAAATGTATAGGGGACAGTGACTCAGGCTGGATGATAAATTGGTACACAGCTAGACACTATTGTCTAGCTTTATACCAACTACTGGTTGGCTTACTTTGGACCTGAACCTGTCACCATGAAATGCAAGCAACATGTTATACAGCAGGGCAAGCGAAGCAGATTGAGAGAAAAATAATCAATTGTGTAATTTTAACTCTGCTCTTTCTGACTTCAGTTGTACATAGGGGCCATTTTTTTTATATCAGGGAATGATAGTATTCCCTGTGTATAAACAGAAAGCTTTCAAATCACTGACAACACTTCCCTGTGTACAACTGAAGTCAGAAAGAGGAGATGTTGTATAACATAGCTGCAGATTGCACTGAATTTAGCAATGATGGGTTCTCTTTAATCACTTATAACCCACACAAGAAAAACACATGACCGGCACTCACCAAGAAGATGGGTTTCTTTATTTCTGAACTTTCACATCAGTACAGGCATGGGGCGGATCAACAAACCACAGGCAGTAACTTGTGGCGACGGCAGTTTCGCGCCTCAGCGCTTCCTCAGGCCACTGACGTTCTGACGTGCAAACATCATCTTTATGCAATCAGAACCCCTGCGCGGCACACACTAGTGACATCACCAGAGGTTCGGTTTCTATACATAAAAACATATTATAACAAAAAAAAAAAAAAAAACTCAAACCAAAGTGATGTACTATCTACAGAAATACTCCTAAATAGTCTGTCATTTAAGCCTAATTGGCCCATAGCTCCGAAACTCAGTATCCATTTTGCCTCTCTTCTCAGAAGTTCTCGATGTCCATCGCCCCCCTGTGGTGGATTATACACTAACTCAATCCCAGCAAACCTCAACACCTTGCTGTCACTATTATGTTCTAATCTCACATGTTCTAGTAATCGTGGGCAACCTTTCCCTGTGTGGATAGGGTTAAAATGTTCTCTAAACCTTTTTTTTATGTTCATAATAGTTTTGCCTACATAAAATCTGCCACAATTACATGAACTCCGATAAACATATTTGCTCCTGCATGTGATCAAAGTATTTACTTTATATTGCAAACCTCCAAAAGGTTACAATAAGAACGGTGGTTCCCAGTGCGTACCCAATCTCTCAGCCACATATCTGACTAACTCTACAAAGCAACTTGTAACCATAGTAAGTCCCCTTCGAGTGCCACAATCATTATGATTGCGGCACTCAAAAACTAGGAGACAGGTAGATAAAAAACAAACAAAGCGTTTCTGTTTAAGTATAGCCCCATGGCAGACCAAATTCAGAGAGTGATGAGGGAGAATTGGGATATAGTGGAGAAGGATGAAAGCCTAAAAGGGAATGAAAGGTTCTAACCCCTTAGTGGCTTTTAGGAAATGTCATACTTTAAAAGAAAGATTGGTTAGAAGTCGCTTTGTAGAGTTAAAGTCATATGTGGTTGAGAGATTGGGTACTCACTGGGAACTGCCGTTGCTGAAACAGTTCTTATTGTAAGTACAACCCCCCAATGGGTTTCATTAACCTTTGGAGGTTTGCAATATAAGTACTTTGATCACATGCAGGAGCAAATATGTTGTTTATATCATTTCATGTAGGCAAGACGATTAGGAACATGAATGAAAAGTTTTAGAGAACATTTGAACTCTATCCACACAGGGAAAGGTTTCCCACGATTAATAGAACACGTGAGATGATAACATAATAGTGACAGCAAGGTGTTGAGGTTTGCAGGGATCGAGTTAGTGTGTAATCCACCACAGGGGGGGGGGGGGGTTGCGATAGACCAAGAACAGATGGATACTGAGATCCGGAGCTATGGGCCCATTAGGCTTAAATGACAATCAATTTAGGAGTATTTCTGTAGATAGTACATAACTTTGGTTCGTGATCTCTTGTTTTTTGTAGTGGCCTGAGGAAGCGCTGAAGGTGCGAAACGGCAGTCGCCACGAGCTACCACCTACAGTATGTTGATCCGCCCTATGCCTGTACTGATGTGAAGGTTCACAAAGAAAGAAACCCATCCTCTTAGTGTTTTTCTTGTGCGGGATATATGTATGAAGACTTGAGAGCAGAGCACTGCCATTAGTGGGGGAGAAGACCCTACTAGAGAGCAGATACCTACAAGAGGAATTTGGGCAGTGCCACCCGGTCTGTATAAGTGTATATATGTGAGATAGAGATAGAGATATATATATATATATATATATATATATATATATATATATATATATATATATATATATATATCTCTATCTCTCTATCTCTATATCACACTACAATCTGCTAGTGCTGCAGATCGCTGTGACAGAGCCGTTATTAGACAGCTGCAGTGACAGTAAAGACCCTGGAGACTAATCAAAGTGGTCACTGGGCATGTCACAGTGATCTATAGTATAAAAAATAAAAATAAAAATTATAAAAAATTCTAATGAAAGTAATTTAGAAAAAGATCATCTTGGTGTGAGAGAGACCATGCTGGCTATAAAGTGTGACCGTGCTTGAGAATTAGCCCCTTTCTGCCCAGAATTTGGCAAGAAGGGGTTAATTCACATGGTTTCTTTCATAAAAATAAAAGATTATAAATGATTAGTTTAGCAATAATATAGTAGGCATTGTGTAAACTTTACATACCTACACACATTTTTGCCCCTTTTCTTTCATATAAAATGTAGGAGCAGTGAACGAACACAGTACTGAAGCTAGAAGTACATAGATTCATCAAGGACACAGACTAGAACCCCCTTCCACTTCATAAAAGGGGTTCTTTACCTTTTTCTTAGTGAGGTTCTATCCTCCAACACCCGGTACCCCCACCAATCAGCTCTTTCAGAAGGCAGCGGAGCTCGCAGTAGCCCTGTGGCCTTCTCAGAGGCCAGTAACATTACAAGGCCTCTGGCTCCGGGTCCAGATGGATTACAACCAAGAGTGCTTAAAGAACTCAGTTCAGTCATTGCTGTGCCCTTTATATATTTTTTGAGAATCTCTAGATACTGGTACAGTGCCAAGTGATTGGCACAAGGCAGACATGGTGCCCAAATAAAAAATAAAAATAAAAAAATAAAAAAAGGTCCTCCAAAGGTAATTATAGACCAGTTCGTTTAACTTCTGTTGTAAGAAAAACGTTTGAAGGACTCTTAAGGGACTATATACAGTAGTATGTGACTGTAAATAATATTATAAGTGATAACCAACATGGGTTTACCAAGGACAGAAGTTGTCAGACTAACACAGGGAGTCTGCTGTGGTAGCCAAATACTGTGAGTCAGTATGACATGCAGTTGACAGGTGTCACTCTTAGAATCACTGCACACTTCACTTATTTGGGCAGTCACGGGGTCAAAACTGACCAAATAGCTCAAGTATCAACTCAGCCTTACAGGTCGATATTAGCATCAAGAAGAAGCACACTTTTTACACAGTCGTCAACTGATTCCACATAGATGTCTACAGAACCTGTTCTATTAAACGCTTATACAAGTAGAGCCCCCCCGATAGAGTGGAGAGGATGTCAGTAGTATGTTTGTGTTGATGTCACTGATTATTTTCCCCATCCTCTGATCAGTCAGAACAATAACCCCCAAAAATGTATCATGTCTGTGGAGCATCCGTCTTCACTCGGTCAGCATTTGGTCAGTAATCCAACAGTATTGCAAATGCCAAAAAACAAACAAAACACAGGAGTGAATCCAAAACAGAGATGACACTTGAATGGAATACTTCTGTGTTTTTTACCCACTCCTGCTTTTGGCTACCAAATCACAAGCAAATTCTGATGGACCATACAGGCCTTACAGCTGCTACACAGACTGGATCCGTTGTGCGTCTCATTTTTCCTTCCTTCTGACAGATCAGAAGAAGAGAGTCAAATAAATGATGTCAGCGAGGCCGAAAGGCAAAACAGTGGTCCAGTCATGAAGCGGGGAGGGTGGGAACAGCATGAGAAGTCCACAGAGTGGCCCTATGACATAGTGGTGAAGTGGAATCAGCATGAGAAGTCCACAGAGTGGCCCTATGACATAGTGGTGAAGTGGAAGCAGCATGAGGAGGCCAGAGTGACCCGGTGACAGAGTGGGCAGGTGGGTGGCAATAACAGTACTTACTGACGATGGTGGGTGTAAGGAGCACTTGGCATCAGATGGGTAACAGCATCAGAATAGTAGCTGAGGTTGGTAGCCAGAAGAAACCGGTCTCTTGTCAAAGTGTTGGTGTTGTACCATGGATGATCTAGTCTGATGCATCAGGCATTGGTGGGTGGAAATCCTGGCTGATCTACACCCGATTCATCTTGACAAAGGTCAGTCTCTTCACATTTTGGGTGGACAGGGGAGTTCTCCTAGGGGGAAACTATGGCCCCCGCCGCAGTAAACACCAGCTCTGATGCCACACTACTGGCCGGGCAGAACAGCTTTTCCAGGGCAAACTTCTGCCAGTTGCGGCCACAAATCCAGTTTGGCTGCCCAGTAGTTCAGCAGATCTTCAATGTAAGGTGGCAGGGTGCTGTCCAAGTATGCCACCATCTGCTGGTTCAGATCCTGCTCCAAGTCTAGCTGCTGCTGGGGAGTAGTTTCTTCACTATGCGGGTGCAAATCTAGACTCTGGCTGCTGCTGATGGAGCTAGTACTGCTCCTGCCACCCCACCCCTCCCCAGCCGCCATGGCAGTGGAACGTGAGCGCAGAGGGCCCCCCTGGTCAGACCTGAGGGAGGATGGACAATGGCGCAGATAGGAAGGGGCCATCTGACTACATAGGATGTTTCTATAGTAATTCAGTTTGTCCTCCCCCTCCGCAAAAGGTCCCCATTTTGGACTGGTAGCTAGGGTCCAACAAGGTGGAGAGCCAGAAGTCATCCCCCTGCCGAATGGTGACAATTCGGCTGTCACTACACAAGCGAGCATGCATCAGGCCATTTGTGCAAGTGACTCAGAGGGACTCCCTGCCTCCATGTCCACTGCATACTGCCACGGTGTGTCTGGGTCCTCTGCCTCATCGCCCTGTAGCTCCACTGGCTGCTCCTCCTCTCCTGTCACCTGTGTATAAAAACACCATATTTTACTACAAAGGGCCTGAGCAAACAGCAGGTGCCACGCATGAGCTGCCACTGGCTAACATCGAAGTTACACAGGGGAGTACTCCTGTCCACTTGGATCATCAAGAAATCGTTTATGGCCTCTGTATAGTCGGTCCAACATATGGAAGTTGGAATTCCAACAGGTGGAAACGTCGCATATCATCCTATGTTGGGGGATGCCGTTCTGCTGCTGCAGCTCATGGAGGGTGTGCTTTGCGGTGTACGAGTGGCTGAAGTGCATGCAAAGTTTCCTGGCCATTTTTAGGATGTCTTGCAGATGGGTGGAAGACTTCAGGAACCACTTGACAACCAGATTGAACACGTGCGCCATGCAGGGTGCATGGCTTAGCCCTCCTTGACGCAGCGCCAACACCATGTTCTTCCTGTTGTCGGTCACCATGGTTCCGATTTTGAGTTGTCGCAAGGAAAGCCATGATTCAATTTCTTGATGACTGACACGGAGCAGTTCCTCCCCTGTGGGACTCAGTTCGCCCAGGCAAACAAGGTGCAGAATAGCGCGACACTGCCATGCCCTGCACATGTGGTACACTGGAGGGGCACTGAATCGTCCCTGCAGTGGAGGCTGAGCACACGGTGGAAGATGAGAAAGCAGGGGCGGACATTGTCGCAGGACCAATGGCGTGACAACATGGAGGCAGAAGCGAAGTCACCTGGCCAAGTTGCTGGTGTGGCTGTGCAGGACATGTATTGTCCCTGACCGTAGTTACAGCTCCACACGTTAGCGCTGCCGTGCACTTTGGCAGACACCGATAGGCTCAAGGACTGGCCCACCTTCTGTTCTACATATTTGTGCAGGGCTGGTAATGCCTTTTTGGCAAAGAAATGACGGCTTGGGACTCTCCACCTCGGCTCAGCACAATCCATCAGTTCTCTGAAAGGTGCAGAGTCCACCGCTTGGAAAGGGAGGGACTGCAGCACCAGCAACTTGGACCCGAGCACGTTCAGCTTCAGTGCAGTTGGAGTGCACGCATACTGTTGTCTCTTGGCAATAGCTTCGGTGATTGATTGCTGACGGAATGACTGACGAGGAGCAAAAGCATCAGATGATGGGAAGGACAGACAGCTCCCTTCGGCTGAGGTGGTGCAGCCTCGACTGCCTGAAACTGGCTGTGTGCCACTGGGTGATGCAGCGGTTGCTGCGGCAGGCTGGACCACATCGGAGCCACGGTTCTCCCAAGCCACTTTATGGCGACGCTGCATATGTTGACGAAGGACAGGGGTGCCAACATTGACACCCTGGCCACGTTTCACCTTCTGCCCACAGATTCTACATACGGCCATGTTCACCTCCTCCGGCGGCTTAACAAAAAACTGCCACACAGCCGAGTAGGTGATTTTACCCCCAACACTACACACTGACTGACACCGCCGCTGCCTCCGTATACCCGTGCACCGCTAAATCCCAGGCAGGTAGGCTCCTGCGAAGTGAATGGTCTACCCGGGCACATTTGGCTCCCGACCTACACATCTGCCACCCTGCTGACTCCTGACCACGCTAGCGTCTTGCTGGCTCCACTGCTGCCTCACGGGCAAGCTGCCACCCTCTTCTCCGGATGATGACGAAGCCCCTTAGTCACCCAGCTCCCAAGTGCGATCACCTACATCGAGTACTGTCTGCACGTCACTGATGTCCTCAACAGTCTCTGGGTCAGGAGCCTGACCGCTCGCAACACCAGCTCCCACGCCACTCTCCTCATCACTACTTGCCCGCCTACCGGAGGAAGTGGTGGATGTCTCCTCCAGATCTTTGCTGGGCAGTAGCCGCTGACTGTCTTCTAGTAGCTCGTCCTCAGTTTATAGTGAAGCTGAGCCCACAGCATACAAAACTTCTCTGGCTGAGGGAACAGAAAAGGTCAGAGGCAGGTTGAAGACAGGTGAGGGCACAGGGCCTGCTCCCGGGCCATGCCAACTAAGGGTTGTGTCTGACGAACCCACTGACTCTTGGCTGGGGGTGTCTGATGTCACTTGCGACAAAGTCGAAGATAGAGTCAACAATTCAAGAACCGCTGGGTTGCTGGTCAAGACATGACCGCTAGCCGACATTGGGAGCCCAGGCCTCTCAAAGTGACCCCTGCTGCCACGGCGCCTTACTCTGCTGTGACCTCTGCCTACACCAGAAACATTTAGGCCTCTGTCACACTAACACAAAAAAAATGGCTTTAGAACATAACTGCAGCGCTGAATGGCAAATATATTTTTCTTTTGCCACTAATACACACCACAAAAGGCTTTAGAACATACAGTGCCTTGCAAAAGTATTCACCCCCCTTGACTTTTTTTTGTATTTTGTTACATTACAGCCTTAAGTTCAATGTTTTGTTATTCTGAATTTTATGTGATGATCAGAACACAATAGTCTAAGTTGGTGAAGTGAAATGAGAAAAATATATAAATAAAACTATTGTTTAGAAATTGAAAACAGAAAATTGGCATGTGCATATGTATTCACCCCCTTTGTTAGGCAGCCCCAAAAAAGCTCTGGTGCAACCAATTACCTTCAGAAGTCACATTAGTGAAATGATGTCCACCTGTGGGCAAGCTAAGTGTCACATGATCTGTCATTACATATACACACACACACACACACACACAACCTTTTGAAGGGCCCCAGAGGCTGCAACACCTAAGCAAGAGGTTTCACTAATTAAACACTGCCATGAAGACCAAGGAACTCTCCAAACAAGTAAGGGACAATGTTGTTGAGAAGTACAAGTCAGGGTTAGGTAATAAAAATAAAAAATATATACAAATCTTTGATGATCCCCAGGAGCACTATCAAATCTATCATAACCAAATGGAAAGAACATGGCACAACAGCAAACCTGCCAAGAAACATCCGCCCACCAAAACTCAGACCGGGCAAGGAGGGCATTAATCCGAGAGGCAGCACAGAGACCTAAGGTAGCCCTGGAGGTGCTGCAGAGTTCCACAGCAGAGACTGGAGTATCTGTATATAGGACGACAATAAGCCGTACGCTGCATAGACGTGGGCTTTATGGCAGAGTGGCCAGAAGAAAGCCATTACTTTCAGCTAAAAGGCACGTTGTGAGTTTGCAAAAAGGCATGTGGGAGACTCCCAAAATGTATGGAGGAAGGTGCTCTGGTCTTACGAGACTAAAATTTAGCTTTTCGACCAAAGAAATCGCTATGTCTGGCGCAAACCCAACATCACATCACCCAAAGAACACCATCCCCACAGTGAAACATGGTGGTGGCAGCATCATGCTGTGGGTATGTTTTTCAGCAGCGGGGACTGGGAAACTGGTCAGAGTTGAGGGACAGATGGAAGGTGCTAAATACAGGGATATTCTTGAGCAAAACCTATATCACTCTGTGCGTGATTTGAGGCTAGGACAAAGGTTCACCTTCCAGCAGGACAATGACCCCAATCACAATGCTAAAGCAACTCTTGAGTGGTTTAAGGGGAAACATGTAAACACATCCGCAATACCCAGTCCCCATAGCTGTGTGCTTTTATTGTGTAAAAAAAACAACGATTTGATACATATGCAAATTAACCTGAGAAGAGTCAGAGCTTGAAAATTTGACTCTTTGGTCACACAAGTAAGATATGGACTCTTATGTTAATTTGCATATGTATCAAATCGTTTTTTTTTTACACAATAAAAGCACACACATTGCGGATGTGCTAGTGGCCATCTAGCAACCCATGTCCTCAGCTCTATACCCAAAATCCCGGTGACAGGTTCCCTTTAAGCCCAATATTGCCGCTACTTGCACAGCTCGAGTCTCAGAATTAACAGAGTTCCCAGAGAACAATTATTAGAGAATATTCCAGTTATTGCCAAGTTGGCAGACTTTTTAGCGGATGCCTCTGTAGACGCTGTTAGATTATCTGCCAGAGCCGCTTCGTTATCAAAACTCTTCCCAGAGGGCCTTATGGTTAAAAAAATTGGTAAGGAGCCACCAATGTAATATTCCTTGTGAAGGAAAGTATTCATTTGGCTCTACCTTAGATGATATCTTAGAAAAAGCTGGCGATAGGAAAAAAGGATTCCCCTCTGGCTTCCGCAGGCAATATAATCCCTTTTGTGAGAATAAAAGATTTACCGGTAAAGATAGAAACACGGGTAGGAAGGATAACAGGTGGAAATTCTCCTGCTCTAAATCAAAAGGGCTTCCTGTTCAAGGATCAGGGCTCTGGCTCCAGGAAAGATAATACACAATGACTCCAGGGTGGGAGGAAGATTGTCAGACTTCCTCCCCACCTGGTCTGGAATTTCCAACAGCAGTTGGATCTTAACCACTCTAAAAGAGGGGTTCAAGTTGGAGTTCAGCTCTTCCCCACCAGAATTTTTTTGTTCGTTTCAGAAATAGGTCAGAATATGCAAGGGGCACTAGAAAGAGGTGGATACGTTGTTAAGAAAAGGTGCTCTTGGTTGTCCAGGGGGCGTGGCTTGACAGTCCGGCGAGATGGCAGCTTAATGTAAGAGCTCCGCCGTCCTGAGCTACTGCAGGAGCCTTACCAGCACAGTGCCCGAATCCCATGGGGAAATCGCTGCCCTCCAAAAGATCTAGAGGCAGCCCGGCACCTAATTTGCGGAACTACGGCATCGCCGCTTACCTAGACCGCCGCGCTCAAGCACCGACTGTTCCCTGAGGCGCGAAACCGCTGCAGGCGCCATTACAGGTGGAGATGGAGGGGAGAATCCTCTACCACAGCGGTCGGATCGTAGCGACGTGCAGCAGGTAACTAGCTCCCTCTTGTCCCCGTTAGCTGCAGAATTCACATACAAGCCTGCAACACAGGAGGAGACCTTGGGCATAGTGGGACATTTGTCAGAGCCTGAAGCGGCTGCAAGCATGCCGCCAAAAATGTCGCCCAAGCGCAACAATAATCCAGCTACACCATCCCAGCGTAGAAAGGATTGGGCTGAGCCTCCTGAGGACCCCCTAGATCACCTTCGGACCAAGGGGAGATTGGAGGGAGAGGACACCCCTTGGGACTCACAATCTGATTTAATTGAGGACACTGATGATGGGGTCATACAATCATCATTACCATCAGCTTCCTTGTCACAGTCCCTGCAACACCTTCCTACCAAAGAGGATTTTAGAAATCTTATAAAAGTAGTAAAATGGATGCCCCTCCCAATTTCCCTAATGGGACGCATTGCAGCGGTCAAGATGACCATACTGCCTAAGTTATTATATGTAATGGAAACGATTCCAGTTCCCATACCTAAAAAGGTCCTAAGAGCTTTGCAATCTTCCATCCTTAGGTTTGTCTGGAATGGGAAGAGACACTGAATTTCTTGTAATACTCACAGCCCTTAAATCACAAGGTGGTTTGGGGCTCCCCGATGTAACCAAATATTATTGGGCGACGCATTTACGTCGTATACCTGCATGGTCTTCCCTCCTGGCATTTTCCAGATGGATGGAAATTGAGAAGCTGTGGTTAGCCCCTGTTCACCGTAATGCCCTCTTATGGTCGCCATTACCGACCACCTATACTATACAATTGTTGGGCCCTATGTCCTTAACATATAATATTTGGAAACAGTGCAGACTGAAATTTGTATTAATGTCTGATAAGTCCTCCATGACCTCATTTTTATTTAATCCAATATTCCCGTTAGGATTGCAGTTCACATCCTTTAAGCCGTGGTTCTCCAACAAATTATTCAGATTTGCTGATATAGTGGAGTATAGAACCTTTGAAATTATACCATTTGAAGAGCTCAAGAGTAGGTATAACCTACCGGAGTCCTCTAGGTGGCTGCACATACAAATTCAGCACTTGTTTAGAACCTTATTTAATGATAAAAAGGTGTCTACTCCGACAATATTTGAACGACTTTGTAAACTTTCCACTTCCACTAGGGGTCTAATATCAGATATTTATGTTCTTCTTTCAACTCCGGAACCTCCACAAGTTATGCGACATACATATATGTCTAAATGGGAGAGATACCTAGAGAAGGAAATATCGCCGAGCGACTGGCAACTTATATGGCGTAGAGCAGCAATGTCATCTACTTGTGAGACCTACAGAGAAAATGCTTATAAGCTTTTGATGTTTTGGTATCACACGCCCCAGATGCTTAAACACTTGAATCCTACTATCTCTGATGCCTGCTGGCGATGTGACTCAGGCCGAGGATCTTTATTACACATCTTTTGGGATTGCCATGTTATCTTTCCTTTATGGAGGGAGACCCAACAACTTCTTTTACAACTTACCAATATAAAATTCTCACTGGATCCGTTTATGTTCCTACTAAACATGCCCCCAGTAATACTAAAGAAACACATGCTTTGCTTGGTTCTTCATGTATTGTCGGCTACTAGACGCCTTGTAGCTAAATACTGGAAAAGGCGTGACATACCGACTAAGTCTGATCTGTTCTCTAGTGTTATGGAGGTTAGACGTATGGAATATTTATCTGCGCTTATCAATAATTCTATGGATAAATTCCATAAGGTATGGCAGTCTTGGGACATGCTCACAGAGACTGATGACTAGTTTCCTTTCTATCGCTCTTACCCAACCTTTTGTCTACCCTTTTGTGTCTTGTCCTATGTTTATGATATTTTGAATTTGTTCTTTTTATATTGTGACTGCTCAGTAATAGGCAGTCTTTGCTCAGATATATTACTATTCGAATTATAATGGGTGACACTTGAAGTGCTTGTTCTGCATTTATATGGCCTATTCAAATTGTCAAAATATGTTTATTTACTGTTTGCCTGATGACAGGCGGATTTTCTATGAAGCAGTGTATGTTTCTTCTACTTTTATAAATACTTTAATAAAAATACAATTATTAAAAAAAAAGAAAAAAGGTGCTCTTATTCCTTGCCTTCCTGGAGAAAAAGGTTTGGGTTATTATTACAATCTTTTTCTAGTGAAGAAACCAAACGGGGATTATAGGACAATTATAAATTTAAAAGGGTTGAACAAATTTCTGAAATCAAAAGTTCAAGATGGACAGTCAGATCTCTAATAGATCTCCTTTACAAGGATTGTTTTATGGTAGTTCTGGATATAAAGGATGCATATTACAATCTGCCAATTTTTCCTGGTCATCAAAAATTTCTGAGAGTGGCTCTGCATTTGAAGGGGAGAGTAAGAGACTTTCAGTTCCAGGTGCTTCCGTTCGTGATTACCATGGTGGTGGCGGAGAGAGGGACATCTTGTTAGTCCCATACCTGGATGATTTTTCAATAGTAGTCCCATCCAGGCAGAGTTGTCTTGCACAGGCAGAGCAAGTAATTCAGATCCTGGAGTCCTTGTGTTGGATTGTGAATATGAAGAAATCCAGAATGATCTCCCTACAGTCTCAGAGGTTCCTGGGGATATTGTTCAAATCTACCTCCCAGAGATCCTTTCCGACCTTGGACAAGGTGGACAAAGCAAGGTCAGTGGTGCGAGATCTTATTCTATGCCTTACGTTTCAGTCAGGAAAGCTATGTCAGTTCTCGGTACCTCAACATCACATTCCAGCAGTTCTGTGGGCTCAAACTCATTCCAGGAATTTCCAGTAGGAGATTCTTCAGTCTTGGTAAGGGAGGCCAGAGGAGCTGAACAGCAAGATTCTAATCTCCAGGAAGACCTGTCGGGTCCCATGGAAGGTGGTAAACCCTTTAACCACCTCCGGACCGCCTAACGCAGATTCGCGTTCCGGAGGTGGCAGCGCTGCGCACAATCACGCATATACGCGTCATCTCGCGAGACCACAGGTTATGCAGGATCCGCTTCAAGAGCAGCAGAGTGGGGCTGTCGCTGCCGGATCACGTGGTGAGGCATACACCAGCAGCGCAGCCCTCCCTGGACCTAGTACCAGCACTGCTGTACAACATGGTGACGTGGCGAGCACCAGAAGGGCAGTTGAAGCTGGTACGGTGGCACGTGCACTAGTTACCCCGTCGCAGCCACCGCACAGACAGGCCCGTAGAGCCCCTAGAATACCTGAGGTGCTGGCAAACCCTGATTGGCAGTCACCAACTTCAGCCGCACCATTAGTTCCCCCTTTCACCGCCCAGTCTGGAGTTCGGGTTGAGACGGCTCAAATCGGTTCGGCCCTGGGATTTTTTGAGCTGTTCTTGACTGCGAAGCTCTTGGACTTAGTCGTGGCAGAGACAAACCGGTATGCCACACAATTTATATCCGCCAACCCGGGAAGCTATTATGCCCAGCCTTTCCGGTGGAAACCAGTCAAGTTTCCGAACTTAAAATTTTTTTGGGCCTTCTCCTCAACATGGGTCTAACTAAAAAGCATGAATTGCGGTCATATTGGTCCACGAACCCGATTCATCACATGCCCATGTTCTCTGCTGCTATGTCCAGGGCACGATTTGAGGCCATCCTCAGTTTCCTGCATTTTAGCGACAACACCACCTCCCGTCCCAGAGGCCACCCAGCTTTTGACCGGCTCCACAAAATTCGGCCCCTCATAGACCATTTCAACCAGAAATTTGCAGATTTGTATACCCCCGAGCAAAACATCTGCGTAGACGAGTCCCTAATACATTTTACCGGGCGCCTTGGCTTCAAACAATACATCCCAAGCAAGCGTGCCCGGTATGGGGTCAAATTGTATAAGCTCTGTGAAAGGGCCACTGGCTATATCCACAAATTTCGGATCTATGAGGGAAAAGATCAGACCCTGGAGCCGGTCGGTTGCCCTGACTACCTGGGGAGCAGTGGGAAGACAGTCTGGGACTTGGTGTCACCCTTATTCGGCAAGGGGTACCATCTTTATGTGGACAATTTCTACACAAGTGTGGCCCTCTTTAGGCATTTGTTTCTAGAACGGATTTGCGCCTGTGGCACCGCACGAACTAGTCGCGTGGGCTTCCCCCAACGGCTTGTAACCACCCGTCTTGCAAGGGGGGAGAGGGCTGCCTTGTGTAACGAAGAACTATTAGCGGTGAAATGGAGAGACAAGCATGACGTTTACATGCTCTCCTCCATTCACGCAGACACGACAATCCAAATTGAGCGAGCAACCCGTGTCATTGAAAAGCCCCTCTGTGTCCACGACTATAATGCGCTCATGGGAGGGGTGGACTTCAATGACCAGATGTTGTCTCCGTATTTAGTTTCCCGCAGAACCAGACGCTGGTATAAGAAGGTGTCTGTATATTTAATTCAATTGGCGCTGTATAATAGTTTTGTTCTCTACAGTAAGGCTGGGAGAACAGGATCCTTCCTCAAATTCCAGGAAGAGATCATCGAGAACCTCCTGTATCCAGGAGGTTCCGTGGCCCCATCCACCAGTGTAGTTAGCCGTCTACACGAGCGACATTTCCCCAGTGTCGTTCCTGGTACCTCAACCCAACCGTCACCCCCGAAAAAGATGTCGTGTCTGTAGCAGGAGTGGAATAAGGCGTGACACCCGCTATTTCTGTCCTGACCACCCTGCCCTATGCTTTGGTGAGTGTTTCCGGAAGTACCACACAGGTACACCTAGCATAGGGATTGCATCTCACAGGACAGGCACACAGGGCTATTAGGGCCCTTTTACTCACAGCTGCTGCAAACCTCTCCTTTCACCTGGAATAAAGTGCATAACGTACTTCGCCACATCTTTGGGCGATTTGCGCTTTGCACATTGTCCCATGGGGAAGGAGAGGTTTGTTCTATAAAGGTAAAAAAAACTAAACAAAAAAAAAAATACCGGTAAGTAAAAAAGTTAACGTTCAGTTAAAAAAGTTAAAAAAAAAGTTTAATATGTTCTGTTCAAAAGTTAATAAATTTATTGCGTTGCGGCCTGGTTTTTTCTTTTTTACCTTCCAGGTGGACCAACCGATCGACTAGCTGCAGCACTGATGTGCATTCGGACAGAAGCATTGCGCTGCTGTCAGATTACACGCAAGTCGGTGTATGCGGCGCTGCAAGACGAGATTTCTCCTCTGCAGTAAAAGATACGTTTGCCGAGGCATATGAGCTGAGGAGGTGGCGGTGTTCATATACTTTGGCAAACACTTTGTATATATAAAAAAAAAAAATCCCGGCAATGATTTATTCATCCACATCGATTGATGTGAATGGAGAAATCTGGTTTGCCAGGGCATACGAGCTAAGTGGGTATGGATGTTGGGCGGAGCTCCTATGTCCTGGCAGACGCCTTTCCCCTCCTTTTTCTTTTTTTGGCAGAGATTTTTTCATCCACATTGATCGATGCGAATGAAGAAATCTGTGCCGTTCATTTTTTTCTTTCAGCCCGGAGGCTGAACGGAAAAAAAAAATCTCATTACCTGTATGCTCAATATAAGGAGAATAGCAGAAACTCCTAATGCTGGGCATACATGTAATGATTGCGGAGACCCTCAAATGCCAGGGCAGTACAAACACCCCACAAACAACACCATTTTGGAAAGAAGACACCCCAAGGTATTCGCTGAGGGGCATATTGAGTCCATGAAAGATTGAAATTTTTGTCCCAAGTTAGCGGAAAGGGAGACTTTGTGAGGAAAAAAAAAAAAAAATCTATTTCCGCTAACTTGTGCCAAATTTTTTTTTTTCTTTCTATGAACTCGCCATGCCCCTCATTGAATACCTTGGGGTGTCTTCTTTCCAAAATGGGGTCACATGTGGGGTATTTATACTGCCCTGGCATTTTAGGGGCCCCAAAGCGTGAGAAGAAGTCTGGTATCCAAATGTCTAAAAATGCCCTCCTAAAAGGAATTTGGGCCCCTTTGCCCACCTAGGCTGCAAAAAAGTGTCACACATGTGGTATCTCCGTATTCAGGAGAAGTTGGGGAATGTGTTTTGGGATGTCATTTTACATATACCCATGCTGGGTGAGATAAATATCTTGGTCAAATGCCAACTTTGTATAAAAAAAAAAATGGGAAAAGTTGTCTTTTGACAAGATATTTCTCTCACCCAGCATGGGTATATGTAAAATGACACCCCAAAACACATTCCCCAACTTCTCCTGAATACGGAGATACCACATGTGTGACACTTTTTTGCAGCCTAGGTGGGCAAAGGGGCCCACATTCCAAAGAGCACCTTTCGGATTTCACAGGTCATTTACCTACTTACCACTCATTAGGGCCCCTGGAAAATGCCAGGGCAGTATAACTACCCCACAAGTGACCCCATTTTGGAAAGAAGACACCCCAAGGTATTCCGTGAGGGGCATGGCAAGTTCCTAGAATTTTTTATTTTTTGTCACAAGTTAGTGGAAAATGATATATTTTTTTTTTCATACAAAGTCTCATATTCCACTAACTTGTGACAAAAAATAAAAACTTCCATGAACTCACTATGCCCATCAGCAAATACCTTGGGGTCTCTTTCCAAAATGGGGTCACTTGTGGGGTAGTTATACTGCCCTGGCATTCTAGGGGCCCAAATGTGTGGTAAGGAGTTTGAAATCAAATTCTGTAAAAAATGACCAGTGAAATCCGAAAGGTGCTCTTTGGAATATGGGCCCCTTTGCCCACCTAGGCTGCAAAAAAAAGTGTCACACATGTGGTATTCAGGAGAAGTTGGGGAATGTGTTTTGGGGTGTCATTTTACATATACCCATGCTGGGTGAGAGAAATATCTTGGCAAAAGACAACAACTTTTCCCATTTTTTTATACAAAGTTGGCATTTGACCAAGATATTTATCTCACCCAGCATGGGTATATGTAAAATGACACCCCAAAACACATTCCCCAACTTCTCCTGAATACGGAGATACCACATAGGCTGCAAAAAAGTGTCACACAGGTGGGCAAAGGGGCCCATATTCCAAAGAGCACCTTTCGGATTTCACTGGTCATTTTTTACAGAATTTGATTTCAAACTCCTTACCACACATTTGGGCCCCTAGAATGCCAGGGCAGTATAACTACCCCACAAGTGACCCCATTTTGGAAAGAAGAGACCCCAAGGTATTTCGTGATGGGCATAGTGAGTTCAGAGAAGTTTTTATTTTTTGTCACAAGTTAGTGGAATATGAGACTTTGTAAGAAAAAAAAAAAAAAAAAATCAAAAAAAAAATAATTTTCCGCTAACTTGTGACAAAAAATAAAAAGTTCTATGAACTCACTATGCCCATCAGCGAACACCTTAGGGTGTCTACTTTCCGAAATGGGGTCATTTGTGGGGTGTTTGTACTGTCTGGGCATTGTAGAACCTCAGGAAACATGACAGGTGCTCAGAAAGTCAGAGCTGCTTCAAAAAGCGGAAATTCACATTTTTGTACCATAGTTTGTAAACGCTATAACTTTTACCCAAACCATTTTTTTTGTACCCAAACATTTTTTTTTTATCAAAGACATGTAGAACAATAAATTTAGAGCAAAATTTCTATATGGATCTCGTTTTTTTTGCAAAATTTTACAACTGAAAGTGAAAAATGTCATTTTTTTTGCAAAAAAATTGTTAAATTTCGATTAATGACAAAAAAAGTTAAAATGTCAGCAGCAATGAAATACCACCAAATGAAAGCTCTATTAGTGAGAAGAAAAGGAGGTAAAATTCATTTGGGTGGTAAGTTGCATGACCGAGCAATAAACGGTGAAAGTAGTGTAGGTCAGAAGTGTAAAAAGTGGCCTGGTCTTTCAGGGTGTTTAAGCACTGGGGGCTGAGGTGGTTAATAGTCACTACAGACGCCAGTCCGTCTGGATGGGGAGGGCGACGACCATGCTCTGGACAGAGTTTTTCAGGGATCCTGGGGTAGTGCAGTTTGGGAGAGTTCTTCCAATGCAAAGTAATTGACAGTGGTTCTGAAGACTTTGCAGGAGATTCTGCCTTGGCTTCAGAACCGACATTTAAAAGTTCTGTCCGACAATGGATCGGGTTTCCCCCTGAGGATTTAAGTAGGCCACCACGGAACCAAAGAGTTGATGGGAATTACAAGTCAAATATTCCCCTTGTTGTAAGGGAGAGCGTTGTCACCATCAACCCTACTTATTAGGAGGTATAGACAACTGGAAAGCAGACTGAGTCGAAACACACTAGACCAGAGGAAATGGTCCTCGAATCAGCACATATTTGCCAAAATAGTGAGCCTGTGGGGGTTGCCAGACAAAGACCTCTTTGCTACGGGAAGCAACAGGAAGGTGGAAAGGTTCTTTTCCCCTTGTCCAGGGGGATTCTCCCACAGCAGTAGATGCCTACCTTCAGCCCTGGGGCAGGGGTCTTCTGCATGCATTCCCTCCGTTACATTGATTCCCAAGGTGTTTAACAAAATAAGGTAAGACAGAGCT
Source organism: Bufo bufo (assembly GCF_905171765.1). Lineage (NCBI taxonomy): Eukaryota > Metazoa > Chordata > Amphibia > Anura > Bufonidae > Bufo > Bufo bufo. Next base: position 463,021,506 of record NC_053390.1, read on the forward strand.
TCTGTGATCTTGATAGCCCCCCTTTTGGCCCCGTTAAGCATGGTTCACCTAGTTAAGACTGTCGGTCAGGGAGCCATGGGTTCTTCTGGAGATTCCGGATCTCATGTCAAGGCCTGGTAATACATCCCCCAGTCAGGGGCCTTCACTTGATGGCTTGGTGCTTGAAATGTCTGTTGATCAGGAAGGAGTAGGAAGAGACTACAGGCATATACGCTAGAGTATGGTCCGTTTTCTTTTCCTCCTTCTCCTTCCTGCCACTTTAGTATCCCTAGGATTTTAGAGTTTCTCCAGAGGGGATTAGATAAAGGGTTGGCCTTAAATATCTTAAAGGTTCAGATTTCGGCCCCAAGTGCCTTGTTTGATTTAAGTCTAGGTGCACATCCTCCGATTGTTAGATTTTGTAAGGCTGTTACTAGAATTCACCCAGCTAGGATCGCAAGAGTCCCTCCTTAGGACCCTGGCCTAGTCCTTCAGGCTTTGGTTAAAGCGCCCTTTGAACCCCTCTCTGAAGTCTCCATCAAGATCCTAACATTAACCTCTTCAGGACACGACGTACCGATACGTCACTGCCGCCCGGCGGGCGGTGATCGGAACCCGGTGCCTGCTCAAATCATTGAGCAGACACCTTGGCTAAATGCGCCAGGAGGTCCTGTGACCGCCCCCCCCCCCCCCCCCCCCCCCCCCATGTTGGCGATCGCAGCAAACCGCAGGTCAATTCAGACCTGTGGTTTTGGAAGCACATTGCTGACACTCTGCTTGAAACGCCTGACATCTGTGCTGACACAGATGTCATGCGTTTAACCCCTTCCATGCCGCGGTCCGTAGGGACCACTGTATGGAAAAGGTTAAGAGGGAGGGAGCTCCCTCCCTCTCCCATCGGGCGCTGCTGTGCCTTTTCAGCCCCCGATGGGAGAGGGAGGGGGCCCCCCTCCCCATCACCCACTGCTCTGCTGTGACAGCGAGTGATGGTTACCATGGCAACCGGACACCTTCAAAAAATGGAATAAAATTGAAAATTTTCCAAACAATTCTAAATTCTGAAATTTTATCACCATTTGCCATTAACTCTTGTGGAACACCTAAAGGGTTAACGACGTTTGTAAAATCAGTTTTGAATACCTTGAGGGGTGTAGTTTCTAGAATGGGGTCATTTTTGGGTGGTTTCTATTATGTAAGCCTCACAAAGTGACTTCAGACCTGAACTGGTCCCTAAAAAGTGGGTTTTTGAAAAATTTCAAGATTTGCTTCTAAACTTCTAAGCCTTGTAACATCCCGCAAAAATAGAATATCATTCCCAAATTGATTGAAGTACACATATGGGGAATGTAAAGTAATAACTATTTTTGTAGGTATGACTATGTATTATATTAGTAGAGAAATTGAAACTTGGAAATTTGCAATTTTTTACAAATTTCTGGTAAATTTGGTATTTTTTTAAATAAAAATGAATTTTTTTGAATTCATTTTACCAGTGTCATGAAGTACAATATGTGATGAAAAAACAATCTCAGAATGGCCTGGATAAGTCAAAGTGTTTTAAAGTTATCACCACTTAAAGGGACACTGGTCAGATTTGCAAAAAATGGCCTGGTCCTTAAGGTGAAATAAGGCTGTGTCCTTAGGGGGTTAAAATGTGTCTTTAGTGGCCATCACATTAGTCAGGAAATTAGGTGAAATACAGGCTCTTTCCATCAACCCTCCTTATATGTCCATTCAGCAGGATGGGAATTGTCTTCGCCCCGATCCAGCATTTCTCCCCAAGGTAGTCTTGGATTTTCACAAGGGCCAGGAAGTAATTCTTCCTTCCTTTTGTGATCACCCTAAGAACCCTAAGAAAGCTGAGCTTTATCATTTGGATGTTAGGAGATGTGTGTTGACCTATTTAGAGGCTACCAGGGGGTGGAGGAATGCAACCTCTTTGTTTGTACAGTTTGAGGGCCCTAATAGAGGGAAATCAGCTAGCAAAGGTTCTTTAGCCAGGTGGATAAGGCAGGCTGTTTAGCTTATGTTTCCCTGCAGAAGCTGGTTCCCCGAGGATGGTCAGCTCACTTAACAAGAGCGGTGGCAACTTCTTGGGCAGAGAGAGCAGAAGCTTCAATCCAAGACATCTGCAAAGCCGCGACTTGGTCATCTCCATTGACCCTTTATAAGCATTATAGATTGGATCTTTCTTCTGACTTGTCCTTTGGTCATAAGGTTCTCCAGGCCGTAGTCCCACCCTAGATTTTCTCTCTGATCTCTCAAGGTGCTGTCATGGATGATAGGGGAAAATGATAATTACTCTTACTGGTAATTAGATTTTCAGGAGTCCATGACCAGTGATTGCCAGTTCGAATGCAAACATATACAGGCTGCCATCTTTTTTCACAAGTCCGGGGAGGCACAGGTAAGCCCTTACCTGTGCCTGAGCCAGTCTGAAAACAAGTGTGGTCAGCGGGAGTAGGCAGCTCAGAGAACAGCCACCGGGGGCGTTTATCGGGCTGTTTTCAGAACTGCCTGCTCCCGGTGACCGCATTTGTTTTCAGACCGGCTCGCGGCACAGGTAAGGGCTTACCTGTGCCTCGCCGGACTTGTGAAAAAAGATGGCAGCCCGCATATGAAACGTGGAGAGAGCATATGGCTTCAGTCAAGCAAGCGAGGAAAGTCGGATGATTGGATTATGGGAGGGCTTCTTGTCTCTGAAAACCACTGAGGAAGGGAGAGGCTCCTCTTATGCCTGTGGGTTTCCTGTTATGGGAGGCGGACCCTCTCTCATGGACTCCTAAGAGAAATTATTTTATCTTTTGCTACTAATACACGCCACAAAAGGATTTAGAACATATAACTACACCGCTGAACGGCAAATATATTCTTCTTTTGCCACTAAAACACGACAAAAAGTGCTGTAATTTTTAGCACTTCGCCACACCAACAGCCCTTTTTTTCCTCCACTAATACAAGCCAAAAAATGCTTTAGAACATAACTGCACCGCACAAGGGCAAATAAGACGTAGAAATATTTCCTTGGGATAAACCCGGTTAATGGCTGTAACACCCCAATAACAAGAACGGTTTGCTGGAATTACAGAGCTGTATAATGGCAATTTGGGTGCCCAGTCAGTGCAGCAAGGTGTAATAGGATTGTTCCTATTACCCAGGCTGTAAGCTCCCCTACTGAACCCTGTTCAACATAAATGCGGTGGAATGATTCCTCCCCATCCTTTCCCTACACCTTGAATAGTTTCCCTGCACTTGTAAATTGTATTTTTTTTCCTCCCTGCACCAAGTACACTGGAAAAATGGGAGCATCCAAGATGGCCGAGGCTATTTATAGGGTTGTGACATCACAGGGCTGGCTGGCTGCCAATTGACTGCATGCATGGCATTATGGGTGATCCTGCCTTCCCAAAGTTCCTTGCTCCATGTCCTCACACGAGCAGCAGCCATTTTAGAAAAAAATGCAATTCGTTACCACGAAGCGTGAGGAAATTTGGTGTGAATCAAAATTTTTCCTGAAATTCGGATCGAATTCCACTTAAATCAGCTTCGATTTGCTCATCTTTAATAGTAGTGACAAAAATATAAGACAAGCACCCTCAATCCACGACAGGAAACATGAACACCTATGGAGGGCTTTAAAAAAAAAAAGGGAAACACCCCCATGCACCTCAGTTTTACTGTCCTTAATCAAATATAAAGAAATTATATGCTCTCCCCCCTCCCCTTACAATCGAAGGTCCTGCAAAAAACTTCTCCCAGTTATGAATCTGAAACTGGATCAACAAGAATGAAGAGCTCTTCCAATCCCTAGGAGAGTCAATGTTATTTGGTAAATCTTGAATAAGTTCAAAGGCTGGTTCAGACAGGACAAAATGTAAGTCCCATGGGGAAGATAGACAAGGGAGAGCATGTAATCCAATTAGCCACCTTAATAAATCTAATCCACGGGTGTTCAGGTGAGGATACATCAAAAGCACTTTGTTTTGAAAGCTAAACCTTCAATTTGCTGGAAGAAAATCTAAAATTTATGGGACAGGTAGTTTGGAGAGAGGATCCACTGGTTGTGTTAAAAAGTTAAGGAAAACTTAAATCCTTAAAGTGCCACTGAACTCTGAAAACTTTTGACATGTCAGTGACTGTTCAAAACCTTTGATTTAAGAGCCAACAGGAAGGTAGAGCCCTGAGGCAGACAGCCAGGCCCCAAAGCCCTGAGGCAGACAACCAAAATATTTGCGGTGTAACTTAAAGTAGAGTCATTACAAGGAATGCCTTCTTTCACAGCCATGGGAGCTGCATGATCTAGGCTCCTTCCTCGTCTGAACCGCATGCTGGAGAATACATGTTCCCATGAGGCAGACCCTCCATGGATCTGTGTTGCATGCAGTGGAATGCAATACCCCTCTGGGCTGCTTCCTCTTACCCATGGACCTGGGCTTTAAAGTCACGTGGCCTTACTCCACTGAGGGGCCCACACACCAGCTGCAAGAACCGGACAGAGGGCCTGGACCCCCTTCCCCCGGTTCTTAGGGTCCTGTCAGCCCAACACTATGGCGCGATAGACCCCGGCAGGTATTACACATTGCCCTCCAGAACATTTCTGGGATCTCCTAGGCTAGCGGTACCTGAAAGGAAAACTGCAGGTCTCCCGCACCAGGGACAGGAAACCACTGAGGTTGGAGACAGGCTCCACCTTTTTATTCTGCAGGTTTCCTGTCCCTGGGGGCGGATCCTCTCTGTGGTGCTGTCGTGGGGGAAGGGAAAAAGGTGTCCCCCCCCCCCCCAACTCATCTTCAAAGTAGGAATCTGAATCCATGACCTCACCTTTTTCATCCTCATTAGAGAATTCAATATCGAAATTATTTGCAGGTGCAGTGGAGTTCCCAGAACATGTATTAGGCAGATGTTTCTTAAAAACCTTGATAGAACTAGACAAGCAAATCTGTTTTATGTTCTGGATTAAAGATGGTGCATCTCCCTCTGCAGACAATGCTGAAAAATTGACTCGAAATGTGTAACAGACTCATTTTACATATTGCACATACTCTCCCTTTAAATTTGGCAGTAGTCTGCTTAGGAATGGGGGTGTCCTTAGCTTCCTATAAGATACAGAAATAATATTGGGAACTAATATACAGTTTTGTAGGGTATCACAGACAATAGTTTTCCCTTCTGGGACAGTTTCAGGGCTTCCTTTTTTTCTTCATTATGCAAGCAGGAAGAAAAATAATCCTACACAGGATTGATGTAGGACTGGCTGATCTCTGCATCACTTCCAATGCACCTAGAATCCATTACTGCATACAGGAGTCCTGCCCCACTTCCTGGATGCTGACTGACCAGAAGGAGCAGCATATGGTGAAGAAACCACATCTCCCATGTGATTCCAGGACTGAAGTCTATGGGACCAAGCTCTGGGACTCCTGCATGGCAGGAAGAACCCCAGCATACCCTCAGAAGTCTTTTCCATATTAGGATAGGAAAGTAAGGATTAGCATCCCTTTTCCCCCATCCAGTAGAACAAGATGGCAAAAAGGAAAACTTGCACAATCCTTTTAAGTTCTTAAAGGTTTTTCTACTGTAACTTGCATGTAGTCCTCACCTTGCATTGGTCAGTACTTCTACCCACTCATCACGCTGCTCTTGACTGCTGCATTCAAACATGTACCTCCTGTCTGGCTCATCAATGAAGGCTAGAGATAAAGACATTGGTAAGATTTTTGACTATGCATAAAAGTGAAGCTGGCTACACATAGATACTAGATATACCAAGAACTGCTGAAAATATGATTAAAGGATAACGGTCATTTTTTTTTTTTACCTGCTAGTTTATTAGAGCTAGGCATATATACCTGAGTTAGTCTGTCAATGATTGCTAAAAAGATCTGTAATTACCTTATAACTAGAAAAGCTACAATTTCTGGGGAAATTGTGTGAAGTGTTCTTGCCTCCACCAGTAGTCTACAACTGGAGTGGGCGGAGTAACTGGGTGGAGTGGCTTGAGTAACTGTTGTGTGGTTGGAGTGGCTGGAATAACTGTGGAAAGGTTGGACTGGGCAGAGTAACTTTATGAAGTGGGCAGAGTAACTGTGTGGAGTGTTTGGAGTGAGTAAAGATAGTAAACCTTACACTAACCAATTAAATGATCAAATTTAAAAAGTGCACATGGCAAGCTTGATAGAGTGAGAAATGCATTTCAACTTTTATTTATATAGCACATTTCATTTCAATGTTGTTGCCCAAAGTGCTTCACAGTTACATTAAAACATACATTTATAAAACCCATTAGCAGCCGATTTGGGTAGGTGGGCTTGAAAATGAGTGAGAGGTGGCAGTTTAGAAATTATCTCCTGATTTTTCAGCTCACACTCTAGCTTTTGTCACTCTGCTGGCTGCTCACACACCCTACAGCAAGGGCAGAGAAGAGCGATTAACAACAAACTGCTCCAACTGGCTCACTTCACTGGCGGTTGGCATTTTCAAACAGTTGTAGTTGAAAAATTATACATCCTACAGCGATGAGCTTTATATTGTGAGAATCACAAGACCCAGGCCTACATTTTGATGCATAGTAGGTCTCTGAAATATTTAAAATGAAGGCAGTCGCAGTTTAGAAATTGCCCTTCAAATCTGAGGTGGCTAGAGTGCAGTTTCAATGAATGTCAATGGGCGCTGTGAGTTGCAAACAAATGGTCATATTGTGAAAACTATTAGGACAATGGCTTAGCAGCATTTTTAGTGGCAGCAGGGATAGCTGAACGTTTTGATACAAGATTTGTGTAGGTGGGCTTGAAAATGAGGGAGTGGCGGCAGTTTAGAAATCATGTCCTGATTTTTCAGCTCCCACTCTAGTTTTGAACATTCTGCCACAAAAACACCAATATTTTGTGAACCATTCGGCAAAACATTCCACAAAGTAATAGCACACCAATCTGGAACAATCCGCACGTTTCGGTATATTACTGTCTATGTAATGTAAAAACTGTGGGAGGATTTAGCTTAGTAAATTTGGCTATAATAAGAATATATATGTGAGATTGCCATGCAAGAACATTTAATAACAGCTTTCATTAATGTCCTCTGTCCCTTTCCACTGCTCCCTTAAAAGACCGTTGCTAGGGCTCATCTGTCTCTGGCTAGGCAGACAGAGGGGCGGTCCTTCACACTGCATGCATGCATTAGGCTTCAGAGTGAGGAGGCGTGTCTCTCAGTAATCCAATCTGATTGGCTGTCAGGAAGCTGCTGGCTACAGCATGTGTGTATGGGAAGTGAGGGAAAGCAGTTTTGGCCTCAGAGAACTGGCAGAGGAGCCATTTTGAGAAGATCCTCATATTGCAGGATTCAAGACAGCCGTAACTAAGGGGAAAACTCAAGGAAAACAGTGGTAAGTGAAGAAACTAAAGATTGCTTTATGCATAATACTGCTGCAGCAGTAACATATGCTAAAATTGATTATTTATGAAAACATGACAGTTATCCTTTAACATTCTGCACACCAAACCGTTGATACGCACGAAAGCGCTTTTGAATATTTTTTTTAACTTATTTCACAACAAAGAATTTTTCATTGCATTTGTAATCAGAGTTTCTTTATATATTGTATTGCACATTTTCCCCAATAGTACACTGGTTACTTATTTTTTCTTAAAGGGTTTCTGTCCTCAGAAAAATAGTTATGTAGCTGGCTGACATTAGCGATGCTAATGTCTGCAGAACATAACTATATGACTTATATCTCCCTGCCTGCCGCCGTTCGCCCTAAATAATGACATTTATAATATACAAATGAGCCTCTAGGTGCTAATGGGGCGTTGCTGCAGCACCTAGAGGCTCCGTCCTCTTACCGTTTGGCACACCCTTGCGCCGTCCATTTTAGTATTAGGCGCAGTGAGTGAAGGACGGCAGCAGGCGAGCGTCCTTCACTCACTGCGCCTAATACTAAAATGGACGGTGCAGGCGCAGGATTTGCGGGGCACGGAGGAGACCGAGGATGTCAATCACCTTTACAAGGGCGTGCCAAACTGAGAGGACGGAGCCTCTAGGTGCTGCAGCAACGCCACACTAGCACCTAGAGGCTCAATTGAATATTATAAGTGTCAGGGAGATACAAGTCATACAGTTATGTCCTGCTGACATTAGCACATCGCTAATGTCAGCCAGCTACATAACAATTTTTCTGATGACAAACACTTTAAAATTGAGGGGGACAGCAATTATGGTGGTTGTTTGACCGTGAGGCTGTGTGAAGCCTGCCCCCTCCCCCCCAAAAAAAAAAAAGACTTGCTGAAAGCACAAGTAAGAGAGAGAAGTTCTCTGTATAGTTAGCGCCCAGATGGGAAGGTGTTCACTTGATGTTTTGCGTTGTGCATTACGTGTGCGGCTTCAACCAAGTGACGGTTAACATGATGCCCTGTATTGTGTTGCGCTGGATGAAAAATAAAAGCACTATTTGGACTACCAACCCCAAAGTCTGAGTGTATCATCACCGACCCTATTGCAAGTAGAGAATCCCTACAGCGCTTTTATGTAGTTTCTCCTTTTTTTTTTGGAGTACTTTTTTTGTTATAATTTATTTTACATGCGATTTCATGAATACCAACTGCCTTGGTTTTACAAACTGGTAATAGACATCATGACTGTCCCCCAACTCCTCCTGCCTGGGGGTGGAAGAGAGATGGGCCAAGAGATGAAAAATCTGCACCTCTAGATATAAATATTCTATTCAGCGGTCACCCTTTAAACACTAACTAGTCAAACTGTAACAATGAAAATAAAGTACTTACATATTGAGAAACTTTTCTCCTCTTCCTTCTTCACTATACAGTGTTCTAAAAGCAGTGCTCCGATGGGCTAAAATAACAAACATACAGCTTGTCTATGACCCACAGTGGTTACTATAAAGCACATCTGTAAATGCTGGCAAGATGGTTCCCCACCAATAATCATGTTCAGAAAATAGAATAAACATAAGATCTATTATCAAACAAAAACAGATCGGAAAAAAGGATAAGGCCTCTTTCACACTTGCGTTGTTGGGATCCGGCATGCACTTCCGTTGCCGGAGGTGCCTGCCGGATTCGTAACAACGCAAGTGTACTGAAAGCATTTGAAGACGGAACCGTCTTCCAAATGCGTTCAGTGTTACTATGGCACCCAGGACGCTATTAAAGTCCTGGTTGCCATAGTAGGAGCGGGGAGCGGGGGAGCGGTATACTTACAGTCCGTGCGGCTCCCGGGGCGCTCCAGAATGACGTCAGAGCGCCCCATGCGCATGGATGACGTGATCCATGTGATCACGTGATCCATGCGCTTGGGGCGCCCTGACGTCACTCTGGAGCGCCCGGGGAGCCGCACGGACGGTAAGTATGCTGCTCCCCGCTACACTTACCATGGCTGTCAGGACTTTAGCGTCCCGGCAGCCATGGTAACCACTCTGAAAAAGCTAAATGTCGGCTCCGGCAATGCGCCGAAACGACGTTTAGCTTAAAGCCGGATCCGGATCAATGCCTTTCAATGGGCATTGATCCCGGATCCGGCCTTGCGGCAAGTCTTCAGGATTTTTGGCCGGAGCAAAAAGCGCAGCATGCTGCGGTATTTTCTCCGGCCAAAAAACGTTCCGTACCGGAACTGAAGACATCCTGATGCATCCTGAACGGATTTCACTCCATTCAGAATGCATTAGGATAATCCTGATCAGTATTCTTCCGGCATAGAGTCCCGACGACGGAACTCTATGCCGGAAGACAATAACGCAGGTGTGAAAGAGCCCTAAGTGTTTTAATCTGGTTTTAACTAGCAGAAAAAAAATACATGTGACACATTCCCTTTAAAAGGTGAAGATTTCAAACTTTAAGGGCTATTACACTTTATTTTTTAAGTGCATTTGATTATATATTAAGAAATCATAAAATTTTCTAATATGCATGTATTTACAATTCTACTAATCTACCTTTCTTTTAATCAGGCAATAGACCCTATCTGCACAGTAGAATGTGTATAGCCCAGTGATGGCTAACCTCCGGCACTCCAGCTGTGGTGAAACTACGACTCCCAGCATGCTCCATTCATTTCTATGGAGTTTTGAGAATAGCCAAGCAAGTGTGCATTTTGGCAGTTGCAGTCTTACCACAGATGGAGCGCCAGAGGTTAGCCATCAGAGGTATAGTCCATTGTAAAGGTCCTGTACAATATATCCGTGGTCTAAGTAAAACATGACATGTGGCCTCTGACAATTCGTAATCAACAGTGTTACATGACATACATGAGCAGGAACTGCACAAAGGCCACATTCATGTCACAACTAGAATAGGAGTAATTGTGGAATAAAGATTGTGTTTTTACAATAACTACTTCACAGTGTGCATTTACATGGCTGCCTGTCTCTAGGTGATATTAAATGGATTCTGTCACCAGGATTAACGATATAACAATATTTATATGTGCCCATTAGTCTCCATGCAGTGTTTAAAATGATCCCACTGTTTATGCTCTGTGTGTGTTAGATTCTTATAAAAAACGATCTTATTGATATGTAAATCACCTCTGTCAGGAGCCCAAGGGGTGGTCCCACGATCTGCTGGAGCCCAGCACCGCCCATCGATCCGGAGCCCAGCACCACCTACCACTTACTTTATTCACTGCACTATCCTGACGTCATGCAATCTCTGCTCTGTAGTCTCGCGCAGGTGCAGTGGACACTGTAGTCTGCGCCCGTGCGGACTACTGGCACCGTCTTCCACTTGTCCACTGCGCAGGCGTCGGCTCCCTGCGCACCCCGATCGGACCGGAAGGTAATTTACATATGAATAAGATCGCTTTTTATAAGAATATAAAGGCACACAGCATAAACAGAGGGATCATTGTAAACACTGCATGGAGACTAATTGGCACATATAAATATCTACATATGGTTAATCCTGGTGACAGAATCCCTTTAAGAAAGTTAACTGTAAAAAAAATGTACACACACACACACAGAGGAGACCAATTATAACTAGAGTTTCATTTTAAAATGATGACACAACGAATAGGAATTTTTGGGATTTGTCGCTTACTGCATATAATCACGATATTGTTTCTGCCACTTACACTAAACCCACTGCGGGCAATTCTTTACGACATGCAAAATCTTGTCATCCGTTACATATTGTTAAAAATATTCCGAAGGGCGAGTTTATAAGGTCTAGGCGTAACTGTTCAGATGCGACTTTTCAGTGTGAACGCCAAAGAATCGTTTATTAGCGAGAGAATATCCCACCTGGTCATTGGATCGAAGCGTTGAATATGCCTCCCGAACTAGGAGGAGGGACTTCTTGGCTTCATCTTCTAGGAGTACACGTATGAGCCAGCCCGAAAAGAAAGGTGGTGTTTTTTCTACAGTATATAGCTTGGAGTACAGACAGGTTGTCATCATAAATACATATTCCCATACCGTACCAAGATTTTTTTCAAGAATTTTACAGGGGGTATTCAATGTGTTGCTAAAAGGGTCCCTGCTGTAGGTTCTATACTTCCTCTAGCATGTTCCCCTCTGAAACACCATCATGCACTTGGTTGAAATTGAAAGGATTTTATAGGTGTGGACAAAATTTTTTTGCCGGTGTTGCAACAAAAACCTTTTCATCATATAAAACTAACATCAGTTATAAGATTTCTTATATTAATTGCAACACGAAATCCGTTGAGTACCTAATCTGCTGCACCTCTGTAGACTGCAGTACGTGGGATGCACTACTAATACCTTAACCCCTTCAGGACCAGGCAATTTTTTTTACAAATCTGACCATTGTCACCTTATGTGGTGATAACTTTAAAACGCTTATCCAGGCCATTCCGAGATGGTTTTCTCATCACGTATTGTACTTCATGACCGTGGTAAGATTTAGTCCAAAAAATGTAATTTTATTTATTTTAAAAAAATAAAAAAAATACAAATTTACCAAAAATTTGGAAAAATTAGCAAATTTCCAAAATTTCAATTTCTCTACTTTTATAATAGATACCAATACCTCCAAAAATAGTTATTACTTTACATTCCCTATAGGTCTACTTCATGTTGGGATCATTTTATGAATGACATTTTATTTTTTGGGGATGTTACAAGGCTTAGAAGTTTAGAAGCAAATCTTAAAATTTTTCAGAAAATTTCTAAAACCCACTTTCAGGACCAGCTCAGGTCTGAAGTCACTTTGTGGGGCTTACAGTACATAATAGAAACCACCCAAAAATGACCCCATTTTACAAACTACACCCCTCAAGGTATTCAAAACTGATTTTACAAACTTTGTTAACCCTTTAGGTGTTGCACAAGAATTAATGGAAAATAGAGATCAAATTTTCACTTTTGGCAGATTTTCCATTTGAATCTATTTATTCCCAGTTACAAAGCAAGGGTTAACAGCCAAAGAAAACTCAATATTTATGGCCCAGATTCTGTAGTTTACAGAAACACCTAAACGTGGACGGGCACACGGCAGGGCGCAGAATGAAAGGAATGCCATACGGTTTTTGGAAGGCAGATTTTGCTGGACTGGTTTTTTGACACCATGTCCCATTTGAAGCCCCCCTGATGCACCCCTAGAGTAGAAACGCCAAAAAAGTGACCCCATTTTGGAAACTACGGGATAAGGTGGCAGTTTTTTGTTACTAGTTTAGGGTATATATGATTTTTGGTTGCTCTATATTACACTTTTTGTGAGGCAAGGTAACAAGAAATAGCTGTTTTGGCACAGTTTTAATTTTTTCTAATTTACAACATTCATCTGACAGGTTAGATCCTGTGGTATGTTTATAGAGCAGGTTGATAATCTAAACAATAGTTTTTTTTATTTTTTTGGGCGATTGTCTTAGGTAGGGGGCTCATTTTTGGAGGGGATGAGGTGACAGATTGGTACTATTCTGGCAGGCATACGCCTTTTTGATCACTTTGTGTTGTACTTTTAATGATGTAAGGTGACAAAAAATGGTTTATTTAGCACAGTTTATTATTTTTCTTTTCACAGTGTTCATCTGAGGTGTTAGGTCATGTGATATGTTTATAGAGCCAGTCGATACAGACGCGGCGATACCTAATAAATATGTAAACTTTTCTTTTTACAATTTTTTTTTTACTTGGGGGTCTGATCCCCTTTACAATGCATTCCAATACTTCTGTATTGGAATGCATTGGCTTTATGTGTAATACAGTGTGTATTACGCATACAGCTTCCTGCCTGTGAGATCCAGGGGGCTGGATCTCACAGGCTCTCCACCGCCTTCCATGCCATCGGGTCCCCGTCATAGCAGCACGGGGATCCGATGGCAGCTCTGATCCCCACCCGACATCGCACGTGCCGCGGTCAGCGCGGACCGTGGCACATGAAGGGTTAATGCGCCCGCCCGATCACCATGAAGCACATGTACGTCATGGGTCCTTAAGGGGTTAAAAACCAGGATTCGGAAACACTGAATGCCTTTTTTTTCATGTCCACGGGGGTGATTTTTTTCTTTTTTTTTCACCTTCTGCAGAATTGAAAGGGTATTTAAACCATACAGGAAAAGGGATCACAGGAAAAAAGGGATTGCTTTTTGGCAAGGGTAACCTTTTGGATTTTTGGCTTGAGGCTAGATTTCCAACAGATTTAAATAGGACGATGTTCTTTATTATTGATGTTGGAGATTATACATATATAAATTTACCATCTTTATTTCTAGTATTTTTTCAATGGTGTTGATAGTGCATCCTGTGTGTGTCTGAACAGTGTTCTATTCACTTGTACTGATGAATTGTTGAAGCGTGTTCCATCCTGTTAGGCCCCTTTCACACGAGCGAGTTTTCCGCGCAGGTGCTTTGTGCATAGCACCCGCACTGAATCCTGACCCATTCATTTCAATGAGTGTGTACAAGAACTTTTTTTTCACACATCAGTTCTGCATTGCGTGAGAATCGCAGCATGTTCTATATTCTGTGTTTTTCACGCATTGAATCCGCAAACAAGAGTGGATGCAATGCGTTTTTCACAGATGGTTGCTAAGAGATGTTGTTTGAAAACCTTCAGTTTTTTTATCTAAGGCGTGAAAACGCATTGAAACGCATTGTACTCGTGCGGAAAAAACTGAATGCAATCGCAGACAAAAATTTACTTGCTTGCAAAAAGTTTCACTGAACACATCTGGACCTAATCAGTCACGCTCGTGTGAAAGAGGCCTAACCCTAGAGCTAATTTAACACCAGATTTACTCCCACCTGTTAATGACGTGTCTTCTCGATAGGTAAATCTATTTTCTAACATGTATTTTAAAGGGAACCTGTAACCAGTTTTCAACCCCAAGTTTCATCGGTATCCTGAGATATGTCTCCCCCACCCTAATCATCCTAGGTGTTTTTTTTTTGTTTTGTTTTTTAAACACCGCTAAGTACTTATTTTACAGTATGTAAATTAACTGCTTGCCTCATCACTTCCCATTCCTAACCCCACCTCCCGTTACATGATTGACAGAATCTAAAGATTCTACCCTCCTCCCGAACTCACGTCCCAAATCCCGCGCATGTTCAGAACCAGTCATCTCGCTTCTCATCCCACACTGATCATGTGACCCAGCACGGAACATTCAAAGATGCCTTTAAAAGATAGAAGTCAAATCACTGATAATTACCTCCCTTATCGGGTGCTCCAAATCTCCTAATAAACACAGCTGGTGATGAGTGCTTCTCTATGCTGCAAGCTCTTGATCGGCACGCAGGATGAGCGTGTATCTTATTCATTTGTGGGCGTGGCTGGGCTCCGAGAGTCAAGGAACGCTGGACTCATCTCTGAATCATGGCGGACACAGGACTCATGTAAGGCTCATTTACATATATTTATTTTAGGTTTTTCTCTAAAATGATAGTTCGTTCAGAATTGATTTGAATATCATTATTAATGTATTAAAACTTATTTATAGAAAAGTGAGTTGATAGGGTTAGAAAGTGATGACTCCAGTTTTTCATGATCATGCCATTTTGACAAAATGGCCTGGGTGCCCGAAACGCGTCAAGTATATGTTTTTTATTCCAATAAAGTGACCAGTTTGGAATATGGCAGTGCTGTTTTTTTTCTCACTTGGATTCAAGAGTCTCTGCTCACCGTGACACACCGACAGCCTTGTGGATATAGTGGTTCTCTGAGCTGTAAGTGGGAGATTCCCTGTATCAGGTTTATTTTTGTACTATAAAAGGTCTGCGAGCAATACATGTATATTACACCATTGTATGGCTTCCTATTCTCTAAATAAACACATGTAATCGCTCCAGGCATCACGTATACCGTGTGTGATGGCTAGTGAGGTATCCCGGCACTGTAATAGGCATATGACCAAGTGCACTGGTTTGGCTTAGGGGCTTGTTGGTTATTAGTCCATTACGTTCACCTACCTCCTCTTCATCAGCCCGGAAGTAAAATAGAAAATTCACAACCAATTTCACCAGACGCTTCTTCAGTACTGAATGAAGAAACAAATATACAAAAAAAAACAGTGAGTCCGCTGCATAAACTGTACAAACTGGCATCAAACACAGGGCCACACATACTCCCATAGACTGAAGAGGCTGAGCAAGGCATTATGGCACAGAAGTAAATCAATAAATCACTACTATCAGGGCTGTGCTGAGAACGCACTCCCCCTCTAAGGATGTGGGGTTAGGAGGGAGAGACAGAGAGACAGAGAGACAGAGAGACAGAGAGACACAGAGACACAGAGACACAGAGACACAGAGACACAGAGACACAGAGACACAGAGACACAGAGACACAGAGACACAGAGACACAGAGAGACAGAGACACAGAGACACAGAGAGACAGAGACACAGAGACACAGAGACACAGAGACACAGAGACACAGAGACACAGAGACACAGAGACACAGAGAGACAGAGAGACAGGCTCTGGATAATCAAATTACCGGTAACTAATCATTTTTCCCTTCACCCATGACAGCACCACGAGAGACTTAAAGGGTTTCTATCACTTTGTTTCACCTATTTAGCTTTCAGACACTAGCGATCCGCTAGTGTCTGCTTTATCTAACCATCCTAATATAAGAGCTTATTGTCCTGCCGTTTAGCTAAAAAAATAACTTCTATAGATATGCAAATGAGCCTCTAGGTGCTATGGGGGCGTGATTAGCACCTAGAGGCTCCGTCTACCTTAACAAACTGCCGCCGCCCAGCGCGTCCCTCCAGCCCGCCCATCTCCTCCGGAATGCGATGCTCCTCGTATTCGGCGCATGCGCAGTGAATGTCTGATCGCTTCCCTGCTCAGACATCTCCACTGCGCCTGCGCCGATGACGTCATAGTGCTCCGAGGAACAGGCGCAGTGGAGATGTCTGAGCAGGGAAGCGATCAGACATTCACTGCGCATGCGCAGAACAGAGACGCGCACGGAGAGGATCGCTTCAGCTGGAGATGGGCGGGCTGGAGGGACGCGCTGGGCGGCGGCAGTTTGTTAAGGTAGACGGAGCCTCTAGGTGCTAATCACGCCCCCATAGCACCTAGAGGCTCATTTGCATATCTATATAAGTTATTTTTTTAGCTAAACGGCAGGACAATAAGCTCTTATATTAGGATGGTTAGATAAAGCAGACACTAGCGGATCGCTAGTGTCTGAAAGCTAAATAGGTGAAACAAAGTGATAGAAACCCTTTAACAGAGGAACAATCAGGGTGGGCGAGTAGAAGGAAGAACCTTTTCACCAAAGGAAGATCCCGAAGGAGAATTTAAGTCCAAACGGTAGTGCCTATAAAAGGTTAAAGGAGAAGACCAGGTGGCAGCTTTGCAAATATCCTCGATGGGGACCGAGGATCTTTCTGCCCAAGAGGTAGCCACTGCCCTGGCTGAATGTGCTCTGAGACCCATCGGTCGAGATAACCCCGAAGACATGTAAGATAAAGAAATAGCCGAAACAATCCATCTAGAGCTTCTTGAAGCTGCGCCTCCCTTATTCACTCCTTGGAATAGAATAAAGAGCGAAGAAGATTTGCGCCATTCTTTTGTACGGGAAATATATTTAATTAAAGCCCTTCTGACATCTAAACAGTGAAGGGACTTCTCTTCCTCAGAACCTGGATTTTTAATAAAGGGTAGGAAGAGTAATCTCTTGTGATCATTGAAATTTGGAAGCGACTTTTGGTAGGAAAGCCGGGTCAGGTCAAATCACCACCTTGTCCTCAAAAATCGTGGTATACGGCAGGTTAATGGAGATGCCCTGGATTTCATTTACACTACTGGCAGATGTTAATGCACCCAGGATACATAGTTTCAGGGTGAGATATTTTATAGAAATGGAATCTAGAAGTTCAAATGGAGGACAAGATAAGGCTTTTAAGACTATATCCAAATCCCAAGGAGGAGGCCTGACTGACAACACCAAAGAACATCTGTCAACTGCTCTAAAAAACCTAGATACCCATGGACATGTTGCAATCTTCTGATTGAATAGAGCTGAGACATGCACCTTTAGGGTACTACCTGCTGCTATACCTAGGTCTAACCCTTTTTGGAGGAACTCTAAAACCAAGTTTATGGGAGCAGAAGGTGGAATATCGTTAATATCAATTTGTGCAAAGGTTAGAATTTTCTGCCATACCCTAGTATAAATGGCGATAGTAACCCGCTTCTTACTATTTATAAGGGTCGAAATTAAGGCCTCAGAAAACCCCTTTTTCCTTAGTATGTACTTCTCAAGTTCCAAGCAGTTAAGTGGAGGTTCTTTATGCGAGGATGCAATACTGGTCCCTGGCTCAACAGGCCCCTGATCTCTGGAAGCACCCATGGGTCCGAGACAGACAGGATCCGGAGCCACGTGAACCAAGATCTTTTCGGCCAAAAGGGGGCAATGAGGATCACTCTTGTCCTCTCTTCCCGGATCTTCCGCACCACACGGGGAATTAATGGAAAGGGAGGGAAGGCGTAGGCCAGGTGAAAGTCCCACTTCTGAAATCAGGGCATCTATCCCATAAAGGGATCTGGTTTGGTCTAGGGAAGAAAAAAAAAAATTGGACTTTTTTGTTTTGGCGAGTCGCGAATAAATCTATGTCTGGATGTCCCCAGAGGTTCGTTATCTTCTTGAAAACGGATTGGTCAAGAGACCGACTTAGAAAGTCTGCCTGTTTGTTTTCGATGCCCCTGATGTGGACTGTCGAGATTGAAGTACCTACTAGTTCTGCTAGATTTAGGATTTTGTAGGCTTCTTACATTAAGGTACTGCTCTTCGTGCCTCCCTGTTTGTTCAAGTATGAAACTACTGTCTTGTTGTCTGTTAGGATTCTTAAATCTCTTCCCTTTATCCTGGGAAGAACGGAGTTCATTGCTAGATGCACAGCCATCAGCTCTTTCAGGTTGGAGGACCCCTTTTCTTGGACACCTCCCCAAAGGCCCTGAAGGGAGACTTCCTGAATATGGGCACCCCATCCCCATGGGCTTGCATCCGTGGTCAGACAAATCAATTTTTCTAATTTCCATGGAATGCCCTGGATTAGATTTCTTTCGTCCAACCACCATGTTAAGTTTTGTAGGGTCTGGCTCGATATCTTTATTTTTGCTTCTAGAGAGTCGCTCTTTCCATTGGGACAAGATTTCCCATTGTAGTCCCCCTTGAATGGAGCTGTGCCCATCGTACTGCTGGAATGCACGATGTAAGAGACCCCAGGATAGACATCCCTTTCCGGATTGAAGTTACAGGGTCTCATCAGGCCCCTGATTTTATTCTTGGATAAGCCTCACCTTTTTCCTCTGGTAAAAAAAAAAAAAACACCATCTCTGGAGGGACGAATCTAGAATTAATCCCAGAAAGGGCTGTCTCTTTGTTGGAAGTGGTTTTGATTTTTCCTGATTTATTATCCATCCCAAGGTGTTTAGGACATTTATCACTCCTGCTACCGCCGTTCTGCAAACATTTTCTGTAGTTCCAACAATTAAAAAATCGTCCAGGTAGGGGATAAAAAGAAAATCCCTTTCCCTTATATGGGATATAAGGGGAAATAATACAGTCTACACTACAACTAACCCAAACCTGAACTTCTGTGAAGAAGTTCAGGTCTGGGTACCACAGTCATTTTTTTATCACACGCGTGCAAAACACATTGCACCCGCGCAATAAAAACTGAACATCAAAACTGACTGCAATTGCGTACCTACTCGCGCGGGTTTGCCGCAATGCAACGGGACGCATCCGGACACACTCGTCTGCAAGGGGCCTAAGGGAAAACAGGGTCTTCCACTAATCTCGCCATCTTCAGAGCAGGATTCTAAGTCTGAGGAATTTTCAGATTGGTCCAACAAAGAGGAGTGTATCTCTTCCTCTTCAGGGTCAAAAGATATATACTCCTCTACAGACTCCCAATGCTTTGCTTTTGGGTCTTTTCCCCCCCATTCCCCTCCTAGATGATAGTGTAGCGCTGACTTCGGATCTAACCAGGGTCTGTAAGCATTCATAAAAAGGAGATTCTTCTGCTATATACAACATTGGAACATCTTTTCCCAATCTGAAGATAATTGGATTTACATATGGCACATTCTTTGTTCTTCCTCTTAGAAAACACTTTTTTAGGTTTTGTCTGGAAATTGATTAACATAAATGCATCAGTATAGGGAAGCATAACAAAGAGACCCATGCACTCACCCCCTCAGAGGTACCGAGACTGGAGGGACCGATTCCTCAGCAAGTTTGTCCTCCTCCATGCTTCCCTTTGCTGGCCACCAGGATCGCTAGGAACGCCAGGCAATTAGAAAAATGCGCTCTTCTCAAAAGGCGCATCTGAATAGTGTCACTTCGCGAGGCGATGTGCCGATCACGCGACCGCTTTACCCGGCCTACTCACTGCCGGCAGCGTTGACTTCTCCTCCTCCCACTAGGGTTCGGCATCCGTGCCTCTAGCGCATCAAGTGATGCTGCCAGGCACCTTTCGCTCCAGCACACTATCACCCCCTCCGGAGTTTAGCTGTGCCTCTGCTGTCCCCGTGCGCACCCGCTGATGCCGCCCTACTTACCCCAGGACCGCAGGTATAAACAGAGCACCACCAGAGAGAAGGACCTGAAAAGAAAACTGCAGGCTTCCCCAGAGACAGGAAACCACACTGAATTGGGGGGAGAGTGTCCGCCCCTTTGTTCTCTGCAGGTTTCCTGTCTCTGGGGCGGATCCTCTCTCGTGGTGCTGTCATGGGTGAAGGGAAAAATATGATTTTAGCCAATAATGAGTAAAATGCAATCATAAACAAAAATTGCCTCTGAAGGTGCACATAGCCTTTAAGTATATGAGAGGAGGTTATCCCTCATGAGTTGGATAAGGAGAAATTAGCATAGGAATACATGAGCTAGTGAAGGCAGCAGCATCCTGGAAACACAGAACTTTGCTCTGTTCTCACCACCATTGGGGGCTCTATCATATTTGACGGGAATAACAGTGTCTGCTCTTCCTGTCAAAATAGCATAACCTACCTGACACTATTGTAAGTACAGGGGGTCCATCAGGCACAGAGGTGTAGCTAGAACTGACTGGGCCCCACAGCAAATGTACGGGGCCCCCCACACACACTTACACACTTCTTCACAAACCCCCTCCTCCTGTGCAAACCGCTCTCATATGGCTATTTTGTGACTATTTACTGTATTTATTTATTTGCCTGTCATTTTTAGCACAACTTTTTTTTTTTTATCATTTACAGTTGCTGACGGAGTTTATATTCAACTCAACCCCTTTAAAACCTGCGCTGCAATTGTAATAGACATGTCCGATTTACCTCTACATATCCACAAGTATTTTAGCCTCTGTACCTTTCATTCACACACTCTCCACGCACGTGGGCGCACTCACACACTCTCCACGCACGTGGGCGCACTCACACACTCTCTAAAAGGAATGACAGAGTGGAATGCCCATAGACTAACAGGAAAGTGGAATGCCCATAGAGAATAATGGAAATGTAATATTTGAATTGGAGACAAAACCATTTGACATATCTAATAATTATTTAGCAGACATACTCTCCAAATTCAGTGGGATTATTTAATGTTCAGATTAAGTGATATTCTCACTGTTTTCTGCAGAATGACGAGGGTGAATGACAATGGAATGCCCATAGACTATAATGGGAGGCAAAATTTGATTTGGAGTTTGAACCATTTAACATATCAAGTAAATCTTTAGCAGGCTTACTCTTCAAGTTCAGTGGGATTATTTAAAATTGAAATTAAGTGGGATTATCATTGGTTTCTATGAAATGACAAGGGGAATGACACAATGGAATGCCCATAGACTATAATGGGAAGTAAACTATGAGCTCATTTGCAGGTAAATCTGTGTTATGTAGGACATTAACCTTTACCGCAAGTGTTCCCTGGGTAGAGTAGCATATTGTAAAATTAAAATTACCTTTGATTATAACCGTTTTCTATAGAATGACTGAACACAACGTCAAATATGTGCAGGATACGAATACGCACATACGCAGCGTATTTGAGGCTGTGAGATATGTGCCGGACAGAGGGAAATACACTGCAGACACATCGGAGAAAAGCCCTGTGTGTCTGCTCCTAGCGCATACATAGCGTATTTTCTGCTGCCCGGCACATTTTTCGCAGCGTAAAATGTGCTGCGTATGCGCTCAGTGTGACCCTACCCTTAGGCCTCTTTCACACTTGCGTTGTTGGGATCCGGCATGCACTTCCGTTGCCGGAGGTGCCCGCCGGATCCGGAAAAACGCAAGTGTACTGAAAGCATTTGAAGACGGAACCGTCTTCCAAATGCTTTCAGTGTTACTATGGCACCCAGGACGCTATTAAAGTCCTGGTTGCCATAGTAGGAGCGGGGAGCGGTATACTTACAGTCCGTGCGGCTACCGGGGCGCTCCAGAATGATGTCAGAGCGCCCCATGCGCATGGATGACGTGATCCATGCGCTTGGGGCGCCCTGACGTCACTCTGGAGCGCCCGGGGAGTCGCACGGACGGTAAGTATGCTGCTCCCCCGCTCCCCACTACACTTACCATGGCTGCCAGGACTTGAGCGTCCCGGCAGCCATGGTAACCATTCAGAAAAAGCTAAATGTCGGCTCCGGCAACGCGCCGAAACGACGTTTAGCTTAAGGCCGGATCCGGATCAATGCCTTCCAATGGGCATTAATTCCGGATCCGGCCTTGCGGCAAGTGTTCCGGATTTTTGGCCGGAGCAAAAAGTGCAGCATGCTGCGGTATTTTCTCCGGCCAACAAACGTTCCGTTCCGGAACTGAAGACATCCTGATGCATCCTGAACGGATTTCTCTCCATTCAGAATGCATTAGGATAATCCTGATCAGGATTCTTCCGGCATAGAGCCCCGACGACGGAACTCTATGCCGGAAGACAAGAACGCAAGTGTGAAAGGGCCCTAAATTTGTAAAAAAAAAAGCCTCTGAAAAATTAACAACGTAATCTGTTTTGATAAATCTCCCCCTATGTTTTTAGGTTTATCAATTTGTTGTTACATTGTTCTTGGTTTGTTTACCCTTTTCTCTGACAATGTACTTTGCTACGTCATACACTCCCCTATGGCGCTGTCATGATTTACCAGTGCATTCTTTTTTGTCTCGGAGTGTCATGTTTTTCCTGCTGGGTCAGAAATGTCGATGTTTATTTGTATACTTATTATTTTGATCCCCCCCCCCACCTCCCATCCCTTCTTTGCTTTTGCCTCCCTCCTATTTTTAATTCCTGTTCTACAAAAGAAGAAAATAAAAACTTTCAATAAAAGTTCTGTTGAATGCAAAAAAAATTAAAGAAGGTTATTCAGGAATAAAAAAACAGAGCTTATTTCTTCCAAAAACAGCACCACACCTGTCCTCAGGTTGTGGGTGGTATTCACTTGGCAGAGCTGCAATACCACACAGCCTGAGGACAGGTGTGGTGCTGTTTTTGGTAGAGAACTGTAGTTTTTCTAATCCTGGATTACCCCTTTAAATAAGAAAAGTTTTAAATAAAATAAGTATTTACACATTTTCTATAAACTTGTCAGTTTTCATTCTCAGTAATACCAACATGCTATAGGAGTTTCTTCAGTTCCCCCCTACATTTTACAAGTAAAATTCTGCTCAGGAATTACACTTGGAAATTTTGATGCAGCAGAGTCCCATTGCAATCACATAGAAAATAATGATAATCCCACCTAATCTTCATTTAGATCAATGCTACTGTGTTCGGATAGTATGCCTGCTAAAGATTTATTTGATGTGTCATATAGTTCTCTTCTCCATGGCCCATCGTTCACCCCATTATACTCTATAGGCATTCCATTGTGCTATTCACCTGTCATTCCATAAAAAACAGGAAAAATCCAAAGTTATTTCAATTGTAAAACATGTTACTATACACGGGGAAGATCTGTGGTAAAGGATAAATTGATATTTTTTGCAGATTTGCCTACAAATTATCTGATACTTTGCTTCCCATTATATCCTATGGGCATTGCGTTTGGCTTTATTATAGTCTATGGGCATTCTCGTCCCCTGTCAAACTCTATTGGCATTCCATTCTGTCATTCCTTTTAGTATGCCCCTTTTTTAAGGGAAAGAAGTGGAATGTTATACAATGGCCAAGTCAATCACGTGACCTGAATCCGATTGAGCATGCATTTCACTTGCTGAAGACAAAACTGAAGGGAAAATGCCCCAAGAACAAGCAGGAACTGAAGACAGTTGCAGTAGAGGCCTGGCAGAGCATCACCAGGGATGAAACCCAGCGTCTGGTGATGTCTAGGCGTTCCAGACTTCAGGCTGTAATTGACTGCAAAGGATTTGCAACCAGGTATTAAAAAGTGAAAGTTTGATTTATGATTATTATTCTGTCCCATTACTTTTGTCCCTTAACAAGTGGGAGGCCCATATGCAAACTGTTGTAATTCCTACACCGTTCACCTGATTTGGATGTAAATACCCTCAAATTAAAGCTGACAGTCTGCAGGTAAAGCACATCTTGTGGTGGTGTATAGAGCCAAAAATGTTAGAATTGTGTCGATGTCCCAATATTTATGGACCTGACTGTACATAGGCGCACTCATACACACACGGGCGCACACACACACACGGGCGCACACACACACAGGGGCGCACACACACACACACGGGCGGGCGCACTCATACGGGCGCACTCATACGGGCGCACTCATACACACACGGGCGCACTCATACACACTCACACACGGGCGCACTCACACACGGGCGCACTCACACACGGGCGCACACACACACGGGCGCACTCACACACACGGGCGCACTCACACACACGGGCGCACTCACACACACGGGCGCACTCACACACACGGGCGCACTCACACACACGGGCGCACTCACACACACGGGCGCACTCACACACACGGGCGCACTCACACACACAGGCGCACTCACACACACAGGCGCACTCACACACACACACACACAGGCGCACTCACACACACAGGCGCACTCACACACACAGGCGCACTCACACACACACACACACACAGGCGCACACACACACGGGCGCACTCTCACACACACACACACACAGGCGCACTCACACACACAGGCGCACTCACACACACACACACACACAGGCGCACACACACACGGGCGCACTCACACACACACGGGCGCACTCACACACACACGGGCGCACTCACACACACACGGGCGCACTCACACACACACACGGGCGCACACGGGTGTACACATACACAATACACCTATATAGACACCCAGCTTTCCTGCTGTACCTCTCCCCCATACACTAATGCCTCTGCACTTGTGCCATGCAGGATAGCAGAGAAGCTGGATGACATCTCATGATATAATTCACACAGCTTTCCTACTGTACTGCAGGTCACATGTGCACAGTCTGGGAAAGATGAATATAACCGCAGTAGTTCCCCTGCCACTCACATCACTGGTGCAGTTGTGGCAATCTAACTGATGTTCCGCCCACATTGGACCGTCCCGATGCTGGTCACTGTCTATCATCAGAACTGAGGAGGGGAGGGAGCAATGTCACTGATGTCAGGTCAGTGACAGGGGTGCAAGGGCAGGACTCCGGACCTGGTCTAGGAGAAGTCAGCTGCTCTGACAGGGGCCCGGGGTGAGGAAGTACAATGACTGCTCCCGGGCCCCAAATAGCTACGCCACTGATCAGGCACCTGTCATTATGACTGATAGCACATGAATGAAGTGTGACCAGTGATGTCCATGGGGGAAGCAGGGGCCCTCCTGTCACTCACCGCTGCCTTTCTTGGGGACCCTCATGTTCAGCTCCGCCGCTTTCTCCGCTCTCTGTCTGGAGAGGGACAGCAGCTCCTTCTCGTTGTACCGCATCCTGAGACCATGGCACGGCCCAGAGTAATGAAGCCGGAGAGCCACACTAACACCTGCACACGCTACGGCCGCCCATCTTTACACTACACCTGAAACCGGAAGTGCACGTTTTGTTCCGAGGAATAAAGTTATGTTAAGGGTGACGGCATATCCGGCTAGTTGAGACGCACTTCCGGGGGAGAGCGAAGAAAGCAGGGAGCAGAAAGAGGTGAGGGAAGACGCTGTGTGTGTACTCTGCACCAGTAATGTGTGTCGTCGGCGTCTTTTCAATGTCTGCACACGTGTGGCTGTTGGTAATGAAGCAGCCATGCCCGGGGCATACATTTCTGGTAGGGCTGGAGCCTCATGTCTGTGGCCCTCTCATTGCAGCGAATCAGAGTTTCCACTTGAAGCTGGTACTTTGTGAATGTGGTTGGGCAGTTTATATTACTAGTAACAGTACCTGCATGCAGCTAGTAATAAGCATTATTAATGTGTAATCTGAATAATTCCTGTTTATACCAGGGTCCCCTGACCAGAGTGCTGGCGCTGGGAACATGATGGAGGTTTCCTGCTTCCACCAGGGAAACTAGCGCATGCGCAGTCTGTACCCAGTATGAGTGAACGGATAACCTCCAGCATGGAATGAGCCCCAATCCCTTTATCCCACTTTTCCAAACTGGAGTGAGTGGTGTAAAAGTACAAAATGTCACAAAAAGTGTCTGCAAATGAGCCCGAAAAGTTGCGAACCCCTATTTTGTGACTTTTCGGAGCCAGAATTCTGACGTTCACGGTGTGATGAATTCCTTGAAATGTTTGTTCCATTTATTAAGGATAAAGAGTTGTTGAAAACTATACCACCCATGTGAAAAAGTATTTGCCCCCTTAAAAGTGGGTGATTGCAGTTGTTGCTGCCAAGTGTGGCCTTTGAGAGCTTGTGATGTTTTACATCACTGTGGGGACTCTTTGTGCAACAGTTTTACTGTCTCCATGGGATTCAGGTCTAAAACCTTCATTTTGTTTCTCTTGAGCCATTCAGAGGTGGAGTTGCATGTGTGCTTCAGATCATCATCCTGCTGCATAAACCAACTGCGCTTGAGCTTTAGGTCCTGAGCCAATGGGCGGACCTTCTCCTTCAGGTTTTATGAGTTTTGACAAGAAGTCCAGGTCCTTCAGAAGCAAAGCAGCCCCAAAACATCACACTACCACCACCATGTTCTTATGGTGGAATGAATAGGTGTTAGCTTTACACCAGATGCAATTCATCGCTTCTAAAAAGTTCCAGCTTTGATTTCTCAGTCCACAGAATATCATGGCAGAAGTCTTGGCATAGAATTTAGCAGAGCGGATAGAGGAGCAATGTCTTATGTGAGCCCTTGCCAGGATGCAGGGTATTAGCAGGTTGGAGCGAGTGAAGGGCAGAAGCTCACACGGCTCTCCTGCTTGTGCCAGCTCTGCTACAGCCTGACATAGCACATCTACTCCTGCTGTAGGGAAGTTATGGTTGGACAGCCAGAACCCATCAATTACCGCTCAGGTGGCGCACCTGAGGAGTAAAATGATGGGGTTTGGCTGGATCGCTGTTCCCCATCATTACCGCCACCTGCCACAAACATTTGTATTCACGGGTTAATTATAATCATTGGTGGCGCAGTGACCACAGGGCCCACCCTCCTCAGTATTATATTCATTGGTGGCCACGGGGCCCCCCATCCTAAGTATTTTCATTGGTGGCAGCTTCCTATCGGTGATATTGCGGGGCTCTGATCAGTTACCATGGCAGCCAGGACCCTACTAAAGTCATCCATGGCTGCCATGGTAAGCTCCCTGCTGCTGTGTGCACAAAGCACGAGTACAGTGTAAAGTCCTAGTCACCCTAATAGAGCTCTATCAGGGTGAATAGGACAAGGGTTCTAGCCCCTAGATGGCTAATAGTTATTAAATAGAAAGTATAAACTAATAATTTTAAATCCCCCCCTTTCCCAATTTTACATGCACAATTTTACATTCTACATGCACACGACGGCCATCACAAGTCTGATTTAAGACCAATGGTAGTCTTAGGGGTTATTCACACGGCAGTTTTTTTGACTGTCAGTGAAAAACGGACACACTGTCAGACTGTCCCCATACAATTGAATGGGTCAATTTTTAATGTCCGTTTCTCAGAAAGGCATCAGTGAAATAAACGTCCATTAAAGATGTCAGTTTTCACTGTCGTGTGCATGTAGCCTTAGGCCACTCCTGAACTTTAGGTGCCTGTTTCACAGGAAAAAGTAAAAAAAATTAAGTACAGTAGAAATTATTTTTAGCGCATTCACTATAGTTTTAATAAAGTGAAGGTTTAGGTCCACTTTAAGTGGTGTAAATTCAGCAGGTCTGGCAGCAGTCATACCTGTGTGCGACTAGTGAAACTAAAGGTCCCTTTAGATGGGACACATCAGCAGGCGATTGTCGGGAAGGAAGCGTTCCTGCCCGTCATTTACACAATGCTAATGCCACTGCTCGTTCCCACACAGACTCATTTGCCGGCAGCAGAAGCTGGTTTGACAGCACGATCTGCTGCTGGCAAATGACGATTAGGGTCCATTAACACGTCTGCAAAATGGGTCCGCATCCGTTCTGCAATTTTGTGGAATGGGTGAGGACCCATTCTTTTTCAAGGAAAGATGCGGACAGCACACTTCCGTTCCGCGGCCCCGCCCAAAATAAATAGAACATATGCTTTTCTTGTCCGCATCCACGAACAAGAAAAGGCATTTCTATTATAGTGCCGGCCATGTGTAGACCGCAAAACAGTTGCGGATGTGTGAATGGACGCTTAAGGTGTCCGCACAAACGATCCAATTACCGAACAGACGAGTGTTTCACTCATACATTGGGTAATCGCCAGCACCAATGTCGCACGACAATTATTATAATGATAGTCTATGATGTCACACTGCGACATGCTGTGACGCGACAGTCGCAAAAAATCAATTCGAGATGGCTTTTCCTGCGACTGTTGCAGCATGTTGCATTGCGACACCATAGACTACCATTAAAAATTGTTCCGCAACATTGGTGTGACAAAATGTCATGCGACAAATGTTGCAGTGCCCATCTGTCGCGCGACTTATTGTCATTGTGTAGACCTAGCCTAACACCACCGGATAATGGCTAATGAGTGTTTCTTTGAATTCTTGTTGGTGGATTTTCAGCCCATAGTTTGGTTAACTGGTTGATTTTAGTAGCTAAGGGGACAGTTACTTTTTTACATACAGCCGGGTAGGGCTGAACAGCATTTTTCCTAAAATAACTGAAACCATGATCTAAATACAGCATCTTGGCCAGAAATCTGTCTAAGGGTACTTTCACACTTGTGGCAGAGGATTCCGGCAGGCAGTTCTGTCGCCGAAACTGCCTGCCGGATCCGGCAATCCTGATGCAAATGGATGGCATTTGTCAGACTGATCCGGATGTGGATCCGTCTGACAAATGAATTGAAATATCGGATCCGTCTCTCCGGTGTCATCCAGAAAAAAGGATCCAGTATTTATAATTTATTTTTTTTTTTTTTTCATTATTAAAGGTCTGCGCATGCGCAAACCGGATCCGTTTTGCTGAAACACTTAATGCCGGATCTGGCACTAATACATTTCAATGGAAAGGCAAAATGATGGAACTGAGGACATCCTGAACGGATTGCTCTCCATTCAGAATGCATGGGGATGTATCTGATCAGTTCTTTTCCCTTAAAAAACGCTAGTGTGAAAGTATCCTAAAAAGTGGCGCAATTTGGTGCATCTAGAGTTTCTGCACTTCCTGGCAACATGCTTGACAAGGGCATGTGGCTTAGTTGAAAGGGGCGGTGCTTTGTGGGAAAGGGGGCTGGGCATAGTATGCACCATTTTGCGCCACATTTCTGGCGTAAAAATGAAAGTAGGCCAACAGATAATTGGTATACAGCTAGACAAAAGTGTGTCCCTGCAAAAGATTTAGGTCTCATGCACATGACTATGTATTTTGCAGTCCACAAACTGCGGCTTCACAAAATATGGATACCAGCGGCATGCATTCCATCCGTAGATAAGGCTATTCTTGTCCACAAAATAGACAAGAATAGGACATGTTTTATAATTTGTGAAATGGCCATGTGGATAGCACACAAATGAATGGGTCCGCGTGCAGTCCGCAAAATATGCAGACCAAAACTGTAAATGGATGGACATAAAAGCAGCGCAGAGCCTGCAGCGTTTCCGTGAATGCCCTGGCCCTTTAAACTGACAGTCGTTGCCACGAGCTGAACACCACAAACCTTGTATTGCTAGCGGCTGCCAGTATACTGAACACAGAAATAATGTGCAATGCAGTCTCATGTTCCAGAGTGATCTATTTACTTTTAGAACTGTACTTTATAAAGATTTGATATTCAGTGAGGAACTTCTGATTGATGTAAAACAAGTGTCATCTTTTGTCATTCAGGTTTCTTTCTTAGCGTGTCCCCAAAGACCCGCCAACCATGGATTTCCAACATAGAGCTGGTGGGAAGACTGGCAGCGGAGGAGTTGCCTCTGCATCCGAGAGTAACCGAGATAGAAGGGAACGTCTCAGGCAGCTGGCATTGGAGACAATTGATATCAACAAGGTGTGACAAGAAATATGCACGATATGGGAGGCAATGTGCCGGGTGGCCTGTTATGCTAGCAAATGTAACAAAACTGTAAGCAGTGTTTGAACAATGCCATACCTTGTTTTATTAGCTGGTAGACACAGGAGCATTGTGCTCTTTTCAGAATTGGTCAGATTTGACTCTTGTTTTAGAATCTTAACAAATCTTGTGCACATTTTATGGTTATGACTGGAATTGTGCAAGAGATCCATGCAATAATCAGAGTGAAAACATTACATTGAGTAATATAAAGGGGTTGACCCATTACAACATATCCCCTATCCACAGAATAGGAGAATAGTGTCTGATCGCTGGTGGTCTGACTTCTGGGGCCCCCACTGGTGCTAAAGGAGGCCGTGTTGGATTGAGTGGCAGACACATGCATGTCCTCCACTCAGATCTATAGGACTCCCGTAGATAGCGAAGTACACATGCACAGATATCCTTGGCAACCTCAGAAGCGTGTCCGCTGCTCCATTCAAACAGCAGAACATAGGCCCTCATTCTCATGGTAGTTGGGGCAGATTAAAACATTTTAGCTTAAGATATTTTTTTTTCCATTGACGTGTTATAATATAGATATATAGATATAGATATAATTTTTTATTTTTTTTATCTACGTAGGCCAAAAATTCTACCCAAATGAATTTAATAATATATCTGTAAATATTTTTTCATACAGAGGTCCATGTCCCCAGCTTTCACACAATCATCTCTAAGGCCAGTTTCAGACCAGCGAGGTAGCAAACATGCTTAATGTGATTTCCTGGCCTGAATTCTGTAATGGAACCTCATTTATAATGATGCTGGTTGTCCCTGCCTAGCATCAGCAGTAGTAAATTGTACTGACGGTATTATGTCAGTACTATTTATCACAGCCAATGTTTGGCAGGGACACACAGCATTATAAACCATTATAATGCTACGAGGTTCTGTTACAGGAGCATAGTTCAGGATGGGAAATCATGCCCCACACAGAGTGTGTTTCCTGCAGACAACTTGCTCACCTGAAACTGACCTAAAAAGAGCTTTATGTGCATATATCAATGCCGTCCCAATCACTGAAGACATGGAAACAACAGGAGATGGACAAAGTTTGGATGTCAATCATGTGGACATATGTAAGCAGGGGCAGTGTGTCTCCTGAGACTCACTCTCTTATGGAAAAATACAAAGGTGCATGCTTGGCATTTATTGCGAGATTTATCTTTTTCCCCAAATCGGAATAAGAAAAAATAATGTCAAGGAATTAGTGTGGGATGATGCCCTGTGTCTCATAATAGACTGTTTCCTGATCTGTACAGTGTCTGTTGTCTTACTATACTCATCACATGTCTCATAGGATCCCTATTTTATGAAGAATCACTTGGGTTCATATGAATGCAAGCTGTGTCTTACTCTGCACAATAATGAGGTAAGACCCATAAACCATTTTTGATCTGTGAAAATGTCCTGCAGACGTCCCGACCTGGTGTCTGTTTTACTATAATGTTTGCCTGTTTCCTTTATTTCAATGCTTTCTGTGTTTCTACCATTTCTCAGCCAGTATTTTACATGTTTCAGTATCTTAGCTTGTAGAGCTGCTGTTCCCAGTACAAACAGAGGAATGACCATTGTGTGGAGTCTTTTATCAGAGAGCGCACATAGTACATATAGAAATGCTTCTTAGGCCCCTTTTAGACGAGCGAACGTCTCATTGCGGACTCGCAGAGCAGCACCCGTCCTGAACTTCCAGCACTGCTGGGGTCACATAGCATTATATTGATTTATGATGCTATGTAACCCTTACAGTTCTGGAATGTATTAGATGGCACATGTTATCCAATACATTCCAGAACTGTAAGGGTTACATAGCATCATAAATCAATATACTGCTATGTGACCCTGGCAGTGCTGAAAGGGCAGGCTGGGTGCCTCGCTGCGAGACAGTCGCTCGTCTGAAAGGGGCCTTAAGCTCCCTGTACACCAAACCCCTGCCCCCCCCAAAAAAAACAACAACTATTGTATGTATTTGTCATGCATCAATCCCTGTGACTTCTTGGATTGCCAGATGTGGATAGACACTGATGCAGGAGCTCATACATGACCGAATCATATGCAAACACAGTGCATCCTAAGACACTTGAATAAATATGTCTTTAATTCCTCTTTAGGGAAGTTATCTGGCACATACACAAGGAAAAAAGCATCAGACCAATTTGTAAGTTACTTGTTTTCTGTGAGATAAGTCTGATTTGACGAAGTCTGAGTATGATTGTGGGATTTTTGGCTCACTTTCTTGTTATATGTAGGGCTCGACGGGCAGCAAAAGAAGCTAAAGAAGCCCCTGCACAACCAGCCCCTGAAAAGGTTAAAGTTGAAGTGAAAAAGTTTGTGAAGATTGGACGCCCTGGTTATAAAGGTGTGAGATTGGAATCTGTTTGACCATCTGCATTCATTTTGTGTTTTTTCTAATTTCTTGTGTTTTCAACTTCCAGTGACAAAGCAAAGGGACTCAGAAAGTGCCCAGCAGTCTCTGCTCTTCCAGGTACCAGTTCTTACAATGGGCAGAATTTATCAACAGATTTGCTCCAGAATGTTGGTGTTAAAAAAACAAAAAAAAGTGCAAAGTGTGGCATACGCCATGCAATTTGCACGTTTTCTTTCTTCTCGCCATGTTGGAAGTGGACAACAGATGCATCATTTTGTATCGTTCATCGGTGGGATGTATTATTTTGATGAGTGTGGTACTCGAGTAATTCTGGCGTACAGGAGGAGCGTACCACATCCTATCTAATATTGTTGGCCATTCCAACATAGGCTAGAAAAAAAGCTGGAAAATATTCCATGAAGCTTATATTCTGTCATTTTCTTTTGCAGATTGACTATCCAGAGATAGCAGAGAGCATCATGCCTAGACACCGATTTATGTCCGCTTATGAGCAGAGAATTGAACCCCCAGATAGGCGTTGGCAATACCTTCTAATGGCAGCAGAACCCTATGAAACCATTGCATTTAAGGTTTGTATTTTTTATTTTTTTTTGCTATTAATCAAGTTAGATATACATAGGATTTGAAGTTCGGTAAGTTATTATATCAAATGGTCCCAACTAATATCTCAGAATGCAGTGGACTCTTAGGTATGAGGATACAAACGTGTACATCAGTAGTCATCAGTCATTGGGGAGAGGGCAGAGGAGTACTCATAACTGTCAGTCCACTGTTATTCCTTCTCAGCTGTTATTTACACCACACAACATATATTTTGTGCCCTGTTTAGTATATTAGCCCACCAGACCTATCATTATATTTTAATGATGGATCTGCGTTAATATGTGTGCCTTTTTCACAGCCCCGCACACACCTTAGGCGTTCAAGCAGATTCGCCCAGGAACAGCCTGCTGGTTCGGTCACTGCCAGAATTTTGTCTGGTTCCATTCACTATAATGGGGACCAGGGGGGGGACTCAACTGCAACCTAGAAAATATGCTCGAAAAAGACTCGACTGGACAAATACCACTGCGTGCAGTGGCCGGACGGAATTCCGGCAGTGACCGATCCAGCAGGCTGTTCCTAGCTGGAAGAGCCTGGCAGATCTATCTAACGCAGATGTGAAACAGGCCTTAGAACTACTCAAGTCGCGCTTCAAGTAAAAACAGGATAGTCTTTTCAGCTTGACTTTATTGCCCTTTCATGCTGAACACTATTCTCATATTGCAAAAATTGAGACAAAAGGAGCAGATGCTTCAGCACCAGTGGTGTTGACCACATCAAACACCTGATTAGTTTACCTTTTTAAGGATCGGCGCACTACAGAGCTTTAACCCCTTAGGGACCGAGCTCATTTTCACCTTAAGGACCAGGCCATTTTTTGCAAATCTGACCAATGTCACTTTATGTGGTGATAACTTTAAAACGCTTTGACTTATCCAGGTCATTCTGAGATTGTTTTATCATATTGTACTTCATGACACTGGTAAAATGGAGTCAAAAAATGTTTTATTTATAAAAAAATACCAAATTTGGAAAAATTTGCAGGTTTCAATTTCTCTGTTTTGGGAATGACATTTTATTTTTGGGGGACGTTACAAGGCTTAGAAGTTTAGAAGCAAATCTTGAAATTTCTCAAAAATTTTCAAAACCCAACTTTTTAAGGACCGATTTAGGTCTGAAGTCACTTTGTGAGGCTCGCATAATAGAAACCACCCAAAAATGACCCCATTCTAGAAACTACACCCCACAAGGTATTCAAAACAGATTTTACAAACTTTGTTAACCCTTTAGGTGTTCCACAAGAATTAATGGATAATAGAGATACAATTTCAAAATGTCACTTTTTTGGCAGATTTTCCTTTTTAATTTTTTTCCAGTTAAAACAAGGATTAACAGCCAAACAAAACTCAATATTTATGGCCCTGATTCTGTAGTTTACAGAAACACCCCATATGTGGTCGTAAACTGCTGTACGGGCACACGGCAGGGCACAGAAGGAAAGGAATGCCATACGGTTTTTGGAAAGCAGATTTTGCTGGATTGTTTTTTTGACACCATGTCCCATTTGAAGCCCCCCTGATGCACCCTTAGAGTAGAAACTCCAAAAAAGTGACCCCATTTTAGAAACTACGGGATAGGGTGGCAGTTTTGTTGGTACTAGTTTAGGGCAGGGCTCGACAAATCCCGGGCGCCAGGTCGCCATGGCGACCAGGAATTTGGTCCTGGCGCTTGGGTATTTGTCAGCCCGTTTTCAAAGATGCACTCTCGGCGCGCACCATGGTTTCCTGAGCGGCACAGTGGAGGAGAGGAGTCCCTCCCTCCCCACTGTGCGCGGCTGCCGCTGGCCACTAAGAACAGGGTAGGAGGAGGAGGGGAGGGACTGTGGCCACTGCGCCACCAATGAATGTGCCGGCCATATCCCGGCCCCTATGACTGCACGCTGTGATCCGCGCGATTAACCCCTCAGTTGAGGGGTTATTCGCGCGGATCACAGCGTCCTGTCAGAGGTCGGGGGCCGGGTTCTTCAGTTTCGACTCTCTGCATTGGTGGCAGTGGGCAGTTCCGATCGGAGTCCCAGCAGTGTAATGCTGGGGCTCCGATCGGTTACCATGGCAGCCAGGAGTCACGCTACTGAAGTCCTGGCTGCGATGGTATGTTAGTGAGCAGCATTATACTAACGTGCGCCGTGGCCGCCGGGCGCTCTTTCTTCTGTCTGTGCGGCTCATTGCTAATGCTTATAGCATTAGCAATGCGCCGCACAGACCTATGAGAAGAAGGAGCTCCCGGCGATCACGGCGCACGTGAGTATAATGCTGCTTACAAACATACCATCGCAGCCAGGACTTCAGTAGCGTGACTCCTGGCTGCCATGGTAACCGATCGGAGCCCCAGCATTACACTGCTGGGACTCCGATCGGAACTGCCCACTGCCAGTGCCACCAATGATGGGGGGAGGAGGAGGAGGGGGACCCTGTGGCCACTGCCACCAATGATTAATACTGGGGAGGGAGGCAGGGTGGGTTTGTTACCAGAGGGGGCTGATAAGAGGGAGGCTGGAGGGGCTGATAAGAGGGAGGCTGGAGGGGCTGATAAGAGGGAGGCTGGAGGGGCTGATAAGAGGGAGGCTGGAGGGGGGCTGATCAGAGGCTGGAGGGGGGCTGATCAGAGGCTGGAGGGGGGCTGATCAGAGGCTGGAGGGGGGCTGATCAGAGGCTGGAGGGGGGCTGATCAGAGGCTGGAGGGGGGCTGATCAGAGGCTGGAGGGGGGCTGATCAGAGGCTGGGGGGGCTGATCAGAGGCTGGGGGGGCTGATCAGAGGCTGGGGGGGCTGATCAGAGGCTGGGGGGGGCTGATCAGAGGCTGGGGGGGGCTGATCAGAGGCTGGGGGGGGGCTGATCAGAGGCTGGAGGGGCTGATCAGAGGCTGGAGGGGCTGATCAGAGGCTGGAGGGGCTGATCAGAGGCTGGAGGGGCTGATCAGAGGCTGGGGGGGGGGCTGATCAGAGGCTGGAGGGGCTGATCAGAGGCTGGGGGGGGGGGCTGATCAGAGGCTGGGGGGGGGGGCTGATCAGAGGCTGGGGGGGGGGGCTGATCAGAGGCTGGGGGGGGCTGATCAGAGGCTGGCTGCCATGGTCAGCTCCCTGCTGTTGTGTGCACAAAGCACAGGACAGCAGGGAGAGTGTAAAGTCCTATTCACCCTAATAGAGCTCTATTAGGGTGAATATGACAAGGGTTCTAGCCCTTAAGGAGGCTAATAGTTATTAAATAAAGTAAAAAAAAAAAAAGTTTGAA